>NC_090446.1:461472892-461782836 GCF_031143425.1 Pleurodeles waltl | reverse complement strand
AGCCAAATGTTGAGGTTTCGAAAGGATTCTGGGTATCAGAACCTGGTGAGAGCCCCACAAGTCACCCCATCTTGGATTCCCCAAGGTGTCTAGTTTTAAAAAATGCACAGGCTTAGTAGGTTTCCCAAGGTGCTGGCTGAGCTAGAGGCCGAAATCCACCAGTAGGCACTTTGGTAAAAAACACCTCTGTTTTCTTTGGGAAAATGTGATGTGTCCACTTTGTGTTTTGGGGCATTCCCTGTCACGGGCACTAGGCCTACCCACACAAGTGAGGTATCGTTTTTATCAGGAGACTTGGTGGAACACTAGGTGGAAGGAAATGTGTGGCTCCTCTCAGGTTCAGAATTTTCTGTCACCGAAATGTGAGGGAAAATTGTTTTTAAGCCAAATGTGAGATTTCAAAAGAAAGGATTCTGGGTACCAGAATCTTGTGAGAGCCCCACATGTCACCCCATCTTGGATTCCCCTAGGTGTCTAGTTTTAAAAAATGCACAGGTTTGGTAGGTTTCCCTATGTGCTGGCTGAGCTAGAGGCCAAAATCCACCAGTACGCACTTTGCAAAAAACACCTCTGTTTTCTTTCGGAAATCCTGATGTGTCCACATTGTGTTTTGTGGCATTTCCTGTCGTGGGTACTAGGCCTACCCACACAAGTAAGGTATCATTTGTATCAGGAGACTTGGTGGAACACTAGGTGGAAGGAAATGTGTGGCTCCTCTCAGGTTCAGAATTTTCTGTCACCAAAATATGAGGGAAAAGTGTTTTTTTAGCCAAATGTTGAGGTTTCAAAAGGATTCTGGGTAACAGAACCTGTTGAGAGCCCCACAAGTCACCCCATCTTGGATTCCCCTAGGTGTCTAGTTTTCAAAAATACACAGGCTTGGTAGGTTTCCCTAGGTGCTGGCTGAGCTAGAGGCCAAAATCCACAGGTAGGCACTTTGCAAAAACACCTCTGTTTTATTTGGAAAAATGTGATGTGTCCACGTTGTGTTTTGGTGCATTCCCTGTCGTGGGCACGACGCCTACCCACACAAGTGAGGTATCATTTTTACAGGGAGACTTGGGGGAACGCTGGGTATGAGGAAATTTGTGGCTCCTCTCAGATTCCAGAATTTTCTGTCACCGAAATTGGAGGAAGAAGTGCTTTTTAAGCCAAATGTGAGATTTTGATAGGATTCTGGGTAACAGAACCTGGTGAGAGCCCCACAAGACACCTAATCTTGGATTCCCCTAGGTGTCTAGTTTAAAAAAAATTACAGGTTTGGTAGGTTTCCCTAGGTGCTGGCTGAGCTAGAGGCCAAAATCCACAGGTAGGCACTTTGCAAAAAACACCTCTGTTTTATTTGGAACAATTTGATGAGTTCACGTCGTGTTTTGGGGCATTCCCTGTCGGGGGCACTAGGCCTACTTACACAAGTGAGGTATCATTTTTATCGGGCGACTTGGGGGAACACTGGGTGGAAGGAAATTTGTGGCTCCTCCCAGATTCCAGAACTTTTTGTCACCGAAATGTGAGGGAAAAGTGTTTTTTAGCCAAATTTTGAGGTTTGCAAAGGATTCTGGGTAACAGAAGCTGGCTAGAGCCCCACAAGTCACCCCATCTCGGATTCCCCCAGGTGTCTAGTTTAAAAAAATGCTCAGGTTTAGTAGGTTTCCGAAGGTGCAGGCTGAGCTAGAGGCCAAAATCCACAGGTAGGCATTTTGCAAAAAACACCTCTGTTTTCTTTGGAAAAAATGTGATGTCTCCACGTTGTGGTTTGGGGTATTTCCTGACGCGAGCACTAGGCCTACCCATACAAGTGAGGTATCATTTTTACTGGCAAACTTGGGGGAACGCTGGGTGGATGGACATTTGTGGCTCCTCTCACATTCCAGAACTTTCTGTCCCCGAAATCTGAGGGAAAAGTGTTTTTTTAGGCAAATGTTGAGGTTTCAAAAGTATTCTGGGTAACAGAACCTGGTGAGAGCCCCACAAGTCACCCCATCTTGGATTCCCCTAGGTGTCTAGTTTTAAAAAATGCACAGGTTTGGTAGGTTTCCCTAGGTGCTGGCTGAGCTAGAGGCCAAAATCCACCAGTAGGCACTTTGCAAAAACACCTCTGTTTTCTTTGGGAAAATGTGATGTGTCCACGTCTTGTTTTGGGGCATTCCCTGTTGCGGGCACTAGGCCTACCCACACAAGTGAGGTATCATTTTTATCGGGAGACTCGGAGGAACGCTGGGTGGAAGGGAATTTGTGGCTTCTCTCAGATTCCAGAATTTTCTGTCACGGAAATGGGATGGAAAAGTGTTTTTTAAGCCAAATGTGAGATTTGGAAAGGATTCTGGGTAACAGAACCTGGTGAGAGCCTCACAAGTCACCCCATCTTGAATTCCCCAGGTGTCTAGTTTTCAATAATGCACATGCTTCGTAGGTTTCCCAAGGTCCTGGGTGAGCTAGAGTCCAAAATCCACAGGTAGGCACTTTGCAAAAAACACCTTTGTTTCCTTTGGAAAAATGTGATGAGTCCACGTTGTGTTTTGGGGCATTTCCTGACGCGAGCACTAGCCCTACCCACACAAGTGAGGTATCATTTTTACCAGGACACTTGGGGGAAAACTGGGTGGATGGACATCTGTGGCTCCTCTCACATTCAAGAACTTTCTGTCACCGAAATATGAGGGAAAAGTGTTTTTTTAGCCAAATGTTGAGGTTTCAAAAGGATTCTGGGTATCAGAACCTGGTGAGAGCCCCACAAGTCACCCCATCTTGGATTCCCCCAGGTGTCTAGTTTTCAAAAATGCACAGGCTTAGTAGGTTTCCCAAGGTGCTGGCTGAACTAGAGGCCGAAATCCACCAGTAGGCACTTTGGTAAAAAAACACCTCTGTTTTCTTTGGGAAAATGTGATGTGTCCACATTGTGTTTTGGGGCATTCCCTGTCACGGGCACTAGGCCTACCCACACAAGTGAGGTATCGTTTTTATCAGGAGACTTGGTGGAACACTAGGTGGAAGGAAATGTGTGGCTCCTCTCAGGTTCAGAATTTTCTGTCACCGAAATGTGAGGGAAAAGTGTTTATTAAGCCAAATGTGAGATTTCGAAAGAAAGGATTCTGGGTACCAGAACCTTGTGAGAGCCCCACATGTCACCCCATCTTGGATTCCCCTAGGTGTCTAGTTTTCAAAAATGCACAGGTTTGGTAGGTTTCCCTATGTGCTGGCTGAGCTAGAGGCCAAAATCCACCAGTAGGCACTTTGCAAAAAACACCTCTGTTTTCTTTCGGAAATCCTGATGTGTCCACATTGTGTTTTGTGGCATTTCCTGTCGTGGGTACTAGGCCTACCCACGCAAGTGAGGTATCATTTGTATCCGGAGACTTGTGGGAACGCTGGGTGGAAGGAAATTTGTGGCTCCTCTCAGATTCCACAACTTTTTGTCACCGATATGTGAGGGAAAATTGTTTTTTAGCCAACTTATAAGGTTTGCAAAGGATTCTGGGTAATAGAACCTTGTGAGATCCCCACAAATCACCCCATCTTGGATTCCCCTAGATGTCTAGTTTTCAAAAATACACAGGCTTGGTAGGTTTCCCTAGGTGCTGGCTGAGCTAGAGGCCAAAATCCACAGGTAGGCACTTTGCAAAAACACCTCTGTTTTATTTGGAAAAATGTGATGTGTCCACGTTGTGTTTTGGTGCATTCCCTGTCGTGAGCACGACGCCTACCCACACAAGTGAGTTATCATTTTTACCGGGAGACTTGGGGGAACGCTGGGTATGAGGAAATTTGTGGCTCCTCTCAGATTCCAGAATTTTCTGTCATCGAAATTGGAGGAAGAAGTGTTTTGTAAGCCAAATGTGAGATTTTGATAGGATTCTGGGTAACAGAACCTGGTGAGAGCCCCACAAGACACCTAATCTTGGATTCCCCTAGGTGTCTAGTTTAAAAAAATTCACAGGTTTGGTAGGTTTCCCTAGGTGCTGGCTGAGCTAGAGGCCAAAATCCACAGGTAGGCACTTTGCAAAAAACACCTCTGTTTTATTTGGAACAATTTGATGAGTTCACGTCGTGTTTTGGGGCATTCCCTGTCGGGGGCACTAGGCCTACTTACACAAGTGAGGTATCATTTTTATCGGGCGACTTGGGGGAACACTGGGTGGAAGGAAATTTGTGGCTCCTCCCAGATTCCAGAACTTTTTGTCACCGAAATGTGAGGGAAAAGTGTTTTTTAGCCAAATTTTGAGGTTTGCAAAGGATTCTGGGTAACAGAAGCTGGCTAGAGCCCCACAAGTCACCCCATCTCGGATTCCCCCAGGTGTCTAGTTTTAAAAAATGCTCAGGTTTAGTAGGTTTCCCAAGGTGCTGGCTGAGCTAGAGGCCAAACTCCACAGGTAGGCATTTTGCAAAAAACACCTCTGTTTTCTTCGGAAAAAATGTGATGTCTCCACGTTGTGGTTTGGGGTATTTCCTGACGCGAGCACTAGGCCTACCCACACAAGTGAGGTATCATTTTTACTGGCAAACTTGGGGGAACGCTGGGTGGATGGACATTTTTGGCTCCTCTCACATTCCAGAACTTTCTGTCCCCGAAATCTGAGGGAAAAGTGTTTTTTTAGGCAAATGTTGAGGTTTCAAAAGTATTCTGGGTAACAGAACCTGGTGAGAGCCCCACAAGTCACCCCATCTTGGATTCCCCTAGGTGTCTAGTTTTCAGAAATGCACACGTTTGGTAGGTTTCCCTAGGTGCTGGCTGAGCTAGAGGCCAAAATCCACCAGTAGGTACTTTGCAAAAACACCTCTGTTTTCTTTGGGAAAATGTGATGTGTCCACGTCTTGTTTTGGGGCATTCCCTGTTGCGGGCACTAGGCCTACCCACACAAGTGAGGTATCATTTTTATCGGGAGACTCGGGGGAACGCTGGGTGGAAGGGAATTTGTGGCTTCTCTCAGATTCCAGAATTTTCTGTCACGGAAATGGGATGGAAAAGTGTTTTTTAAGCCAAATGTGAGATTTGGAAAGGATTCTGGGTAACAGAACCTGGTGAGAGCCTCACAAGTCACCCCATCTTGAATTCCCCCAGGTGTCTAGTTTTCAATAATGCACATGCTTCGTAGGTTTCCCAAGGTCCTGGGTGAGCTAGAGTCCAAAATCCACAGGTAGGCACTTTGCAAAAAACACCTTTGTTTTCTTTGGAAAAATGTGATGAGTCCACGTTGTGTTTTGGGGCATTTCCTGACGCGAGCACTAGCCCTACCCACACAAGTGAGGTATCATTTTTACCAGGACACTTGGGGGAACACTGGGTGGACGGACATCTGTGGCTCCTCTCACATTCAAGAACTTTCTGTCACCGAAATATGAGGGAAAAGTGTTTTTTTAGCCAAATGTTGAGGTTTCGAAAGGATTCTGGGTATCAGAACCTGGTGAGAGCCCCACAAGTCACCCCATCTTGGATTCCCCCAGGTGTCTAGTTTTCAAAAATGCACATGTTTGGTAGGTTTCCCTAGGTGCTGGCTGAGCTAGAGGCCAAAATCCACCAGTAGGCACTTTGCAAAAACACCTCTGTTTTCTTTGGGAAAATGTGATGTGTCCACGTCTTGTTTTGGGGCATTCCCTGTTGCGGGCACTAGGCCTACCCACACAAGTGAGGTATCATTTTTATCGGGAGACTCGGGGGAACGCTGGGTGGAAGGGAATTTGTGGCTTCTCTCAGATTCCAGAATTTTCTGTCACGGAAATGGGATGGAAAAGTGTTTTTTAAGCCAAATGTGAGATTTGGAAAGGATTCTGGGTAACAGAACCTGGTGAGAGCCTCACAAGTCACCCCATCTTGAATTCCCCCAGGTGTCTAGTTTTCAATAATGCACATGCTTCGTAGGTTTCCCAAGGTCCTGGGTGAGCTAGAGTCCAAAATCCACAGGTAGGCACTTTGCAAAAAACACCTTTGTTTTCTTTGGAAAAATGTGATGAGTCCACGTTGTGTTTTGGGGCATTTCCTGACGCGAGCACTAGCCCTACCCACACAAGTGAGGTATCATTTTTACCAGGACACTTGGGGGAACACTGGGTGGACGGACATCTGTGGCTCCTCTCACATTCAAGAACTTTCTGTCACCGAAATATGAGGGAAAAGTGTTTTTTTAGCCAAATGTTGAGGTTTCGAAAGGATTCTGGGTATCAGAACCTGGTGAGAGCCCCACAAGTCACCCCATCTTGTATTCCCCCAGGTGTCTAGTTTTCAAAAATGCACATGTTTGGTTGGTTTCCCTAGGTGCTGGCTGAGCTAGAGGCCAAAATCCACCAGTAGGCACTTTGCAAAAACACCTCTGTTTTCTTTGGGAAAATGTGATGTGTCCACGTCTTGTTTTGGGGCATTCCCTGTTGCGGGCACTAGGCCTACCCACACAAGTGAGGTATCATTTTTATCGAGAGACTCGGGGAACGCTGGGTGGAAAGGAATTTGTGGCTTCTCTCAGATTCCAGAATTTTCTGTCACGGAAATGGGATGGAAAAGTGTTTTTTAAGCCAAATGTGAGATTTGGAAAGGATTCTGGGTAACAGAACCTGGTGAGACCCTCACAAGTCACCCCATCTTGAATTCCCCCAGGTGTCTAGTTTTCAATAATGCACATGCTTCGTAGGTTTCCCAAGGTCCTGGGTGAGCTAGAGTCCAAAATCCACAGGTAGGCACTTTGCAAAAAACACCTTTGTTTTCTTTGGAAAAATGTGATGAGTCCACGTTGTGTTTTGGGGCATTTCCTGACGCGAGCACTAGCCCTACCCACACAAGTGAGGTATCATTTTTACCAGGACACTTGGGGGAACACTGGGTGGACGGACATCTGTGGCTCCTCTCACATTCAAGAACTTTCTGTCACCGAAATATGAGGGAAAAGTGTTTTTTTAGCCAAATGTTGAGGTTTCGAAAGGATTCTGGGTATCAGAACCTGGTGAGAGCCCCACAAGTCACCCCATCTTGGATTCCCCCAGGTGTCTAGTTTTCAAAAATGCACAGGCTTAGTAGGTTTCCCAAGGTGCTGGCTGAGCTAGAGGCCGAAATCCACCAGTAGGCACTTTGGTAAAAAACACCTCTGTTTTCTTTGGGAAAATGTGATGTGTCCACATTGTGTTTTGGGGCATTCCCTGTCACGGGCACTAGGCCTACCCACACAAGTGAGGTATCGTTTTTATCAGGAGACTTGGTGGAACACTAGGTGGAAGGAAATGTGTGGCTCCTCTCAGGTTCAGAATTTTCTGTCACCGAAATGTGAGGGAAAAGTGTTTATTAAGCCAAATGTGAGATTTCGAAAGAAAGGATTCTGGGTACCAGAACCTTGTGAGAGCCCCACATGTCACCCCATCTTGGATTCCCCTAGGTGTCTAGTTTTCAAAAATGCACAGGTTTGGTAGGTTTCCCTATGTGCTGGCTGAGCTAGAGGCCAAAATCCACCAGTAGGCACTTTGCAAAAAACACCTCTGTTTTTTTTTCGGAAATCCTGATGTGTCCACATTGTGTTTTGTGGCATTTCCTGTCGTGGGTACTAGGCCTACCTACGCAAGTGAGGTATCATTTGTATCCGGAGACTTGTGGGAACGCTGGGTGGAAGGAAATTTGTGGCTCCTCTCAGATTCCACAACTTTTTGTCACCGATATGTGAGGGAAAATTGTTTTTTAGCCAACTTATAAGGTTTGCAAAGGATTCTGGGTAATAGAACCTTGTGAGATCCCCACAAATCACCCCATCTTGGATTCCCCTAGATGTCTAGTTTTCAAAAATACACAGGCTTGGTAGGTTTCCCTAGGTGCTGGCTGAGCTAGAGGCCAAAATCCACAGGTAGGCATTTTGCAAAAAACACCTCTGTTTTCTTCGGAAAAAATGTGATGTCTCCACGTTGTGGTTTGGGGTATTTCCTGACGCGAGCACTAGGCCTACCCACACAAGTGAGGTATCATTTTTACTGGCAAACTTGGGGGAACGCTGGGTGGATGGACATTTTTGGCTCCTCTCACATTCCAGAACTTTCTGTCCCCGAAATCTGAGGGAAAAGTGTTTTTTTAGGCAAATGTTGAGGTTTCAAAAGTATTCTGGGTAACAGAACCTGGTGAGAGCCCCACAAGTCACCCCATCTTGGATTCCCCTAGGTGTCTAGTTTTCAGAAATGCACACGTTTGGTAGGTTTCCCTAGGTGCTGGCTGAGCTAGAGGCCAAAATCCACCAGTAGGTACTTTGCAAAAACACCTCTGTTTTCTTTGGGAAAATGTGATGTGTCCACGTCTTGTTTTGGGGCATTCCCTATTGCGGGCACTAGGCCTACCCACACAAGTGAGGTATCATTTTTATCGGGAGACTCGGGGGAACGCTGGGTGGAAGGGAATTTGTGGCTTCTCTCAGATTCCAGAATTTTCTGTCACGGAAATGGGATGGAAAAGTGTTTTTTAAGCCAAATGTGATATTTGGAAAGGATTCTGGGTAACAGAACCTGGTGAGAGCCTCACAAGTCACCCCATCTTGAATTCCCCCAGGTGTCTAGTTTTCAATAATGCACATGCTTCGTAGGTTTCCCAAGGTCCTGGGTGAGCTAGAGTCCAAAATCCACAGGTAGGCACTTTGCAAAAAACACCTTTGTTTTCTTTGGAAAAATGTGATGAGTCCACGTTGTGTTTTGGGGCATTTCCTGACGCGAGCACTAGCCCTACCCACACAAGTGAGGTATCATTTTTACCAGGACACTTGGGGGAACACTGGGTGGACGGACATCTTTGGCTCCTCTCACATTCAAGAACTTTCTGTCACCGAAATATGAGGGAAAAGTGTTTTTTTAGCCAAATGTTGAGGTTTCGAAAGGATTCTGGGTATCAGAACCTGGTGAGAGCCCCACAAGTCACCCCATCTTGGATTCCCCCAGGTGTCTAGTTTTCAAAAATGCACATGTTTGGTAGGTTTCCCTAGGTGCTGGCTGAGCTAGAGGCCAAAATCCACCAGTAGGCACTTTGCAAAAACACCTCTGTTTTCTTTGGGAAAATGTGATGTGTCCACGTCTTGTTTTGGGGCATTCCCTGTTGTGGGCACTAGGCCTACCCACACAAGTGAGGTATCATTTTTATCGGGAGACTCGGGGGAACGCTGGGTGGAAGGGAATTTGTGGCTTCTCTCAGATTCCAGAATTTTCTGTCACGGAAATGGGATGGAAAAGTGTTTTTTAAGCCAAATGTGAGATTTGGAAAGGATTCTGGGTAACAGAACCTGGTGAGAGCCTCACAAGTCACCCCATCTTGAATTCCCCCAGGTGTCTAGTTTTCAATAATGCACATGCTTCGTAGGTTTCCCAAGGTCCTGGGTGAGCTAGAGTCCAAAATCCACAGGTAGGCACTTTGCAAAAAACACCTTTGTTTTCTTTGGAAAAATGTGATGAGTCCACGTTGTGTTTTGGGGCATTTCCTGACGCGAGCACTAGCCCTACCCACACAAGTGAGGTATCATTTTTACCAGGACACTTGGGGGAACACTGGGTGGACGGACATCTGTGGCTCCTCTCACATTCAAGAACTTTCTGTCACCGAAATATGAGGGAAAAGTGTTTTTTTAGCCAAATGTTGAGGTTTCGAAAGGATTCTGGGTATCAGAACCTGGTGAGAGCCCCACAAGTCACCCCATCTTGGATTCCCCCAGGTGTCTAGTTTTCAAAAATGCACAGGCTTAGTAGGTTTCCCAAGGTGCTGGCTGAGCTAGAGGCCGAAATCCACCAGTAGGCACTTTGGTAAAAAACACCTCTGTTTTCTTTGGGAAAATGTGATGTGTCCACATTGTGTTTTGGGGCATTCCCTGTCACGGGCACTAGGCCTACCCACACAAGTGAGGTATCGTTTTTATCAGGAGACTTGGTGGAACACTAGGTGGAAGGAAATGTGTGGCTCCTCTCAGGTTCAGAATTTTCTGTCACCGAAATGTGAGGGAAAAGTGTTTATTAAGCCAAATGTGAGATTTCGAAAGAAAGGATTCTGGGTACCAGAACCTTGTGAGAGCCCCACATGTCACCCCATCTTGGATTCCCCTAGGTGTCTAGTTTTCAAAAATGCACAGGTTTGGTAGGTTTCCCTATGTGCTGGCTGAGCTAGAGGCCAAAATCCACCAGTAGGCACTTTGCAAAAAACACCTCTGTTTTCTTTCGGAAATCCTGATGTGTCCACATTGTGTTTTGTGGCATTTCCTGTTGCGGGTACTAGGCCTACCCACACAAGTGAGGTATCATTTGTATCGGGAGACTTGGGGGAACGCTGGGTGGAAGGAAATTTGTGGCTCCTCTCAGATTCCACAACTTTTTGTCACTGATATGTGAGGGAAAATTGTTTTTTAGCCAACTTATAAGGTTTGCAAAGGATTCTGGGTAATAGAACCTGGTGAGATCCCCACAAATCACCCCATCTTGGATTCCCCTAGATGTCTAGTTTTCAAAAATACACAGGCTTGGTAGGTTTCCCTAGGTGCTGGCTGAGCTAGAGGCCAAAATCTACAGGTAGGCACTTTGCAAAAACACCTCTGTTTTATTTGGAAAAATGTGATGTGTCCACGTTGTGTTTTGGGGCATTTGCCGTCACAGGCACAAGACCGACAAACACAAGTGAGGTATCGTTTTCATCGGGAGACTTGTGGGAACACTGGGTGGATGGACATTTGTGGCTCCTCTCACATTCCAGAACTTTCTGTCACCGAAATATGAAGGAAAAGTGTTTTTTTAGCCAAATGTTGAGGTTTAGAAAGGATTCTGGGTAACAGAACCTAGTGAGAGCCCGACATGTCACCCCTTCTTGTATTCCCCTAGTTGTCTAGTTTTCAAAGATGGACAGGTTTGGTAGGTTTCCCGAGGTTCTGGCTGAGCTAGAGGCTAAAATCCACAGGTAGGCACTTTGCAAAAAACACCTCTGTTTTCTTAGGAAAAATGTGATGATTCCACGTCGTGTTTTGGGGCATTCCCTGTCACGGGCACTAGGCCTACCCACACAAGTTATGTATCATTTTTATCGAGCGACTTGGGGGAACACTGGGTGGAAGGAAATTTGTGGCTCCTCTCAGATTCCAGAACTTTCTGTCACCGGAATGTGAGGGGAAAGTATTTTTTAAGCCAAATGTGAGATTTCGAAAGGATTCTGGGTAACAGAACCTGGTGAGAGCACCACAAGACACCTTATCTTAGATTCCCCTAGGTGTCTAGTTTTCAGAAATGCACAGGTTTAGTAGGTTTCCCAAGGTGCTGGCTGAGCTAGAGGCCGAAATCCACCAGTAGGCACTTGGCTAAAAAAAACACCTCTGTATTCTTGGGAAAATGTGATGGGTCCACATTTTGTTTTGGGGCATTCCCTGTCGCGGGCACTAGGCCTACCCACACAAGTGAGGCATCATTTTTATCAGGAGACTTGGGTGATCTTTGGGCGGAAGGAAATTTGGGGCTCCTCTCAGATCCCAGAACTTTTTGTCACTGAAATGTGAGGGAAAAGTGTTTTTAGCCAAATTTTGAAGTTTGCAAAGTATTCTTGGTAACAGAACCTGGTGAGAGCCGCACACATCACCCCATCTTGGATTCCCCAAGTTGTCTAGTTTTCAAAAATACACAGGCTTGGTAGGTTTCCCTAGGTGATGCCTGAGCTAGAGGCCAAAATCCACAGGTCGACACTTTGCAAAAAACACCTCTGTTTTATTTGGAAAAATGTGATGTGTCCACGTTGTGTTTTGGGGCATTTCCTGTCACAGGCGCTAGACCTACAAACACAAATGAGGTATTGTTTTCATTCGGAGACTTGTGGGAACACTGGTTGGAAGGAAATTTGTGGCTCCTCTCAGATTCCAGAACTTTCTGTCACCAAAATATGAGGGAAAAGTGTTTTTTTAGCCAAATGTTGAGGTTTCAAAAGGATTCTGGGTAACATAACCTGTTGAGAGCCCCACAAGTCACCCCATCTTGGATTCCCCTAGGTGTCTAGTTTTAAAAAATGCACAGGTTTGGTAGGTTTCCCTAGGTGCTGGCTGAGCTAGAGGCCAAAATCCAACAGTAGGCACTTTGCAAAAACACCTCTGTTTTCTTTGGGAAAATGTGATGTGTCCACGTCTTGTTTTGGGGCATTCCCTGTTGCGGGCACTAGGCCTACCCACACAAGTGAGGTATCATTTTTATCGGGAGACTCGGGGGAACGTTGGGTGGAAGGGAATTTGTGGCTTCTCTCAGATTCCAGAATTTTCTGTCACGGAAATGGGATGGAAAAGTGTTTTTTAAGCCAAATGTGAGATTTGGAAAGGATTCCGGGTAACAGAACCTGGTGAGAGCCTCACAAGTCACCCCATCTTGAATTCCCCCAGGTGTCTAGTTTTCAATAATGCACATGCTTCGTAGGTTTCCCAAGGTCCTGGGTGAGCTAGAGTCCAAAATCCACAGGTAGGCACTTTGCAAAAAACACCTTTGTTTTCTTTGGAAAAATGTTATGAGTCCACGTTGTGTTTTGGGGCATTTCCTGACGCGAGCACTAGCCCTACCCACACAAGTGAGGTATCATTTTTAACAGGACACTTGGGGGAACACTGGGTGGACGGACATCTGTGGCTCCTCTCACATTCAAGAACTTTCTGTCACCGAAATATGAGGGAAAAGTGTTTTTTTAGCCAAATGTTGAGGTTTCGAAAGGATTCTGGGTATCAGAACCTGGTGAGAGCCCCACAAGTCACCCCATCTTGGATTCCCCCAGGTGTCTAGTTTTCAAAAATGCACAGGTTTGGTAGGTTTCCCTAGGTGCTGGCTGAGCTAGAGGCCAAAATCCACCAGTAGGCACTTTGCAAAAACACCTCTGTTTTCTTTGGGAAAATGTGATGTGTCCACATTGTGTTTTGGGGCATTCCCTGTCACGGGCACTAGGCCTACCCACACAAGTGAGGTATCGTTTTTATCAGGAGACTTGGTGGAACACTAGGTGGAAGGAAATGTGTGGCTCCTCTCAGGTTCAGAATTTTCTGTCACCGAAATGTGAGGGAAAAGTGTTTTTAAGCCAAATGTGAGATTTCGAAAGAAAGGATTCTGGGTACCAGAACCTTGTGAGAGCCCCACATGTCACCCCATCTTGGATTCCCCTAGGTGTCTAGTTTTCAAAAATGCACAGGTTTGGTAGGTTTCCCTATGTGCTGGCTGAGCTAGAGGCCAAAATCCACCAGTAGGCAATTTGCAAAAAACACCTCTGTTTTCTTTCGGAAATCCTGATGTGTCCACATTGTGTTTTGTGGCATTTCCTGTCATGGGTACTAGGCCTACCCACACAAGTGAGGTATCATTTATATCAGGAGACTTGGGGGAACGCTGGGTGGAAGGAAATTTGTGGCTCCTCTCAGATTCCACAACTTTTTGTCACCGATATGTGAGGGAAAATTGTTTTTTAGCCAACTTATAAGGTTTGCAAAGGATTCTGGGTAATAGAACCTTGTGAGATCCCCACAAATCACCCCATCTTGGATTCCCCTAGATGTCTAGTTTTCAAAAATACACAGGCTTGGTAGGTTTCCCTAGGTGCTGGCTCAGCTAGAGGCCAAAATCCACAGGTAGGCACTTTGCAAAAACACCTCTGTTTTATTTGGAAAAATGTGATGTGTCCACGTTGTGTTTTGGTGCATTCCCTGTCGTGGGCACGACGCCTACCCACACAAGTGAGTTATCATTTTTACCGGGAGACTTGGGGGAACGCTGGGTATGAGGAAATTTGTGGCTCCTCTCAGATTCCAGAATTTTCTGTCATCGAAATTGGAGGAAGAAGTGTTTTGTAAGCCAAATGTGAGATTTTGATAGGATTCTGGGTAACAGAACCTGGTGAGAGCCCCACAAGACACCTAATCTTGGATTCCCCTAGGTGTCTAGTTTTCAAAAATTCACAGGTTTGGTAGGTTTCCCTAGGTGCTGGCTGAGCTAGAGGCCAAAATCCACAGGTAGGCACTTTGCAAAAAACACCTCTGTTTTATTTGGAACAATTTGATGAGTTCACGTCGTGTTTTGGGGCATTCCCTGTCGGGGGCACTAGGCCTACTTACACAAGTGAGGTATCATTTTTATCGGGCGACTTGGGGGAACACTGGGTGGAAGGAAATTTGTGGCTCCTCCCAGATTCCAGAACTTTTTGTCACCGAAATGTGAGGGAAAAGTGTTTTTTAGCCAAATTTTGAGGTTTGCAAAGGATTCTGGGTAACAGAAGCTGGCTAGAGCCCCACAAGTCACCCCATCTCGGATTCCCCCAGGTGTCTAGTTTTAAAAAATGCTCAGGTTTAGTAGGTTTCCCAATGTGCTGGCTGAGCTAGAGGCCAAAATCCACAGGTAGGCATTTTGCAAAAAACACCTCTGTTTTCTTCGGAAAAAATGTGATGTCTCCACGTTGTGGTTTGGGGTATTTCCTGATGCGAGCACTAGGCCTACTCACACAAGTGAGGTATAATTTTTACTGGCAAACTTGGGGGAACGCTGGGTGGATGGACATTTGTGGCTCCTCTCACATTCCAGAACTTTCTGTCCCCGAAATCTGAGGGAAAAGTGTTTTTTTAGGCAAATGTTGAGGTTTCAAAAGTATTCTGGGTAACAGAACCTGGTGAGAGCCCCACAAGTCACCCCATCTTGGATTCCCCTAGGTGTCTAGTTTTCAAAAATGCACAGGTTTGGTAGGTTTCCCTAGGTGCTGGCTGAGCTAGAGGCCAAAATCCATCAGTAGGCACTTTGCAAAAACACCTCTGTTTTCTTTGGGAAAATGTGATGTGTCCACGTCTTGTTTTAGGGCATTCCCTGTTGCGGGCACTAGGCCTACCCACACAAGTGAGGTATCATTTTTATCGGGAGACTCGGGGGAATGCTGGGTGGAAGGGAATTTGTGGCTTCTCTCAGATTCCAGAATTTTCTGTCACGGAAATGGGATGGAAAAGTGTTTTTTAAGCCAAATGTGTGATTTCGAAAGGATTCTGGGTAACAGAACCTGGTGAGAGCCTCACAAGTCACCCCATCTTGAATTCCCCCAGGTGTCTAGTTTTCAATAATGCACATGCTTCGTAGGTTTCCCAAGGTCCTGGGTGAGCTAGAGTCCAAAATCCACAGGTAGGCACTTTGCAAAAAACACCTTCGTTTTCTTTGGAAAAATGTGATGAGTCCACGTTGTGTTTTGGGGCATTTCCTGACGTGAGCACTAGCCCTACCCACACAAGTGAGGTATCATTTTTACCATGACACTTGGGGGAACACTGGGTGGATGGACATCTGTGGCTCCTCTCACATTCAAGAACTTTCTGTCACCGAAATATGAGGGAAAAGTGTTTTTTTAGCCAAATGTTGAGGGTTCGAAAGGATTCTGGGTATCAGAACCTGGTGAGAGCCCCACAAGTCACCCCATCTTGGATTCCCCCAGGTGTCTAGTTTTCAAAAATGCATAGGCTTAGTAGGTTTCCCAAGGTGCTGGCTGAGCTAGAGGCCGAAATCCACCAGTAGGCACTTTGGTAAAAAACACCTCTGTTTTCTTTGGGAAAATGTGATGTGTCCACATTGTGTTTTGGGGCATTCCCTGTCACGGGCACTAGGCCTACCCACACAAGTGAGGTATTGTTTTTATCAGGAGACTTGGTGGAACACTAGGTGGAAGGAAATGTGTGGCTCCTCTCAGGTTCAGAATTTTCTGTCACCGAAATGTGAGGGAAAAGTGTTTTTTAAGCCAAATGTGAGATTTCGAAAGAAAGGATTCTGGGTACCAGAACCTTGTGAGAGCCCCACATGTCACCCCATCTTGGATTCCCCTAGGTGTCTAGTTTTAAAAAATGCACAGGTTTGGTAGGTTTCCCTATGTGCTGGCTGAGCTAGAGGCCAAAATCCACCAGTAGGCACTTTGCAAAAAACACCTCTGTTTTCTTTCGGAAATCCTGATGTGTCCACATTGTGTTTTGTGGCATTTCCTGTTGCGGGTACTAGGCCTACCCACACAAGTGAGGTATCATTTGTATCGGGAGACTTGGGGGAACGCTGGGTATGAGGAAATTTGTGGCTCCTCTCAGATTCCACAACTTTTTGTCACCGATATGTGAGGGAAAATTGTTTTTTAGCCAACTTATAAGGTTTGCAAAGGATTCTGGGTAATAGAATCTGGTGAGATCCCCACAAATCACCCCATCTTGGATTCCCCTAGATGTCTAGTTTTCAAAAATACACAGGCTTGGTAGGTTTCCCTAGGTGCTGGCTGAGCTAGAGGCCAAAATCCACAGGTAGGCACTTTGCAAAAACACCTCTGTTTTATTTGGAAAAATGTGATGTGTCCACGTTGTGTTTTGGGGCATTTGCCGTCACAGGGACTAGACCGACAAACACAAGTGAGGTATCGTTTTCATCGGGAGACTTGTGGGAACACTGGGTGGATGGACATTTGTGGCTCCTCTCACATTCCAGAACTTTCTGTCATCGAAATATGAAGGAAAAGTGTTTTTTTAGCCAAATGTTGAGGTTTAGAAAGGATTCTGGGTAACAGAACCTGGTGAGAGCCCGACATGTCACCCCTTCTTGTATTCCCCTAGGTGTCTAGTTTTCAAAGATGGACAGGTTTGGTAGGTTTCCCTAGGTTCTGGCTGAGCTAGAGGCTAAAATCCACAGGTAGGCACTTTGCAAAAAACACCTCTGTTTTCTTAGGAAAAATGTGATGATTCCACGTCGTGTTTTGGGGTATTCCCTGTCACGGGCACTAGGCCTACCCACACAAGTTATGTATCATTTTTATCGAGCGACTTGGGGGAACACTGGGTGGAAGGAAATTTGTGGCTCCTCTCAGATTCCAGAACTTTCTGTCACCGGAATGTGAGGGGAAAGTATTTTTTAAGCCAAATGTGAGATTTCGAAAGGATTCTGGGTAACAGAACCTGGTGAGAGCACCACAAGACACCTTATCTTAGATTCCCCTAGGTGTCTAGTTTTCAGAAATGCACAGGTTTGGTAGGTTTCCCAAGGTGCTGGCTGAGCTAGAGGCCGAAATCCACCAGTAGGCACTTTGCTAAAAAAAACACCTCTGTATTCTTGGGAAAATGTGATGGGTCCACATTGTGTTTTGGGGCATTCCCTGTCGCGGGCACTAGGCCTACCCACACAAGTGAGGCATCATTTTTATCAGTAGACTTGGGTGATCTTTGGGCGGAAGGAAATTTGTGGCTCCTCTCAGATTCCAGAACATTTTGTCACTGAAATGTGAGGGAAAAGTGTTTTTAGCCAAATTTTGAAGTTTGCAAAGTATTCTTGGTAACAGAACCTGGTGAGAGCCGCACACATCACCCCATCTTGGATTCCCCAAGTTGTCTAGTTTTCAAAAATACACAGGCTTGGTAGGTTTCCCTAGGTGATGCCTGAGCTAGAGGCCAAAATCCACAGGTCGACACTTTGCAAAAAACACCTCTGTTTTCTTTGGAAAAATGTGATGTGTCCACGTTGTGTTTTGGGGCATTTCCTGTCACAGGCACTAGACCTACAAACACAAATGAGGTATTGTTTTCATTCGGAGACTTGTGGGAACACTGGTTGGAAGGAAATTTGTGGCTCCTCTCAGATTCCAGAACTTTCTGTCACCAAAATATGAGGGAAAAGTGTTTTTTTAGCCAAATGTTGAGGTTTCAAAAGGATTCTGGGTAACATAACCTGTTAAGAGCCCCACAAGTCACCCCATCTTGGATTCCCCTAGGTGTCTAGTTTTAAAAAATGCAGAGGTTTGGTAGGTTTCCCTAGGTGCTGGCTGAGCTAGAGGCCAAAATCCACCAGTAGGCATTTTGCAAAAACACCTCTGTTTTCTTTGGGAAAATGTGATGTGTCCACGTCTTGTTTTGGGGCATTCCCTGTTGCGGGCACTAGGCCTACCCACACAAGTGAGGTATCATTTTTATCGGGAGACTCGGGGGAACGCTGGGTGGAAGGAAATTTGTGGCTTCTCTCAGATTCCAGAATTTTCTGTCACGGAAATGGGATGGAAAAGTGTTTTTTAGCCAACTTATAAGGTTTGCAAAGGATTCTGGGTAATAGAACCTGGTGAGATCCCCACAAATCACCCCATCTTGGATTCCCCTAGATGTCTAGTTTTCAAAAATACACAGGCTTGGTAGGTTTCCCTAGGTGCTGGCTGAGCTAGAGGCCAAAATCCACAGGTAGGCACTTTGCAAAAACACCTCTGTTTTATTTGGAAAAATGTGATGTGTCCACGTTGTGTTTTGGGGCATTTGCCGTCACAGGGACTAGACCGACAAACACAAGTGAGGTATCGTTTTCATCGGGAGACTTGTGGGAACACTGGGTGGATGGACATTTGTGGCTCCTCTCACATTCCAGAACTTTCTGTCACCGAAATATGAAGGAAAAGTGTTTTTTTAGCCAAATGTTGAGGTTTAGAAAGGATTCTGGGTAACAGAACCTGGTGAGAGCCCGACATGTCACCCCTTCTTGTATTCCCCTAGGTGTCTAGTTTTCAAAGATGGACAGGTTTGGTAGGTTTCCCTAGGTTCTGGCTGAGCTAGAGGCTAAAATCCACAGGTAGGCACTTTGCAAAAAACACCTCTGTTTTCTTAGGAAAAATGTGATGATTCCACGTCGTGTTTTGGGGTATTCCCTGTCACGGGCACTAGGCCTACCCACACAAGTTATGTATCATTTTTATCGAGCGACTTGGGGGAACACTGGGTGGAAGGAAATTTGTGGTTCCTCTCAGATTCCAGAACTTTCTGTCACCGGAATGTGAGGGGAAAGTATTTTTTAAGCCAAATGTGAGATTTCGAAAGGATTCTGGGTAACAGAACCTGGTGAGAGCACCACAAGACACCTTATCTTAGATTCCCCTAGGTGTCTAGTTTTCAGAAATGCACAGGTTTGGTAGGTTTCCCAAGGTGCTGGCTGAGCTAGAGGCCGAAATCCACCAGTAGGCACTTTGCTAAAAAAAACACCTCTGTATTCTTGGGAAAATGTGATGGGTCCACATTGTGTTTTGGGGCATTCCCTGTCGCGGGCACTAGGCCTACCCACACAAGTGAGGCATCATTTTTATCAGTAGACTTGGGTGATCTTTGGGCG
This sequence comes from Pleurodeles waltl, assembly GCF_031143425.1. Taxonomy (NCBI): domain Eukaryota; kingdom Metazoa; phylum Chordata; class Amphibia; order Caudata; family Salamandridae; genus Pleurodeles; species Pleurodeles waltl. Next base: position 461,763,777 of record NC_090446.1, on the reverse strand, counting down.
GAAGGAAATTTGTGGCTCCTCTCAGATTCCAGAACTTTTTGTCACTGAAATGTGAGGGAAAAGTGTTTTTAGCCAAATTTTGAAGTTTGCAAAGTATTCTTGGTAACAGAACCTGGTGAGAGCCGCACACATCACCCCATCTTGGATTCCCAAAGTTGTCTAGTTTTCAAAAATACACAGGCTTGGTAGGTTTCCCTAGGTGATGCCTGAGCTAGAGGCCAAAATCCACAGGTCGACACTTTGCAAAAAACACCTCTGTTTTCTTTGGAAAAATGTGATGTGTCCACGTTGTGTTTTGGGGCATTTCCTGTCACAGGCACTAGACCTACAAACACAAATGAGGTATTGTTTTCATTCGGAGACTTGTGGGAACACTGGTTGGAAGGAAATTTGTGGCTCCTCTCAGATTCCAGAACTTTCTGTCACCAAAATATGAGGGAAAAGTGTTTTTTTAGCCAAATGTTGAGGTTTCAAAAGGATTCTGGGTAACATAACCTGTTGAGAGCCCCACAAGTCACCCCATCTTGGATTCCCCTAGGTGTCTAGTTTTAAAAAATGCACAGGTTTGGTAGGTTTCCCTAGGTGCTGGCTGAGCTAGAGGCCAAAATCCACCAGTAGGCACTTTGCAAAAACACCTCTGTTTTCTTTGGGAAAATGTGATGTGTCCACGTCTTGTTTTGGGGCATTCCCTGTTGCGGGCACTAGGCCTACCCACACAAGTGAGGTATCATTTTTATCGGGAGACTCGGGGGAACGCTGGGTGGAAGGAAATTTGTGGCTTCTCTCAGATTCCAGAATTTTCTGTCACGGAAATGGGATGGAAAAGTGTTTTTTAAGCTAAATGTGAGATTTCGAAAGGATTCTGGGTAACAGAACCTGGTGAGAGCCTCACAAGTCACCCCATCTTGAATTCCCCCAGGTGTCTAGTTTTCAAAAATGCACATGCTTAGTAGGTTTCCCAAGGTGCTGGGTGAGCTAGAGTCCAAAATCCACAGGTAGGCACTTTGCAAAAAACACTTTTGTTTTCTTTGGAAAAATGTGATGAGTCCATGTTGTGTTTTGGGGCATTTCCTGACGCGAGCACTAGCCCTACCCACACAAGTGAGGTATCATTTTTACCAGGACACTTGGGGGAACGCTGGGTGGACGGACATCTGTGGCTCCTCTCACACTCAAGAACTTTCTGTCACCGAAATATGAGGGAAAAGTGTTTTTTTAGCCAAATGTTGAGGTTTCAAAAGGATTCTGGGTATCAGAACCTGGTGAGAGCCCCACAAGTCACCCCATCTTGGATTCCCCCAGGTGTCTAGTTTTAAAAAATGCACAGGCTTAGTAGGTTTCCCAAGGTGCTGGCTGAGCTAGATGCCGAAATCCACCAGTAGGCACTTTGGTAAAAAACACCTCTGTTTTCTTTGGGAAAATGTGATGTGTCCACTTTGTGTTTTGGGGCATTCCCTGTCACGGGCACTAGGCCTACCCACACAAGTGAGGTATCGTTTTTATCAGGAGACTTGGTGGAACACTAGGTGGAAGGAAATGTGTGGCTCCTCTCAGGTTCAGAATTTTCTGTCACCGAAATGTGAGGGAAAATTGTTTTTAAGCCAAATGTGAGATTTCAAAAGAAAGGATTCTGGGTACCAGAATCTTGTGAGAGCCCCACATGTCACCCCATCTTGGATTCCCCTAGGTGTCTAGTTTTAAAAAATGCACAGGTTTGGTAGGTTTCCCTATGTGCTGGCTGAGCTAGAGGCCAAAATCCACCAGTACGCACTTTGCAAAAAACACCTCTGTTTTCTTTTGGAAATCCTGATGTGTCCACATTGTGTTTTGTGGCATTTCCTGTCGTGGGTACTAGGCCTACCCACACAAGTAAGGTATCATTTGTATCAGGAGACTTGGTGGAACACTAGGTGGAAGGAAATGTGTGGCTCCTCTCAGGTTCAGAATTTTCTGTCACCAAAATATGAGGGAAAAGTGTTTTTTTAGCCAAATGTTGAGGTTTCAAAAGGATTCTGGGTAACAGAACCTGTTGAGAGCCCCACAAGTCACCCCATCTTGGATTCCCCTAGGTGTCTAGTTTTCAAAAATACACAGGCTTGGTAGGTTTCCCTAGGTGCTGGCTGAGCTAGAGGCCAAAATCCACAGGTAGGCACTTTGCAAAAACACCTCTGTTTTATTTGGAAAAATGTGATGTGTCCACGTTGTGTTTTGGTGCATTCCCTGTCGTGGGCACGACGCCTACCCACACAAGTGAGGTATCATTTTTACAGGGAGACTTGGGGGAACGCTGGGTATGAGGAAATTTGTGGCTCCTCTCAGATTCCAGAATTTTCTGTCACCGAAATTGGAGGAAGAAGTGCTTTTTAAGCCAAATGTGAGATTTTGATAGGATTCTGGGTAACAGAACCTGGTGAGAGCCCCACAAGACACCTAATCTTGGATTCCCCTAGGTGTCTAGTTTAAAAAAAATTACAGGTTTGGTAGGTTTCCCTAGGTGCTGGCTGAGCTAGAGGCCAAAATCCACAGGTAGGCACTTTGCAAAAAACACCTCTGTTTTATTTGGAACAATTTGATGAGTTCACGTCGTGTTTTGGGGCATTCCCTGTCGGGGGCACTAGGCCTACTTACACAAGTGAGGTATCATTTTTATCGGGCGACTTGGGGGAACACTGGGTGGAAGGAAATTTGTGGCTCCTCCCAGATTCCAGAACTTTTTGTCACCGAAATGTGAGGGAAAAGTGTTTTTTAGCCAAATTTTGAGGTTTGCAAAGGATTCTGGGTAACAGAAGCTGGCTAGAGCCCCACAAGTCACCCCATCTCGGATTCCCCCAGGTGTCTAGTTTAAAAAAATGCTCAGGTTTAGTAGGTTTCCGAAGGTGCAGGCTGAGCTAGAGGCCAAAATCCACAGGTAGGCATTTTGCAAAAAACACCTCTGTTTTCTTTGGAAAAAATGTGATGTCTCCACGTTGTGGTTTGGGGTATTTCCTGACGCGAGCACTAGGCCTACCCATACAAGTGAGGTATCATTTTTACTGGCAAACTTGGGGGAACGCTGGGTGGATGGACATTTGTGGCTCCTCTCACATTCCAGAACTTTCTGTCCCCGAAATCTGAGGGAAAAGTGTTTTTTTAGGCAAATGTTGAGGTTTCAAAAGTATTCTGGGTAACAGAACCTGGTGAGAGCCCCACAAGTCACCCCATCTTGGATTCCCCTAGGTGTCTAGTTTTAAAAAATGCACAGGTTTGGTAGGTTTCCCTAGGTGCTGGCTGAGCTAGAGGCCAAAATCCACCAGTAGGCACTTTGCAAAAACACCTCTGTTTTCTTTGGGAAAATGTGATGTGTCCACGTCTTGTTTTGGGGCATTCCCTGTTGCGGGCACTAGGCCTACCCACACAAGTGAGGTATCATTTTTATCGGGAGACTCGGAGGAACGCTGGGTGGAAGGGAATTTGTGGCTTCTCTCAGATTCCAGAATTTTCTGTCACGGAAATGGGATGGAAAAGTGTTTTTTAAGCCAAATGTGAGATTTGGAAAGGATTCTGGGTAACAGAACCTGGTGAGAGCCTCACAAGTCACCCCATCTTGAATTCCCCAGGTGTCTAGTTTTCAATAATGCACATGCTTCGTAGGTTTCCCAAGGTCCTGGGTGAGCTAGAGTCCAAAATCCACAGGTAGGCACTTTGCAAAAAACACCTTTGTTTCCCTTGGAAAAATGTGATGAGTCCACGTTGTGTTTTGGGGCATTTCCTGACGCGAGCACTAGCCCTACCCACACAAGTGAGGTATCATTTTTACCAGGACACTTGGGGGAAAACTGGGTGGATGGACATCTGTGGCTCCTCTCACATTCAAGAACTTTCTGTCACCGAAATATGAGGGAAAAGTGTTTTTTTAGCCAAATGTTGAGGTTTCGAAAGGATTCTGGGTATCAGAACCTGGTGAGAGCCCCACAAGTTACCCCATCTTGGATTCCCCCAGGTGTCTAGTTTTCAAAAATGCACAGGCTTAGTAGGTTTCCCAAGGTGCTGGCTGAGCTAGAGGCCGAAATCCACCAGTAGGCACTTTGGTGAAAAAACACCTCTGTTTTCTTTGGGAAAATGTGATGTGTCCACATTGTGTTTTGGGGCATTCCCTGTCACGGGCACTAGGCCTACCCACACAAGTGAGGTATCGTTTTTATCAGGAGACTTGGTGGAACACTAGGTGGAAGGAAATGTGTGGCTCCTCTCAGGTTCAGAATTTTCTGTCACCGAAATGTGAGGGAAAAGTGTTTATTAAGCCAAATGTGAGATTTCGAAAGAAAGGATTCTGGGTACCAGAACCTTGTGAGAGCCCCACATGTCACCCCATCTTGGATTCCCCTAGGTGTCTAGTTTTCAAAAATGCACAGGTTTGGTAGGTTTCCCTATGTGCTGGCTGAGCAAGAGGCCAAAATCCACCAGTAGGCACTTTGCAAAAAACACCTCTGTTTTCTTTCGGAAATCCTGATGTGTCCACATTGTGTTTTGTGGCATTTCCTGTCATGGGTACTAGGCCTACCCACGCAAGTGAGGTATCATTTGTATCCGGAGACTTGTGGGAACGCTGGGTGGAAGGAAATTTGTGGCTCCTCTCAGATTCCACAACTTTTTGTCACCGATATGTGAGGGAAAATTGTTTTTTAGCCAACTTATAAGGTTTGCAAAGGATTCTGGGTAATAGAACCTTGTGAGATCCCCACAAATCACCCCATCTTGGATTCCCCTAGATGTCTAGTTTTCAAAAATACACAGGCTTGGTAGGTTTCCCTAGGTGCTGGCTGAGCTAGAGGCCAAAATCCACAGGTAGGCACTTTGCAAAAACACCTCTGTTTTATTTTTAAAAATGTGATGTGTCCACGTTGTGTTTTGGTGCATTCCCTGTCGTGAGCACGACGCCTACCCACACAAGTGAGTTATCATTTTTACCGGGAGACTTGGGGGAACGCTGGGTATGAGGAAATTTGTGGCTCCTCTCAGATTCCAGAATTTTCTGTCATCGAAATTGGAGGAAGAAGTGTTTTGTAAGCCAAATGTGAGATTTTGATAGGATTCTGGGTAACAGAACCTGGTGAGAGCCCCACAAGACACCTAATCTTGGATTCCCCTAGGTGTCTAGTTTTCAAAAATTCACAGGTTTGGTAGGTTTCCCTAGGTGCTGGCTGAGCTAGAGGCCAAAATCCACAGGTAGGCACTTTGCAAAAAACACCTCTGTTTTATTTGGAACAATTTGATGAGTTCACGTCGTGTTTTGGGGCATTCCCTGTCGGGGGCACTAGGCCTACTTACACAAGTGAGGTATCATTTTTATCGGGCGACTTGGGGGAACACTGGGTGGAAGGAAATTTGTGGCTCCTCCCAGATTCCAGAACTTTTTGTCACCGAAATGTGAGGGAAAAGTGTTTTTTAGCCAAATTTTGAGGTTTGCAAAGGATTCTGGGTAACAGAAGCTGGCTAGAGCCCCACAAGTCACCCCATCTCGGATTCCCCCAGGTGTCTAGTTTTAAAAAATGCTCAGGTTTAGTAGGTTTCCCAAGGTGCTGGCTGAGCTAGAGGCCAAAATCCACAGGTAGGCATTTTGCAAAAAACACCTCTGTTTTCTTCGGAAAAAATGTGATGTCTCCACGTTGTGGTTTGGGGTATTTCCTGACGCGAGCACTAGGCCTACCCACACAAGTGAGGTATCATTTTTACTGGCAAACTTGGGGGAACGCTGGGTGGATGGACATTTTTGGCTCCTCTCACATTCCAGAACTTTCTGTCCCCGAAATCTGAGGGAAAAGTGTTTTTTTAGGCAAATGTTGAGGTTTCAAAAGTATTCTGGGTAACAGAACCTGGTGAGAGCCCCACAAGTCACCCCATCTTGGATTCCCCTAGGTGTCTAGTTTTCAGAAATGCACACGTTTGGTAGGTTTCCCTAGGTGCTGGCTGAGCTAGAGGCCAAAATCCACCAGTAGGTACTTTGCAAAAACACCTCTGTTTTCTTTGGGAAAATGTGATGTGTCCACGTCTTGTTTTGGGGCATTCCCTGTTGCGGGCACTAGGCCTACCCACACAAGTGAGGTATCATTTTTATCGGGAGACTCGGGGGAACGCTGGGTGGAAGGGAATTTGTGGCTTCTCTCAGATTCCAGAATTTTCTGTCACGGAAATGGGATGGAAAAGTGTTTTTTAAGCCAAATGTGAGATTTGGAAAGGATTCTGGGTAACAGAACCTGGTGAGAGCCTCACAAGTCACCCCATCTTGAATTCCCCCAGGTGTCTAGTTTTCAATAATGCACATGCTTCGTAGGTTTCCCAAGGTCCTGGGTGAGCTAGAGTCCAAAATCCACAGGTAGGCACTTTGCAAAAAACACCTTTGTTTTCTTTGGAAAAATGTGATGAGTCCACGTTGTGTTTTGGGGCATTTCCTGACGCGAGCACTAGCCCTACCCACACAAGTGAGGTATCATTTTTACCAGGACACTTGGGGGAACACTGGGTGGACGGACATCTGTGGCTCCTCTCACATTCAAGAACTTTCTGTCACCGAAATATGAGGGAAAAGTGTTTTTTTAGCCAAATGTTGAGGTTTCGAAAGGATTCTGGGTATCAGAACCTGGTGAGAGCCCCACAAGTCACCCCATCTTGGATTCCCCAAGGTGTCTAGTTTTAAAAAATGCACAGGCTTAGTAGGTTTCCCAAGGTGCTGGCTGAGCTAGAGGCCGAAATCCACCAGTAGGCACTTTGGTAAAAAACACCTCTGTTTTCTTTGGGAAAATGTGATGTGTCCACTTTGTGTTTTGGGGCATTCCCTGTCACGGGCACTAGGCCTACCCACACAAGTGAGGTATCGTTTTTATCAGGAGACTTGGTGGAACACTAGGTGGAAGGAAATGTGTGGCTCCTCTCAGGTTCAGAATTTTCTGTCACCGAAATGTGAGGGAAAATTGTTTTTAAGCCAAATGTGAGATTTCAAAAGAAAGGATTCTGGGTACCAGAATCTTGTGAGAGCCCCACATGTCACCCCATCTTGGATTCCCCTAGGTGTCTAGTTTTAAAAAATGCACAGGTTTGGTAGGTTTCCCTATGTGCTGGCTGAGCTAGAGGCCAAAATCCACCAGTACGCACTTTGCAAAAAACACCTCTGTTTTCTTTCGGAAATCCTGATGTGTCCACATTGTGTTTTGTGGCATTTCCTGTCGTGGGTACTAGGCCTACCCACACAAGTAAGGTATCATTTGTATCAGGAGACTTGGTGGAACACTAGGTGGAAGGAAATGTGTGGCTCCTCTCAGGTTCAGAATTTTCTGTCACCAAAATATGAGGGAAAAGTGTTTTTTTAGCCAAATGTTGAGGTTTCAAAAGGATTCTGGGTAACAGAACCTGTTGAGAGCCCCACAAGTCACCCCATCTTGGATTCCCCTAGGTGTCTAGTTTTCAAAAATACACAGGCTTGGTAGGTTTCCCTAGGTGCTGGCTGAGCTAGAGGCCAAAATCCACAGGTAGGCACTTTGCAAAAACACCTCTGTTTTATTTGGAAAAATGTGATGTGTCCACGTTGTGTTTTGGTGCATTCCCTGTCGTGGGCACGACGCCTACCCACACAAGTGAGGTATCATTTTTACAGGGAGACTTGGGGGAACGCTGGGTATGAGGAAATTTGTGGCTCCTCTCAGATTCCAGAATTTTCTGTCACCGAAATTGGAGGAAGAAGTGCTTTTTAAGCCAAATGTGAGATTTTGATAGGATTCTGGGTAACAGAACCTGGTGAGAGCCCCACAAGACACCTAATCTTGGATTCCCCTAGGTGTCTAGTTTAAAAAAAATTACAGGTTTGGTAGGTTTCCCTAGGTGCTGGCTGAGCTAGAGGCCAAAATCCACAGGTAGGCACTTTGCAAAAAACACCTCTGTTTTATTTGGAACAATTTGATGAGTTCACGTCGTGTTTTGGGGCATTCCCTGTCGGGGGCACTAGGCCTACTTACACAAGTGAGGTATCATTTTTATCGGGCGACTTGGGGGAACACTGGGTGGAAGGAAATTTGTGGCTCCTCCCAGATTCCAGAACTTTTTGTCACCGAAATGTGAGGGAAAAGTGTTTTTTAGCCAAATTTTGAGGTTTGCAAAGGATTCTGGGTAACAGAAGCTGGCTAGAGCCCCACAAGTCACCCCATCTCGGATTCCCCCAGGTGTCTAGTTTAAAAAAATGCTCAGGTTTAGTAGGTTTCCGAAGGTGCAGGCTGAGCTAGAGGCCAAAATCCACAGGTAGGCATTTTGCAAAAAACACCTCTGTTTTCTTTGGAAAAAATGTGATGTCTCCACGTTGTGGTTTGGGGTATTTCCTGACGCGAGCACTAGGCCTACCCATACAAGTGAGGTATCATTTTTACTGGCAAACTTGGGGGAACGCTGGGTGGATGGACATTTGTGGCTCCTCTCACATTCCAGAACTTTCTGTCCCCGAAATCTGAGGGAAAAGTGTTTTTTTTAGGCAAATGTTGAGGTTTCAAAAGTATTCTGGGTAACAGAACCTGGTGAGAGCCCCACAAGTCACCCCATCTTGGATTCCCCTAGGTGTCTAGTTTTAAAAAATGCACAGGTTTGGTAGGTTTCCCTAGGTGCTGGCTGAGCTAGAGGCCAAAATCCACCAGTAGGCACTTTGCAAAAACACCTCTGTTTTCTTTGGGAAAATGTGATGTGTCCACGTCTTGTTTTGGGGCATTCCCTGTTGCGGGCACTAGACCTACCCACACAAGTGAGGTATCATTTTTATCGGGAGACTCGGAGGAACGCTGGGTGGAAGGGAATTTGTGGCTTCTCTCAGATTCCAGAATTTTCTGTCACGGAAATGGGATGGAAAAGTGTTTTTTAAGCCAAATGTGAGATTTGGAAAGGATTCTGGGTAACAGAACCTGGTGAGAGCCTCACAAGTCACCCCATCTTGAATTCCCCAGGTGTCTAGTTTTCAATAATGCACATGCTTCGTAGGTTTCCCAAGGTCCTGGGTGAGCTAGAGTCCAAAATCCACAGGTAGGCACTTTGCAAAAAACACCTTTGTTTCCTTTGGAAAAATGTGATGAGTCCACGTTGTGTTTTGGGGCATTTCCTGACGCGAGCACTAGCCCTACCCACACAAGTGAGCTATCATTTTTACCAGGACACTTGGGGGAAAACTGGGTGGATGGACATCTGTGGCTCCTCTCACATTCAAGAACTTTCTGTCACCGAAATATGAGGGAAAAGTGTTTTTTTAGCCAAATGTTGAGGTTTCAAAAGGATTCTGGGTATCAGAACCTGGTGAGAGCCCCACAAGTCACCCCATCTTGGATTCCCCCAGGTGTCTAGTTTTCAAAAATGCACAGGCTTAGTAGGTTTCCCAAGGTGCTGGCTGAACTAGAGGCCGAAATCCACCAGTAGGCACTTTGGTAAAAAAACACCTCTGTTTTCTTTGGGAAAATGTGATGTGTCCACATTGTGTTTTGGGGCATTCCCTGTCACGGGCACTAGGCCTACCCACACAAGTGAGGTATCGTTTTTATCAGGAGACTTGGTGGAACACTAGGTGGAAGGAAATGTGTGGCTCCTCTCAGGTTCAGAATTTTCTGTCACCGAAATGTGAGGGAAAAGTGTTTATTAAGCCAAATGTGAGATTTCGAAAGAAAGGATTCTGGGTACCAGAACCTTGTGAGAGCCCCACATGTCACCCCATCTTGGATTCCCCTAGGTGTCTAGTTTTCAAAAATGCACAGGTTTGGTAGGTTTCCCTATGTGCTGGCTGAGCTAGAGGCCAAAATCCACCAGTAGGCACTTTGCAAAAAACACCTCTGTTTTCTTTCGGAAATCCTGATGTGTCCACATTGTGTTTTGTGGCATTTCCTGTCGTGGGTACTAGGCCTACCCACGCAAGTGAGGTATCATTTGTATCCGGAGACTTGTGGGAACGCTGGGTGGAAGGAAATTTGTGGCTCCTCTCAGATTCCACAACTTTTTGTCACCGATATGTGAGGGAAAATTGTTTTTTAGCCAACTTATAAGGTTTGCAAAGGATTCTGGGTAATAGAACCTTGTGAGATCCCCACAAATCACCCCATCTTGGATTCCCCTAGATGTCTAGTTTTCAAAAATACACAGGCTTGGTAGGTTTCCCTAGGTGCTGGCTGAGCTAGAGGCCAAAATCCACAGGTAGGCACTTTGCAAAAACACCTCTGTTTTATTTGGAAAAATGTGATGTGTCCACGTTGTGTTTTGGTGCATTCCCTGTCGTGAGCACGACGCCTACCCACACAAGTGAGTTATCATTTTTACCGGGAGACTTGGGGGAACGCTGGGTATGAGGAAATTTGTGGCTCCTCTCAGATTCCAGAATTTTCTGTCATCGAAATTGGAGGAAGAAGTGTTTTGTAAGCCAAATGTGAGATTTTGATAGGATTCTGGATAACAGAACCTGGTGAGAGCCCCACAAGACACCTAATCTTGGATTTCCCTAGGTGTCTAGTTTTAAAAAATTCACAGGTTTGGTAGGTTTCCCTAGGTGCTGGCTGAGCTAGAGGCCAAAATCCACAGGTAGGCACTTTGCAAAAAACACCTCTGTTTTATTTGGAACAATTTGATGAGTTCACGTCGTGTTTTGGGGCATTCCCTGTCGGGGGCACTAGGCCTACTTACACAAGTGAGGTATCATTTTTATAGGGCGACTTGGGGGAACACTGGGTGGAAGGAAATTTGTGGCTCCTCCCAGATTCCAGAACTTTTTGTCACCGAAATGTGAGGGAAAAGTGTTTTTTAGCCAAATTTTGAGGTTTGCAAAGGATTCTGGGTAACAGAAGCTGGCTAGAGCCCCACAAGTCACCCCATCTCGGATTCCCCCAGGTGTCTAGTTTTAAAAAATGCTCAGGTTTAGTAGGTTTCCCAAGGTGCTGGCTGAGCTAGAGGCCAAAATCCACAGGTAGGCATTTTGCAAAAAACACCTCTGTTTTCTTCGGAAAAAATGTGATGTCTCCACGTTGTGGTTTGGGGTATTTCCTGACGCGAGCACTAGGCCTACCCACACAAGTGAGGTATCATTTTTACTGGCAAACTTGGGGGAACGCTGGGTGGATGGACATTTTTGGCTCCTCTCACATTCCAGAACTTTCTGTCCCCGAAATCTGAGGGAAAAGTGTTTTTTTAGGCAAATGTTGAGGTTTCAAAAGTATTCTGGGTAACAGAACCTGGTGAGAGCCCCACAAGTCACCCCATCTTGGATTCCCCTAGGTGTCTAGTTTTCAGAAATGCACACGTTTGGTAGGTTTCCCTAGGTGCTGGCTGAGCTAGAGGCCAAAATCCACCAGTAGGTACTTTGCAAAAACACCTCTGTTTTCTTTGGGAAAATGTGATGTGTCCACGTCTTGTTTTGGGGCATTCCCTGTTGCGGGCACTAGGCCTACCCACACAAGTGAGGTATCATTTTTATCGGGAGACTCGGGGGAACGCTGGGTGGAAGGGAATTTGTGGCTTCTCTCAGATTCCAGAATTTTCTGTCACGGAAATGGGATGGAAAAGTGTTTTTTAAGCCAAATGTGAGATTTGGAAAGGATTCTGGGTAACAGAACCTGGTGAGAGCCTCACAAGTCACCCCATCTTGAATTCCCCCAGGTGTCTAGTTTTCAATAATGCACATGCTTCGTAGGTTTCCCAAGGTCCTGGGTGAGCTAGAGTCCAAAATCCACAGGTAGGCACTTTGCAAAAAACACCTTTGTTTTCTTTGGAAAAATGTGATGAGTCCACGTTGTGTTTTGGGGCATTTCCTGACGCGAGCACTAGCCCTACCCACACAAGTGAGGTATCATTTTTACCAGGACACTTGGGGGAACACTGGGTGGACGGACATCTGTGGCTCCTCTCACATTCAAGAACTTTCTGTCACCGAAATATGAGGGAAAAGTGTTTTTTTAGCCAAATGTTGAGGTTTCGAAAGGATTCTGGGTATCAGAACCTGGTGAGAGCCCCACAAGTCACCCCATCTTGGATTCCCCCAGGTGTCTAGTTTTCAAAAATGCACATGTTTGGTAGGTTTCCCTAGGTGCTGGCTGAGCTAGAGGCCAAAATCCACCAGTAGGCACTTTGCAAAAACACCTCTGTTTTCTTTGGGAAAATGTGATGTGTCCACGTCTTGTTTTGGGGCATTCCCTGTTGCGGGCACTAGGCCTACCCACACAAGTGAGGTATCATTTTTATCGGGAGACTCGGGGGAACGCTGGGTGGAAGGGAATTTGTGGCTTCTCTCAGATTCCAGAATTTTCTGTCACGGAAATGGGATGGAAAAGTGTTTTTTAAGCCAAATGTGAGATTTGGAAAGGATTCTGGGTAACAGAACCTGGTGAGAGCCTCACAAGTCACCCCATCTTGAATTCCCCCAGGTGTCTAGTTTTCAATAATGCACATGCTTCGTAGGTTTCCCAAGGTCCTGGGTGAGCTAGAGTCCAAAATCCACAGGTAGGCACTTTGCAAAAAACACCTTTGTTTTCTTTGGAAAAATGTGATGAGTCCACGTTGTGTTTTGGGGCATTTCCTGACGCGAGCACTAGCCCTACCCACACAAGTGAGGTATCATTTTTACCAGGACACTTGGGGGAACACTGGGTGGACGGACATCTGTGGCTCCTCTCACATTCAAGAACTTTCTGTCACCGAAATATGAGGGAAAAGTGTTTTTTTTAGCCAAATGTTGAGGTTTCGAAAGGATTCTGGGTATCAGAACCTGGTGAGAGCCCCACAAGTCACCCCATCTTGTATTCCCCCAGGTGTCTAGTTTTCAAAAATGCACATGTTTGGTAGGTTTCCCTAGGTGCTGGCTGAGCTAGAGGCCAAAATCCACCAGTAGGCACTTTGCAAAAACACCTCTGTTTTCTTTGGGAAAATGTGATGTGTCCACGTCTTGTTTTGGGGCATTCCCTGTTGCGGGCACTAGGCCTACCCACACAAGTGAGGTATCATTTTTATCGAGAGACTCGGGGAACGCTGGGTGGAAAGGAATTTGTGGCTTCTCTCAGATTCCAGAATTTTCTGTCACGGAAATGGGATGGAAAAGTGTTTTTTAAGCCAAATGTGAGATTTGGAAAGGATTCTGGGTAACAGAACCTGGTGAGAGCCTCACAAGTCACCCCATCTTGAATTCCCCCAGGTGTCTAGTTTTCAATAATGCACATGCTTCGTAGGTTTCCCAAGGTCCTGGGTGAGCTAGAGTCCAAAATCCACAGGTAGGCACTTTGCAAAAAACACCTTTGTTTTCTTTGGAAAAATGTGATGAGTCCACGTTGTGTTTTGGGGCATTTCCTGACGCGAGCACTAGCCCTACCCACACAAGTGAGGTATCATTTTTACCAGGACACTTGGGGGAACACTGGGTGGACGGACATCTGTGGCTCCTCTCACATTCAAGAACTTTCTGTCACCGAAATATGAGGGAAAAGTGTTTTTTTAGCCAAATGTTGAGGTTTCGAAAGGATTCTGGGTATCAGAACCTGGTGAGAGCCCCACAAGTCACCCCATCTTGGATTCCCCCAGGTGTCTAGTTTTCAAAAATGCACAGGCTTAGTAGGTTTCCCAAGGTGCTGGCTGAGCTAGAGGCCGAAATCCACCAGTAGGCACTTTGGTAAAAAACACCTCTGTTTTCTTTGGGAAAATGTGATGTGTCCACATTGTGTTTTGGGGCATTCCCTGTCACGGGCACTAGGCCTACCCACACAAGTGAGGTATCGTTTTTATCAGGAGACTTGGTGGAACACTAGGTGGAAGGAAATGTGTGGCTCCTCTCAGGTTCAGAATTTTCTGTCACCGAAATGTGAGGGAAAAGTGTTTATTAAGCCAAATGTGAGATTTCGAAAGAAAGGATTCTGGGTACCAGAACCTTGTGAGAGCCCCACATGTCACCCCATCTTGGATTCCCCTAGGTGTCTAGTTTTCAAAAATGCACAGGTTTGGTAGGTTTCCCTATGTGCTGGCTGAGCTAGAGGTCAAAATCCACCAGTAGGCACTTTGCAAAAAACACCTCTGTTTTTTTTCGGAAATCCTGATGTGTCCACATTGTGTTTTGTGGCATTTCCTGTCGTGGGTACTAGGCCTACCTACGCAAGTGAGGTATCATTTGTATCCGGAGACTTGTGGGAACGCTGGGTAGAAGGAAATTTGTGGCTCCTCTCAGATTCCACAACTTTTTGTCACCGATATGTGAGGGAAAATTGTTTTTTAGCCAACTTATAAGGTTTGCAAAGGATTCTGGGTAATAGAACCTTGTGAGATCCCCACAAATCACCCCATCTTGGATTCCCCTAGATGTCTAGTTTTCAAAAATACACAGGCTTGGTAGGTTTCCCTAGGTGCTGGCTGAACTAGAGGCCAAAATCCACAGGTAGGCATTTTGCAAAAAACACCTCTGTTTTCTTCGGAAAAAATGTGATGTCTCCACGTTGTGGTTTGGGGTATTTCCTGACGCGAGCACTAGGCCTACCCACACAAGTGAGGTATCATTTTTACTGGCAAACTTGGGGGAACGCTGGGTGGATGGACATTTTTGGCTCCTCTCACATTCCAGAACTTTCTGTCCCCGAAATCTGAGGGAAAAGTGTTTTTTTTAGGCAAATGTTGAGGTTTCAAAAGTATTCTGGGTAACAGAACCTGGTGAGAGCCCCACAAGTCACCCCATCTTGGATTCCCCTAGGTGTCTAGTTTTCAGAAATGCACACGTTTGGTAGGTTTCCCTAGGTGCTGGCTGAGCTAGAGGCCAAAATCCACCAGTAGGTACTTTGCAAAAACACCTCTGTTTTCTTTGGGAAAATGTGATGTGTCCACGTCTTGTTTTGGGGCATTCCCTGTTGCGGGCACTAGGCCTACCCACACAAGTGAGGTATCATTTTTATCGGGAGACTCAGGGGAACGCTGGGTGGAAGGGAATTTGTGGCTTCTCTCAGATTCCAGAATTTTCTGTCACGGAAATGGGATGGAAAAGTGTTTTTTAAGCCAAATGTGATATTTGGAAAGGATTCTGGGTAACAGAACCTGGTGAGAGCCTCACAAGTCACCCCATCTTGAATTCCCCCAGGTGTCTAGTTTTCAATAATGCACATGCTTCGTAGGTTTCCCAAGGTCCTGGGTGAGCTAGAGTCCAAAATCCACAGGTAGGCACTTTGCAAAAAACACCTTTGTTTTCTTTGGAAAAATGTGATGAGTCCACGTTGTGTTTTGGGGCATTTCCTGACGCGAGCACTAGCCCTACCCACACAAGTGAGGTATCATTTTTACCAGGACACTTGGGGGAACACTGGGTGGACGGACATCTGTGGCTCCTCTCACATTCAAGAACTTTCTGTCACCGAAATATGAGGGAAAAGTGTTTTTTTAGCCAAATGTTGAGGTTTCGAAAGGATTCTGGGTATCAGAACCTGGTGAGAGCCCCACAAGTCACCCCATCTTGGATTCCCCCAGGTGTCTAGTTTTCAAAAATGCACATGTTTGGTAGGTTTCCCTAGGTGCTGGCTGAGCTAGAGGCCAAAATCCACCAGTAGGCACTTTGTAAAAACACCTCTGTTTTCTTTGGGAAAATGTGATGTGTCCACGTCTTGTTTTGGGGCATTCCCTGTTGCGGGCACTAGGCCTACCCACACAAGTGAGGTATCATTTTTATTGGGAGACTCGGGGGAATGCTGGGTGGAAGGGAATTTGTGGCTTCTCTCAGATTCCAGAATTTTCTGTCACGGAAATGGGATGGAAAAGTGTTTTTTAAGCCAAATGTGAGATTTGGAAAGGATTCTGGGTAACAGAACCTGGTGAGAGCCTCACAAGTCACCCCATCTTGAATTCCCCCAGGTGTCTAGTTTTCAATAATGCACATGCTTCGTAGGTTTCCCAAGGTCCTGGGTGAGCTAGAGTCCAAAATCCACAGGTAGGCACTTTGCAAAAAACACCTTTGTTTTCTTTGGAAAAATGTGATGAGTCCACGTTGTGTTTTGGGGCATTTCCTGACGCGAGCACTAGCCCTACCCACACAAGTGAGGTATCATTTTTACCAGGACACTTGGGGGAACACTGGGTGGACGGACATCTGTGGCTCCTCTCACATTCAAGAACTTTCTGTCACCGAAATATGAGGGAAAAGTGTTTTTTTAGCTAAATGTTGAGGTTTCGAAAGGATTCTGGGTATCAGAACCTGGTGAGAGCCCCACAAGTCACCCCATCTTGGATTCCCCCAGGTGTCTAGTTTTCAAAAATGCACAGGCTTAGTAGGTTTCCCAAGGTGCTGGCTGAGCTAGAGGCCGAAATCCACCAGTAGGCACTTTGGTAAAAAACACCTCTGTTTTCTTTGGGAAAATGTGATGTGTCCACATTGTGTTTTGGGGCATTCCCTGTCACGGGCACTAGGCCTACCCACACAAGTGAGGTATCGTTTTTATCAGGAGACTTGGTGGAACACTAGGTGGAAGGAAATGTGTGGCTCCTCTCAGGTTCAGAATTTTCTGTCACCGAAATGTGAGGGAAAGTGTTTTTTAAGCCAAATGTGAGATTTCGAAAGAAAGGATTCTGGGTACCAGAACCTTGTGAGAGCCCCACATGTCACCCCATCTTGGATTCCCCTAGGTGTCTAGTTTTCAAAAATGCACAGGTTTGGTAGGTTTCCCTATGTGCTGGCTGAGCTAGAGGCCAAAATCCACCAGTAGGCACTTTGCAAAAAACACCTCTGTTTTCTTTCGGAAATCCTGATGTGTCCACATTGTGTTTTGTGGCATTTCCTGTTGCGGGTACTAGGCCTACCCACACAAGTGAGGTATCATTTGTATCGGGAGACTTGGGGGAACGCTGGGTGGAAGGAAATTTGTGGCTCCTCTCAGATTCCACAACTTTTTGTCACTGATATGTGAGGGAAAATTGTTTTTTAGCCAACTTATAAGGTTTGCAAAGGATTCTGGGTAATAGAACCTGGTGAGATCCCCACAAATCACCCCATCTTGGATTCCCCTAGATGTCTAGTTTTCAAAAATACACAGGCTTGGTAGGTTTCCCTAGGTGCTGGCTGAGCTAGAGGCCAAAATCTACAGGTAGGCACTTTGCAAAAACACCTCTGTTTTATTTGGAAAAATGTGATGTGTCCACGTTGTGTTTTGGGGCATTTGCCGTCACAGGCACAAGACCGACAAACACAAGTGAGGTATCGTTTTCATCGGGAGACTTGTGGGAACACTGGGTGGATGGACATTTGTGGCTCCTCTCACATTCCAGAACTTTCTGTCACCGAAATATGAAGGAAAAGTGTTTTTTTAGCCAAATGTTGAGGTTTAGAAAGGATTCTGGGTAACAGAACCTAGTGAGAGCCCGACATGTCACCCCTTCTTGTATTCCCCTAGTTGTCTAGTTTTCAAAGATGGACAGGTTTGGTAGGTTTCCCTAGGTTCTGGCTGAGCTAGAGGCTAAAATCCACAGGTAGGCACTTTGCAAAAAACACCTCTGTTTTCTTAGGAAAAATGTGATGATTCCACGTCGTGTTTTGGGGCATTCCCTGTCACGGGCACTAGGCCTACCCACACAAGTTATGTATCATTTTTATCGAGCGACTTGGGGAACACTGGGTGGAAGGAAATTTGTGGCTCCTCTCAGATTCCAGAACTTTCTGTCACCGGAATGTGAGGGGAAAGTATTTTTTAAGCCAAATGTGAGATTTCGAAAGGATTATGGGTAACAGAACCTGGTGAGAGCACCACAAGACACCTTATCTTAGATTCCCCTAGGTGTCTAGTTTTCAGAAATGCACAGGTTTAGTAGGTTTCCCAAGGTGCTGGCTGAGCTAGAGGCCGAAATCCACCAGTAGGCACTTGGCTAAAAAAAACACCTCTGTATTCTTGGGAAAATGTGATGGGTCCACATTTTGTTTTGGGGCATTCCCTGTCGCGGGCACTAGGCCTACCCACACAAGTGAGGCATCATTTTTATCAGGAGACTTGGGTGATCTTTGGGCGGAAGGAAATTTGGGGCTCCTCTCAGATCCCAGAACTTTTTGTCACTGAAATGTGAGGGAAAAGTGTTTTTAGCCAAATTTTGAAGTTTGCAAAGTATTCTTGGTAACAGAACCTGGTGAGAGCCGCACACATCACCCCATCTTGGATTCCCCAAGTTGTCTAGTTTTCAAAAATACACAGGCTTGGTAGGTTTCCCTAGGTGATGCCTGAGCTAGAGGCCAAAATCCACAGGTCGACACTTTGCAAAAAACACCTCTGTTTTATTTGGAAAAATGTGATGTGTCCACGTTGTGTTTTGGGGCATTTCCTGTCACAGGCACTAGACCTACAAACACAAATGAGGTATTGTTTTCATTCGGAGACTTGTGGGAACACTGGTTGGAAGGAAATTTGTGGCTCCTCTCAGATTCCAGAACTTTCTGTCACCAAAATATGAGGGAAAAGTGTTTTTTTAGCCAAATGTTGAGGTTTCAAAAGGATTCTGGGTAACATAACCTGTTGAGAGCCCCACAAGTCACCCCATCTTGGATTCCCCCTAGGTGTCTAGTTTTAAAAAATGCACAGGTTTGGTAGGTTTCCCTAGGTGCTGGCTGAGCTAGAGGCCAAAATCCAACAGTAGGCACTTTGCAAAAACACCTCTGTTTTCTTTGGGAAAATGTGATGTGTCCACGTCTTGTTTTGGGGCATTCCCTGTTGCGGGCACTAGGCCTACCCACACAAGTGAGGTATCATTTTTATCGGGAGACTCGGGGGAACGCTGGGTGGAAGGGAATTTGTGGCTTCTCTCAGATTCCAGAATTTTCTGTCACGGAAATGGGATGGAAAAGTGTTTTTTAAGCCAAATGTGAGATTTGGAAAGGATTCCGGGTAACAGAACCTGGTGAGAGCCTCACAAGTCACCCCATCTTGAATTCCCCCAGGTGTCTAGTTTTCAATAATGCACATGCTTCGTAGGTTTCCCAAGGTCCTGGGTGAGCTAGAGTCCAAAATCCACAGGTAGGCACTTTGCAAAAAACACCTTTGTTTTCTTTGAAAAATGTTATGAGTCCACGTTGTGTTTTGGGGCATTTCCTGACGCGAGCACTAGCCCTACCCACACAAGTGAGGTATCATTTTTAACAGGACACTTGGGGGAACACTGGGTGGACGGACATCTGTGGCTCCTCTCACATTCAAGAACTTTCTGTCACCGAAATATGAGGGAAAAGTGTTTTTTTAGCCAAATGTTGAGGTTTCGAAAGGATTCTGGGTATCAGAACCTGGTGAGAGCCCCACAAGTCACCCCATCTTGGATTCCCCCCAGGTGTCTAGTTTTCAAAAATGCACAGGTTTGGTAGGTTTCCCTAGGTGCTGGCTGAGCTAGAGGCCAAAATCCACCAGTAGGCACTTTGCAAAAACACCTCTGTTTTCTTTGGGAAAATGTGATGTGTCCACGTCTTGTTTTGGGGCATTCCCTGTTGCGGGCACTAGGCCTACCCACACAAGTGAGGTATCATTTTTATCGGGAGACTCGGAGGAACGCTGGGTGGAAGGGAATTTGTGGCTTCTCTCAGATTCCAGAATTTTCTGTCACGGAAATGGGATGGAAAAGTGTTTTTTAAGCCAAATGTGAGATTTCGAAAGGATTCTGGGTAACAGAACCTGGTGAGAGCCTCACAAGTCACCCCATCTTGAATTCCCCCAGGTGTCTAGTTTTCAAAAATGCACATGCTTAGTAGGTTTCCCAAGGTGCTGGGTGAGCTAGAGTCCAAAATCCACAGGTAGGCACTTTGCAAAAAATACTTTTGTTTTCTTTGGAAAAATGTGATGAGTCCACGTTGTGTTTCGGGGCATTTCCTGACGCGAGCACTAGCCCTACCCACACAAGTGAGGTATCATTTTTACCAGGACACTTGGGGGAACGCTGGGTGGACGGACATCTGTGGCTCCTCTCACATTCAAGAACTTTCTGTCACCGAAATATGAGGGAAAAGTGTTTTTTTAGCCAAATGTTGAGGTTTCGAAAGGATTCTGGGTATGAGAACCTGGTGAGAGCCCCACAAGTCACCCCATCTTGGATTCCCCCAGGTGTCTAGTTTTAAAAAATGCACAGGCTTAGTAGGTTTCCCAAGGTGCTGGCTGAGCTAGAGGCCGAAATCCACCAGTAGGCACTTTGGTAAAAAACACCTCTGTTTTCTTTGGGAAAATGTGATGTGTCCACATTGTGTTTTGGGGCATTCCCTGTCACGGGCACTAGGCCTACCCACACAAGTGAGGTATCGTTTTTATCAGGAGACTTGGTGGAACACTAGGTGGAAGGAAATGTGTGGCTCCTCTCAGGTTCAGAATTTTCTGTCACCGAAATGTGAGGGAAAAGTGTTTTTAAGCCAAATGTGAGATTTCGAAAGAAAGGATTCTGGGTACCAGAACCTTGTGAGAGCCCCACATGTCACCCCATCTTGGATTCCCCTAGGTGTCTAGTTTTCAAAAATGCACAGGTTTGGTAGGTTTCCCTATGTGCTGGCTGAGCTAGAGGCCAAAATCCACCAGTAGGCAATTTGCAAAAAACACCTCTGTTTTCTTTCGGAAATCCTGATGTGTCCACATTGTGTTTTGTGGCATTTCCTGTCATGGGTACTAGGCCTACCCACACAAGTGAGGTATCATTTATATCAGGAGACTTGGGGGAACGCTGGGTGGAAGGAAATTTGTGGCTCCTCTCAGATTCCACAACTTTTTGTCACCGATATGTGAGGGAAAATTGTTTTTTAGCCAACTTATAAGGTTTGCAAAGGATTCTGGGTAATAGAACCTTGTGAGATCCCCACAAATCACCCCATCTTGGATTCCCCTAGATGTCTAGTTTTCAAAAATACACAGGCTTGGTAGGTTTCCCTAGGTGCTGGCTCAGCTAGAGGCCAAAATCCACAGGTAGGCACTTTGCAAAAACACCTCTGTTTTATTTGGAAAAATGTGATGTGTCCACGTTGTGTTTTGGTGCATTCCCTGTCGTGGGCACGACGCCTACCCACACAAGTGAGTTATCATTTTTACCGGGAGACTTGGGGGAACGCTGGGTATGAGGAAATTTGTGGCTCCTCTCAGATTCCAGAATTTTCTGTCATCGAAATTGGAGGAAGAAGTGTTTTGTAAGCCAAATGTGAGATTTTGATAGGATTCTGGGTAACAGAACCTGGTGAGAGCCCCACAAGACACCTAATCTTGGATTCCCCTAGGTGTCTAGTTTTCAAAAATTCACAGGTTTGGTAGGTTTCCCTAGGTGCTGGCTGAGCTAGAGGCCAAAATCCACAGGTAGGCACTTTGCAAAAAACACCTCTGTTTTATTTGGAACAATTTGATGAGTTCACGTCGTGTTTTGGGGCATTCCCTGTCGGGGGCACTAGGCCTACTTACACAAGTGAGGTATCATTTTTATCGGGCGACTTGGGGGAACACTGGGTGGAAGGAAATTTGTGGCTCCTCCCAGATTCCAGAACTTTTTGTCACCGAAATGTGAGGGAAAAGTGTTTTTTAGCCAAATTTTGAGGTTTGCAAAGGATTCTGGGTAACAGAAGCTGGCTAGAGCCCCACAAGTCACCCCATCTCGGATTCCCCCAGGTGTCTAGTTTTAAAAAATGCTCAGGTTTAGTAGGTTTCCCAATGTGCTGGCTGAGCTAGAGGCCAAAATCCACAGGTAGGCATTTTGCAAAAAACACCTCTGTTTTCTTCGGAAAAAATGTGATGTCTCCACGTTGTGGTTTGGGGTATTTCCTGATGCGAGCACTAGGCCTACTCACACAAGTGAGGTATAATTTTTACTGGCAAACTTGGGGGAACGCTGGGTGGATGGACATTTGTGGCTCCTCTCACATTCCAGAACTTTCTGTCCCCGAAATCTGAGGGAAAAGTGTTTTTTTAGGCAAATGTTGAGGTTTCAAAAGTATTCTGGGTAACAGAACCTGGTGAGAGCCCCACAAGTCACCCCATCTTGGATTCCCCTAGGTGTCTAGTTTTAAAAAATGCACAGGTTTGGTAGGTTTCCCTAGGTGCTGGCTGAGCTAGAGGCCAAAATCCATCAGTAGGCACTTTGCAAAAACACCTCTGTTTTCTTTGGGAAAATGTGATGTGTCCACGTCTTGTTTTGGGGCATTCCCTGTTGCGGGCACTAGGCCTACCCACACAAGTGAGGTATCATTTTTATCGGGAGACTCGGGGGAATGCTGGGTGGAAGGGAATTTGTGGCTTCTCTCAGATTCCAGAATTTTCTGTCACGGAAATGGGATGGAAAAGTGTTTTTTAAGCCAAATGTGAGATTTGGAAAGGATTCTGGGTAACAGAACCTGGTGAGAGCCTCACAAGTCACCCCATCTTGAATTCCCCCAGGTGTCTAGTTTTCAATAATGCACATGCTTCGTAGGTTTCCCAAGGTCCTGGGTGAGCTAGAGTCCAAAATCCACAGGTAGGCACTTTGCAAAAAACACCTTTGTTTTCTTTGGAAAAATGTGATGAGTCCACGTTGTGTTTTGGGGCATTTCCTGACGCGAGCACTAGCCCTACCCACACAAGTGAGGTATCATTTTTACCAGGACACTTGGGGGAACACTGGGTGGACGGACATCTGTGGCTCCTCTCACATTCAAGAACTTTCTGTCACCGAAATATGAGGGAAAAGTGTTTTTTTTAGCTAAATGTTGAGGTTTCGAAAGGATTCTGGGTATCAGAACCTGGTGAGAGCCCCACAAGTCACCCCATCTTGGATTCCCCCAGGTGTCTAGTTTTCAAAAATGCACAGGCTTAGTAGGTTTCCCAAGGTGCTGGCTGAGCTAGAGGCCGAAATCCACCAGTAGGCACTTTGGTAAAAAACACCTCTGTTTTCTTTGGGAAAATGTGATGTGTCCACATTGTGTTTTGGGGCATTCCCTGTCACGGGCACTAGGCCTACCCACACAAGTGAGGTATCGTTTTTATCAGGAGACTTGGTGGAACACTAGGTGGAAGGAAATGTGTGGCTCCTCTCAGGTTCAGAATTTTCTGTCACCGAAATGTGAGGGAAAGTGTTTTTTAAGCCAAATGTGAGATTTCGAAAGAAAGGATTCTGGGTACCAGAACCTTGTGAGAGCCCCACATGTCACCCCATCTTGGATTCCCCTAGGTGTCTAGTTTTCAAAAATGCACAGGTTTGGTAGGTTTCCCTATGTGCTGGCTGAGCTAGAGGCCAAAATCCACCAGTAGGCACTTTGCAAAAAACACCTCTGTTTTCTTTCGGAAATCCTGATGTGTCCACATTGTGTTTTGTGGCATTTCCTGTTGCGGGTACTAGGCCTACCCACACAAGTGAGGTATCATTTGTATCGGGAGACTTGGGGGAACGCTGGGTGGAAGGAAATTTGTGGCTCCTCTCAGATTCCACAACTTTTTGTCACTGATATGTGAGGGAAAATTGTTTTTTAGCCAACTTATAAGGTTTGCAAAGGATTCTGGGTAATAGAACCTGGTGAGATCCCCACAAATCACCCCATCTTGGATTCCCCTAGATGTCTAGTTTTCAAAAATACACAGGCTTGGTAGGTTTCCCTAGGTGCTGGCTGAGCTAGAGGCCAAAATCTACAGGTAGGCACTTTGCAAAAACACCTCTGTTTTATTTGGAAAAATGTGATGTGTCCACGTTGTGTTTTGGGGCATTTGCCGTCACAGGCACAAGACCGACAAACACAAGTGAGGTATCGTTTTCATCGGGAGACTTGTGGGAACACTGGGTGGATGGACATTTGTGGCTCCTCTCACATTCCAGAACTTTCTGTCACCGAAATATGAAGGAAAAGTGTTTTTTAGCCAAATGTTGAGGTTTAGAAAGGATTCTGGGTAACAGAACCTAGTGAGAGCCCGACATGTCACCCCTTCTTGTATTCCCCTAGGTGTCTAGTTTTCAAAGATGGACAGGTTTGGTAGGTTTCCCTAGGTTCTGGCTGAGCTAGAGGCTAAAATCCACAGGTAGGCACTTTGCAAAAAACACCTCTGTTTTCTTAGGAAAAATGTGATGATTCCACGTCGTGTTTTGGGGCATTCCCTGTCACGGGCACTAGGCCTACCCACACAAGTTATGTATCATTTTTATCGAGCGACTTGGGGGAACACTGGGTGGAAGGAAATTTGTGGCTCCTCTCAGATTCCAGAACTTTCTGTCACCGGAATGTGAGGGGAAAGTATTTTTTAAGCCAAATGTGAGATTTCGAAAGGATTATGGGTAACAGAACCTGGTGAGAGCACCACAAGACACCTTATCTTAGATTCCCCTAGGTGTCTAGTTTTCAGAAATGCACAGGTTTAGTAGGTTTCCCAAGGTGCTGGCTGAGCTAGAGGCCGAAATCCACCAGTAGGCACTTGGCTAAAAAAAACACCTCTGTATTCTTGGGAAAATGTGATGGGTCCACATTTTGTTTTGGGGCATTCCCTGTCGCGGGCACTAGGCCTACCCACACAAGTGAGGCATCATTTTTATCAGGAGACTTGGGTGATCTTTGGGCGGAAGGAAATTTGGGGCTCCTCTCAGATCCCAGAACTTTTTGTCACTGAAATGTGAGGGAAAAGTGTTTTTAGCCAAATTTTGAAGTTTGCAAAGTATTCTTGGTAACAGAACCTGGTGAGAGCCGCACACATCACCCCATCTTGGATTCCCCAAGTTGTCTAGTTTTCAAAAATACACAGGCTTGGTAGGTTTCCCTAGGTGATGCCTGAGCTAGAGGCCAAAATCCACAGGTCGACACTTTGCAAAAAACACCTCTGTTTTATTTGGAAAAATGTGATGTGTCCACGTTGTGTTTTGGGGCATTTCCTGTCACAGGCACTAGACCTACAAACACAAATGAGGTATTGTTTTCATTCGGAGACTTGTGGGAACACTGGTTGGAAGGAAATTTGTGGCTCCTCTCAGATTCCAGAACTTTCTGTCACCAAAATATGAGGGAAAAGTGTTTTTTTAGCCAAATGTTGAGGTTTCAAAAGGATTCTGGGTAACATAACCTGTTGAGAGCCCCACAAGTCACCCCATCTTGGATTCCCCTAGGTGTCTAGTTTTAAAAAATGCACAGGTTTGGTAGGTTTCCCTAGGTGCTGGCTGAGCTAGAGGCCAAAATCCAACAGTAGGCACTTTGCAAAAACACCTCTGTTTTCTTTGGGAAAATGTGATGTGTCCACGTCTTGTTTTGGGGCATTCCCTGTTGCGGGCACTAGGCCTACCCACACAAGTGAGGTATCATTTTTATCGGGAGACTCGGGGGAACGCTGGGTGGAAGGGAATTTGTGGCTTCTCTCAGATTCCAGAATTTTCTGTCACGGAAATGGGATGGAAAAGTGTTTTTTAAGCCAAATGTGAGATTTGGAAAGGATTCCGGGTAACAGAACCTGGTGAGAGCCTCACAAGTCACCCCATCTTGAATTCCCCCAGGTGTCTAGTTTTCAATAATGCACATGCTTCGTAGGTTTCCCAAGGTCCTGGGTGAGCTAGAGTCCAAAATCCACAGGTAGGCACTTTGCAAAAAACACCTTTGTTTTCTTTGGAAAAATGTTATGAGTCCACGTTGTGTTTTGGGGCATTTCCTGACGCGAGCACTAGCCCTACCCACACAAGTGAGGTATCATTTTTAACAGGACACTTGGGGGAACACTGGTTGGACGGACATCTGTGGCTCCTCTCACATTCAAGAACTTTCTGTCACCGAAATATGAGGGAAAAGTGTTTTTTTAGCCAAATGTTGAGGTTTCGAAAGGATTCTGGGTATCAGAACCTGGTGAGAGCCCCACAAGTCACCCCATCTTGGATTCCCCCAGGTGTCTAGTTTTCAAAAATGCACAGGTTTGGTAGGTTTCCCTAGGTGCTGGCTGAGCTAGAGGCCAAAATCCACCAGTAGGCACTTTGCAAAAACACCTCTGTTTTCTTTGGGAAAATGTGATGTGTCCACGTCTTGTTTTGGGGCATTCCCTGTTGCGGGCACTAGGCCTACCCACACAAGTGAGGTATCATTTTTATCGGGAGACTCGGAGGAACGCTGGGTGGAAGGGAATTTGTGGCTTCTCTCAGATTCCAGAATTTTCTGTCACGGAAATGGGATGGAAAAGTGTTTTTTAAGCCAAATGTGAGATTTCGAAAGGATTCTGGGTAACAGAACCTGGTGAGAGCCTCACAAGTCACCCCATCTTGAATTCCCCCAGGTGTCTAGTTTTCAAAAATGCACATGCTTAGTAGGTTTCCCAAGGTGCTGGGTGAGCTAGAGTCCAAAATCCACAGGTAGGCACTTTGCAAAAAATACTTTTGTTTTCTTTGGAAAAATGTGATGTGTCCACGTTGTGTTTTGGTGCATTCCCTGTCGTGGGCACGACGCCTACCCACACAAGTGAGTTATCATTTTTACCGGGAGACTTGGGGGAACGCTGGGTATGAGGAAATTTGTGGCTCCTCTCAGATTCCAGAATTTTCTGTCATCGAAATTGGAGGAAGAAGTGTTTTGTAAGCCAAATGTGAGATTTTGATAGGATTCTGGGTAACAGAACCTGGTGAGAGCCCCACAAGACACCTAATCTTGGATTCCCCTAGGTGTCTAGTTTTCAAAAATTCACAGGTTTGGTAGGTTTCCCTAGGTGCTGGCTGAGCTAGAGGCCAGAATCCACAGGTAGGCACTTTGCAAAAAACACCTCTGTTTTATTTGGAACAATTTGATGAGTTCACGTCGTGTTTTGGGGCATTCCCTGTCGGGGGCACTAGGCCTACTTACACAAGTGAGGTATCATTTTTATCGGGCGACTTGGGGGAACACTGGGTGGAAGGAAATTTGTGGCTCCTCCCAGATTCCAGAACTTTTTGTCACCGAAATGTGAGGGAAAAGTGTTTTTTAGCCAAATTTTGAGGTTTGCAAAGGATTCTGGGTAACAGAAGCTGGCTAGAGCCCCACAAGTCACCCCATCTCGGATTCCCCCAGGTGTCTAGTTTTAAAAAATGCTCAGGTTTAGTAGGTTTCCCAATGTGCTGGCTGAGCTAGAGGCCAAAATCCACAGGTAGGCATTTTGCAAAAAACACCTCTGTTTTCTTCGGAAAAAATGTGATGTCTCCACGTTGTGGTTTGGGGTATTTCCTGATGCGAGCACTAGGCCTACTCACACAAGTGAGGTATAATTTTTACTGGCAAACTTGGGGGAACGCTGGGTGGATGGACATTTGTGGCTCCTCTCACATTCCAGAACTTTCTGTCCCCGAAATCTGAGGGAAAAGTGTTTTTTTAGGCAAATGTTGAGGTTTCAAAAGTATTCTGGGTAACAGAACCTGGTGAGAGCCCCACAAGTCACCCCATCTTGGATTCCCCTAGGTGTCTAGTTTTCAAAAATGCACAGGTTTGGTAGGTTTCCCTAGGTGCTGGCTGAGCTAGAGGCCAAAATCCATCAGTAGGCACTTTGCAAAAACACCTCTGTTTTCTTTGGGAAAATGTGATGTGTCCACGTCTTGTTTTGGGGCATTCCCTGTTGCGGGCACTAGGCCTACCCACACAAGTGAGGTATCATTTTTATCGGGAGACTCGGGGGAATGCTGGGTGGAAGGGAATTTGTGGCTTCTCTCAGATTCCAGAATTTTCTGTCACGGAAATGGGATGGAAAAGTGTTTTTTAAGCCAAATGTGAGATTTCGAAAGGATTCTGGGTAACAGAACCTGGTGAGAGCCTCACAAGTCACCCCATCTTGAATTCCCCCAGGTGTCTAGTTTTCAATAATGCACATGCTTCGTAGGTTTCCCAAGGTCCTGGGTGAGCTAGAGTCCAAAATCCACAGGTAGGCACTTTGCAAAAAACACCTTTGTTTTCTTTGGAAAAATGTGATGAGTCCACGTTGTGTTTTGGGGCATTTCCTGACGCGAGCACTAGCCCTACCCACACAAGTGAGGTATCATTTTTACCAGGACACTTGGGGGAACACTGGGTGGACGGACATCTGTGGCTCCTCTCACATTCAAGAACTTTCTGTCACCGAAATATGAGGGAAAAGTGTTTTTTTAGCTAAATGTTGAGGTTTCGAAAGGATTCTGGGTATCAGAACCTGGTGAGAGCCCCACAAGTCACCCCATCTTGGATTCCCCCAGGTGTCTAGTTTTCAAAAATGCACAGGCTTAGTAGGTTTCCCAAGGTGCTGGCTGAGCTAGAGGCCGAAATCCACCAGTAGGCACTTTGGTAAAAAACACCTCTGTTTTCTTTGGGAAAATGTGATGTGTCCACATTGTGTTTTGGGGCATTCCCTGTCACGGGCACTAGGCCTACCCACACAAGTGAGGTATCGTTTTTATCAGGAGACTTGGTGGAACACTAGGTGGAAGGAAATGTGTGGCTCCTCTCAGGTTCAGAATTTTCTGTCACCGAAATGTGAGGGAAAGTGTTTTTTAAGCCAAATGTGAGATTTCGAAAGAAAGGATTCTGGGTACCAGAACCTTGTGAGAGCCCCACATGTCACCCCATCTTGGATTCCCCTAGGTGTCTAGTTTTCAAAAATGCACAGGTTTGGTAGGTTTCCCTATGTGCTGGCTGAGCTAGAGGCCAAAATCCACCAGTAGGCACTTTGCAAAAAACACCTCTGTTTTCTTTCGGAAATCCTGATGTGTCCACATTGTGTTTTGTGGCATTTCCTGTTGCGGGTACTAGGCCTACCCACACAAGTGAGGTATCATTTGTATCGGGAGACTTGGGGGAACGCTGGGTGGAAGGAAATTTGTGGCTCCTCTCAGATTCCACAACTTTTTGTCACTGATATGTGAGGGAAAATTGTTTTTTAGCCAACTTATAAGGTTTGCAAAGGATTCTGGGTAATAGAACCTGGTGAGATCCCCACAAATCACCCCATCTTGGATTCCCCTAGATGTCTAGTTTTCAAAAATACACAGGCTTGGTAGGTTTCCCTAGGTGCTGGCTGAGCTAGAGGCCAAAATCTACAGGTAGGCACTTTGCAAAAACACCTCTGTTTTATTTGGAAAAATGTGATGTGTCCACGTTGTGTTTTGGGGCATTTGCCGTCACAGGCACAAGACCGACAAACACAAGTGAGGTATCGTTTTCATCGGGAGACTTGTGGGAACACTGGGTGGATGGACATTTGTGGCTCCTCTCACATTCCAGAACTTTCTGTCACCGAAATATGAAGGAAAAGTGTTTTTTAGCCAAATGTTGAGGTTTAGAAAGGATTCTGGGTAACAGAACCTAGTGAGAGCCCGACATGTCACCCCTTCTTGTATTCCCCTAGGTGTCTAGTTTTCAAAGATGGACAGGTTTGGTAGGTTTCCCTAGGTTCTGGCTGAGCTAGAGGCTAAAATCCACAGGTAGGCACTTTGCAAAAAACACCTCTGTTTTCTTAGGAAAAATGTGATGATTCCACGTCGTGTTTTGGGGCATTCCCTGTCACGGGCACTAGGCCTACCCACACAAGTTATGTATCATTTTTATCGAGCGACTTGGGGGAACACTGGGTGGAAGGAAATTTGTGGCTCCTCTCAGATTCCAGAACTTTCTGTCACCGGAATGTGAGGGGAAAGTATTTTTTAAGCCAAATGTGAGATTTCGAAAGGATTATGGGTAACAGAACCTGGTGAGAGCACCACAAGACACCTTATCTTAGATTCCCCTAGGTGTCTAGTTTTCAGAAATGCACAGGTTTAGTAGGTTTCCCAAGGTGCTGGCTGAGCTAGAGGCCGAAATCCACCAGTAGGCACTTGGCTAAAAAAAACACCTCTGTATTCTTGGGAAAATGTGATGGGTCCACATTTTGTTTTGGGGCATTCCCTGTCGCGGGCACTAGGCCTACCCACACAAGTGAGGCATCATTTTTATCAGGAGACTTGGGTGATCTTTGGGCGGAAGGAAATTTGGGGCTCCTCTCAGATCCCAGAACTTTTTGTCACTGAAATGTGAGGGAAAAGTGTTTTTAGCCAAATTTTGAAGTTTGCAAAGTATTCTTGGTAACAGAACCTGGTGAGAGCCGCACACATCACCCCATCTTGGATTCCCCAAGTTGTCTAGTTTTCAAAAATACACAGGCTTGGTAGGTTTCCCTAGGTGATGCCTGAGCTAGAGGCCAAAATCCACAGGTCGACACTTTGCAAAAAACACCTCTGTTTTATTTGGAAAAATGTGATGTGTCCACGTTGTGTTTTGGGGCATTTCCTGTCACAGGCACTAGACCTACAAACACAAATGAGGTATTGTTTTCATTCGGAGACTTGTGGGAACACTGGTTGGAAGGAAATTTGTGGCTCCTCTCAGATTCCAGAACTTTCTGTCACCAAAATATGAGGGAAAAGTGTTTTTTTAGCCAAATGTTGAGGTTTCAAAAGGATTCTGGGTAACATAACCTGTTGAGAGCCCCACAAGTCACCCCATCTTGGATTCCCCTAGGTGTCTAGTTTTAAAAAATGCACAGGTTTGGTAGGTTTCCCTAGGTGCTGGCTGAGCTAGAGGCCAAAATCCAACAGTAGGCACTTTGCAAAAACACCTCTGTTTTCTTTGGGAAAATGTGATGTGTCCACGTCTTGTTTTGGGGCATTCCCTGTTGCGGGCACTAGGCCTACCCACACAAGTGAGGTATCATTTTTATCGGGAGACTCGGGGGAACGCTGGGTGGAAGGGAATTTGTGGCTTCTCTCAGATTCCAGAATTTTCTGTCACGGAAATGGGATGGAAAAGTGTTTTTTAAGCCAAATGTGAGATTTGGAAAGGATTCCGGGTAACAGAACCTGGTGAGAGCCTCACAAGTCACCCCATCTTGAATTCCCCCAGGTGTCTAGTTTTCAATAATGCACATGCTTCGTAGGTTTCCCAAGGTCCTGGGTGAGCTAGAGTCCAAAATCCACAGGTAGGCACTTTGCAAAAAACACCTTTGTTTTCTTTGGAAAAATGTTATGAGTCCACGTTGTGTTTTGGGGCATTTCCTGACGCGAGCACTAGCCCTACCCACACAAGTGAGGTATCATTTTTAACAGGACACTTGGGGGAACACTGGTTGGACGGACATCTGTGGCTCCTCTCACATTCAAGAACTTTCTGTCACCGAAATATGAGGGAAAAGTGTTTTTTTAGCCAAATGTTGAGGTTTCGAAAGGATTCTGGGTATCAGAACCTGGTGAGAGCCCCACAAGTCACCCCATCTTGGATTCCCCCAGGTGTCTAGTTTTCAAAAATGCACAGGTTTGGTAGGTTTCCCTAGGTGCTGGCTGAGCTAGAGGCCAAAATCCACCAGTAGGCACTTTGCAAAAACACCTCTGTTTTCTTTGGGAAAATGTGATGTGTCCACGTCTTGTTTTGGGGCATTCCCTGTTGCGGGCACTAGGCCTACCCACACAAGTGAGGTATCATTTTTATCGGGAGACTCGGAGGAACGCTGGGTGGAAGGGAATTTGTGGCTTCTCTCAGATTCCAGAATTTTCTGTCACGGAAATGGGATGGAAAAGTGTTTTTTAAGCCAAATGTGAGATTTCGAAAGGATTCTGGGTAACAGAACCTGGTGAGAGCCTCACAAGTCACCCCATCTTGAATTCCCCCAGGTGTCTAGTTTTCAAAAATGCACATGCTTAGTAGGTTTCCCAAGGTGCTGGGTGAGCTAGAGTCCAAAATCCACAGGTAGGCACTTTGCAAAAAATACTTTTGTTTTCTTTGGAAAAATGTGATGAGTCCACGTTGTGTTTCGGGGCATTTCCTGACGCGAGCACTAGCCCTACCCACACAAGTGAGGTATCATTTTTACCAGGACACTTGGGGGAACGCTGGGTGGACGGACATCTGTGGCTCCTCTCACATTCAAGAACTTTCTGTCACCGAAATATGAGGGAAAAGTGTTTTTTTAGCCAAATGTTGAGGTTTCGAAAGGATTCTGGGTATGAGAACCTGGTGAGAGCCCCACAAGTCACCCCATCTTGGATTCCCCCAGGTGTCTAGTTTAAAAAAATGCACAGGCTTAGTAGGTTTCCCAAGGTGCTGGCTGAGCTAGAAGCCGAAATCCACCAGTAGGCACTTTGGTAAAAAACACCTCTGTTTTCTTTGGGAAAATGTGATGTGTCCACATTGTGTTTTGGGGCATTCCCTGTCACGGGCACTAGGCCTACCCACACAAGTGAGGTATCGTTTTTATCAGGAGACTTGGTGGAACACTAGGTGGAAGGAAATGTGTGGCTCCTCTCAGGTTCAGAATTTTCTGTCACCGAAATGTGAGGGAAAAGTGTTTTTAAGCCAAATGTGAGATTTCGAAAGAAAGGATTCTGGGTACCAGAACCTTGTGAGAGCCCCACATGTCACCCCATCTTGGATTCCCCTAGGTGTCTAGTTTTCAAAAATGCACAGGTTTGGTAGGTTTCCCTATGTGCTGGCTGAGCTAGAGGCCAAAATCCACCAGTAGGCAATTTGCAAAAAACACCTCTGTTTTCTTTCGGAAATCCTGATGTGTCCACATTGTGTTTTGTGGCATTTCCTGTCATGGGTACTAGGCCTACCCACACAAGTGAGGTATCATTTATATCAGGAGACTTGGGGGAACGCTGGGTGGAAGGAAATTTGTGGCTCCTCTCAGATTCCACAACTTTTTGTCACCGATATGTGAGGGAAAATTGTTTTTTAGCCAACTTATAAGGTTTGCAAAGGATTCTGGGTAATAGAACCTTGTGAGATCCCCACAAATCACCCCATCTTGGATTCCCCTAGATGTCTAGTTTTCAAAAATACACAGGCTTGGTAGGTTTCCCTAGGTGCTGGCTGAGCTAGAGGCCAAAATCCACAGGTAGGCACTTTGCAAAAACACCTCTGTTTTATTTGGAAAAATGTGATGTGTCCACGTTGTGATTTGGTGCATTCCCTGTCGTGGGCACGACGCCTACCCACACAAGTGAGGTATCATTTTTACCGGGAGACTTGGGGGAACGCTGGGTATGAGGAAATTTGTGGCTCCTCTCAGATTCCAGAATTTTCTGTCACCGAAATTGGAGGAAGAAGTGTTTTTTAAGCCAAATGTGAGATTTTGATAGGATTCTGGGTAACAGAACCTGGTGAGAGCCCCACAAGACACCTAATCTTGGATTCCCCTAGGTGTCTAGTTTAAAAAAAATTACAGGTTTGGTAGGTTTCCCTAGGTGCTGGCTGAGCTAGAGGCCAAAATCCACAGGTAGGCACTTTGCAAAAAACACCTCTGTTTTATTTGGAACAATTTGATGAGTTCACGTCGTGTTTTGGGGCATTCCCTGTCGGGGGCACTAGGCCTACTTACACAAGTGAGGTATCATTTTTATCGGGCGACTTGGGGGAACACTGGGTGGAAGGAAATTTGTGGCTCCTCCCAGATTCCAGAACTTTTTGTCACCGAAATGTGAGGGAAAAGTGTTTTTTAGCCAAATTTTGAGGTTTGCAAAGGATTCTGGGTAACAGAAGCTGGCTAGAGCCCCACAAGTCACCCCATCTCGGATTCCCCCAGGTGTCTAGTTTTAAAAAATGCTCAGGTTTAGTAGGTTTCCCAAGGTGCTGGCTGAGCTAGAGGCCAAAATCCACAGGTAGGCATTTTGCAAAAAACACCTCTGTTTTCTTCGGAAAAAATGTGATGTCTCCACGTTGTGGTTTGGGGTATTTCCTGACGCGAGCACTAGGCCTACCCACACAAGTGAGGTATCATTTTTACTGGCAAACTTGGGGGAACGCTGGGTGGATGGACATTTGTGCTCCTCTCACATTCCAGAACTTTCTGTCCCCGAAATCTGAGGGAAAAGTGTTTTTTTAGGCAAATGTTGAGGTTTCAAAAGTATTCTGGGTAACAGAACCTGGTGAGAGCCCCACAAGTCACCCCATCTTGGATTCCCCTAGGTGTCTAGTTTTCAAAAATGCACAGGTTTGGTAGGTTTCCCTAGGTGCTGGCTGAGCTAGAGGCCAAAATCCATCAGTAGGCACTTTGCAAAAACACCTCTGTTTTCTTTGGGAAAATGTGATGTGTCCACGTCTTGTTTTGGGGCATTCCCTGTTGCGGGCACTAGGCCTACCCACACAAGTGAGGTATCATTTTTATCGGGAGACTCGGGGGAACGCTGGGTGGAAGGGAATTTGTGGCTTCTCTCAGATTCCAGAATTTTCTGTCACGGAAATGGGATGGAAAAGTGTTTTTTAAGCCAAATGTGAGATTTCGAAAGGATTCTGGGTAACAAAACCTGGTGAGAGCCTCACAAGTCACCCCATCTTGAATTCCCCCAGGTGTCTAGTTTTCAATAATGCACATGCTTCGTAGGTTTCCCAAGGTCCTGGGTGAGCTAGAGTCCAAAATCCACAGGTAGGCACTTTGCAAAAAACACCTTTGTTTTCTTTGGAAAAATGTGATGAGTCCACGTTGTGTTTTGGGGCATTTCCTGACGCGAGCACTAGCCCTACCCACACAAGTGAGGTATCATTTTTACCAGGACACTTGGGGGAACACTGGGTGGACGGACATCTGTGGCTCCTCTCACATTCAAGAACTTTCTGTCACCGAAATATGAGGGAAAAGTGTTTTTTTAGCCAAATGTTGAGGTTTCGAAAGGATTCTGGGTATCAGAACCTGGTGAGAGCCCCACAAGTCACCCCATCCTGGATTCCCCCAGATGTCTAGTTTTCAAAAATGCACAGGCTTAGTAGGTTTCCCAAGGTGCTGGCTGAGTTAGAGGCCGAAATCCACCAGTAGGCACTTTGGTAAAAAACACCTCTGTTTTCTTTGGGAAAATGTGATGTGTCCACATTGTGTTTTGGGGCATTCCCTGTCACGGGCACTAGGCCTACCCACACAAGTGAGGTATCGTTTTTATCAGGAGACTTGGTGGAACACTAGGTGGAAGGAAATGTGTGGCTCCTCTCAGGTTCAGAATTTTCTGTCACCGAAATGTGAGGGAAAAGTGTTTTTTAAGCCAAATGTGAGATTTCGAAAGAAAGGATTCTGGGTACCAGAACCTTGTGAGAGCCCCACATGTCACCCCATCTTGGATTCTCCTAGGTGTCTAGTTTTCAAAAATGCACAGGTTTGGTAGGTTTCCCTATGTGCTGGCTGAGCTAGAGGCCAAAATCCACCAGTAGGCACTTTGCAAAAAACACCTCTGTTATCTTTCGGAAATCCTGATGTGTCCACATTGTGTTTTGTGGCATTTCCTGTCGCAGGTACTTGGCCTACCCACACAATTGAGGTATCATTTGTATCGGGAGACTTGGGGGAACGCTGGGTGGAAGGAAATTTGTGGCTCCTCTCAGATTCCACAACTTTTTGTCACCGATATGTGAGGGAAAATTGTTTTTTAGCCAACTTATAAGGTTTGCAAAGGATTCTGGGTAAGAGAACCTGGTGAGATCCCCACAAATCACCCCATCTTGGATTCCCCTAGATGTCTAGTTTTCAAAAATACACAGGCTTGGTAGGTTTCCCTAGGTGCTGGCTGAGCTAGAGGCCAAAATCCACAGGTAGGCACTTTGCAAAAACACCTCTTTTTTATTTGGAAAAATGTGATGTGTCCACGTTGTGTTTTGGGGCATTTGCCGTCACAGGCACTAGACCGACAAACACAAGTGAGGTATCGTTTTCATCGGGAGACTTGTGGGAACACTGGGTGGATGGACATTTGTGGCTCCTCTCACATTCCAGAACTTTCTGTCACCGAAATATGAAGGAAAAGTGTTTTTTTAGCCAAATGTTGAGGTTTAGAAAGGATTCTGGGTAACAGGTGTCTAGTTTTCAAAAATGCACAGGTTTGGTAGGTTTCCCTAAGTGCTGGCTGAGCTAGAGGGTGAAATCCACAGGTAGGCACTTTGCAAAACACCTCTGTTTTCTTTGTGAAAATGTGATTTGTCCACGTTGTGTTTTGGTGCATTCCCTGTCGTGGGCACGACGCCTACCCACACAAGTGAGGTATCATTTTTACCGGGAGACTTGGGGGAACGCTGGGTATAAGGAAATTTGTGGCTCCTCTCAGATTCCAGAATTTTCTGTCACCGAAATTGGAGGAAGAAGTCCTTTTTAAG
This sequence comes from Pleurodeles waltl, assembly GCF_031143425.1. NCBI lineage: Eukaryota > Metazoa > Chordata > Amphibia > Caudata > Salamandridae > Pleurodeles > Pleurodeles waltl. The sequence continues at coordinate 461,727,791 of NC_090446.1, read as the reverse complement.
CCAAATGTGAGATTTTGATAGGATTCTGGGTAACAGAACCTGGTGAGAGCCCCACAAGACACCTAATCTTGGATTCCCCTAGGTGTCTAGTTTTCAAAAATTCACAGGTTTGGTAGGTTTCCCTAGGTGCTGGCTGAGCTAGAGGCCAAAATCCACAGGTAGGCACTTTGCAAAAAACACCTCTGTTTTATTTGGAACAATTTGATGAGTTCACGTCGTGTTTTGGGGCATCCCCTGTCGTGGGCACTAGGCCTACTTACACAAGTGAGGTATCATTTTTATCGGGTGACTTGAGGGAACGCTGGGTGGAAGGAAATTTGTGGCTCCTCTCAGATTCCAGAACTTTTTGTCACCGAAATGTGAGGGAAAAGTGTTTTTTAGCCAAATTTTGAGGTTTGCAAAGGATTCTGGGTAACAGAAGCTGGCTAGAGCCCCACAAGTCACCCCATCTCGGATTCCCCCAGGTGTCTAGTTTTAAAAAATGCTCAGGTTTAGTAAGTTTCCCAAGGTGCTGGCTGAGCTAGAGGCCAAAATCCACAGGTAGGCATTTTGCAAAAAACACCTCTGTTTTCTTCGGAAAAAATGTGATGTCTCCACGTTGTGGTTTGGGGTATTTCCTGACGCGAGCACTAGGCCTAGCCACACAAGTGAGGTATAATTTTTACTGGCAAACATGGGGGAACGCTGGGTGGATGGACATTTGTGGCTCCTCTCACATTCCAGAACTTTCTGTCCCCGAAATCTGAGGGAAAAGTGTTTTTTTTTAGGCAAATGTTGAGGTTTCAAAAGGATTCTGGGTAACAGAACCTGGTGAGAGCCCCACAAGTCACCCCATCTTGGATTCCCCTAGGTGTCTAGTTTTCAAAAATGCACAGGTTTGGTAGGTTTCCCTATGTGCTGGCTGAGCTAGAGGCCAAAATCCCCCAGTAGGCACTTTGCAAAAAACTCCTCTGTTTTCTTTGGGAAATCATGATGTGACCACATTGTGTTTTGTGGCATTTCCTGTCACGGGCACTAGGCCTACCCACACAAGTGAGGTATCATTTGTATCGGGAGACTTGGGGGAACGCTGGGTGGAAGGAACTTTGTGGCTCCTCTCAGATTCCAGAATTTCCTGTCACCAAAATGTGAGGGAAAAGTGTTTTTTTGGCAAATGTTGAGGTTTGCAAAGGATTCTGGGTAACAGAACCTTGTGAGATCCCCACAAATCACCCCATCTTGGATTCCTCTAGATGTCTAGTTTTCAAAAATACACAGGCTTGGTAGGTTTCCCCAGGTGCTGGCTGAGCTAGAGGCCAAAATCCACAGGTAGGCACTTTACAAAAAACACCTCTGTTTTATTTGGAAAAATGTAATGTGTCCACATTGTGTTTTGGGGCATTTGCTGTCACAGGCACTAGACCTACAAACACATGTAAGGTTTCGTTTTAATCGGGAGATTTGTGGGAACACTGGGTCGAAGGACATTTGTGGCTCCTCTCACATTCCAGAACTTTCGGTCACCGAAATATGATGGAAAAGTGTTTTTTTAGCCAAATGTTGAGGTTTCGAAAGGATTCTGGGTAACAGAACCTGGTGAGAGCCCCACAAGTCACCACATCTTGGATTCCCCTAGATGTCAAGTTTTCAAAAATACACAAGTTTGGTAGGTTTCCCTAGAGGTCAAAATCCGCTAGTAGGCACTTTGCAAAAACACCTCTGTTTCCTTTGAGAAAATGTTATGAGTCCCCGTCGTGCATTGGGGCATTCCCTGTCGAGGGAACTAGGCCTACCCACACAAGTGAGGTATCATTTTTATCGGGCGACTTGGGGGAACACTGGGTGGAAGGAAATTTGTGGCTTCTCTCAGATTCCAGAATTTTCTGTCACCGAAATGTGAGGGCAAAGTGTTTTTTTAAGCCAAATGTGAGATTTCGAAAGTAATCTGGGGAACAGAACCTGGTGAGAGCCCTACAAGTCACCCCATATTGGTTTCCCCTAGGTGTCTAGTTTTGAAAAATGCACAGGTTTGGTAGCTTTCCCAAGGTGCTGGCTGAGCTAGAGGCCAAAATCCACCAATAGGCACTTTGCAGGAAACACCTTTGTTTTCTTTGGGAAATCCTGATGTGTCCACGTTGTGTTTTGGGACATTTCCTGTCGAGCGCACTAGGCCTACCCACACAAGGGAGGTACCATTTTTATCAGGAGACTTGGGGGAGTGCTGCGTGGAAGGAAATTTGTGACTCCTCTCAGATTCCCGAACTTTTTGTCACCAATATGTGAGGGAAAAGTGTTTTTTAGGCAAATTTTGAGGCTTGCAAAGGATTCTGGATAACAGAACCTTGTGAGATCCCCACAAATCACCCCATCTTGGATTCCCCTAGATGTCTAGTTTTCAAAAATACACAGGCCTGGTAGGTTCCCCTAGGTGCTGGCTGAGCTAGAGGCCAAAATCCACAGCTAGGCACTTTACAAAAAACACCTCTGTTTTCTTTGGAAAAATGTAATGTGTCCACGTTGTGTTTTGGGGCATTTGCTGTCACAGGCACTAGACCTACAAACACAAGTGAGGTATCGTTTTTATCAGGAGTCTTGGGGGAATGCTGGGTGGAAGGAAATTTGTGGCTCCTCTCACATTCCAGAACTTTCTGTCACCGAAATATGATGGAAACGTGTTTTTTTGCCAAATGTTGAGGTTTCGAAAGGATTCTGGGTAACAGAACCTGGTGAGAGCCCCACAAGTCACCCCATCTTGGATTCCCCTAGATGTCAAGTTTAAAAAAATGCACAGGTTTGATAGGTTTCCTAGAGGCCAAAATCCACCAGTAGGCACTTCACCTCTGTTTCCTTTGAGAAAATGTGATGTGTCCACGTTCTTTTTTGGGGCATTCCCTGTCGCGGGCACTAGGCCCACCCACACAAGTGAGCTATCATTTTTATCGGGCGACTTGGGGGAACACTGGGTGGATGGAAATTTGTGGCTTCTCTCAGACTCCAGAACTTTCTGTCACGGAAATGTAAGGGAAAAGTGTTTTTTAGCTAAATTTTGAGGTTTGCAAAGGATTCTGGGTAACAGAACCTTGTGAGATCCCCACAAATCACCCCATCTTGAATTCCCCTAGATGTCTAGCTTTAAAAAATACACAGGCTTGGTAGGTTTCCCAAGGTGCTGGCTGAGCTAGTGGCCAAAATCCACAGGTAGGCCCTTTGCAAAAAACACCTCTGTTTTCTTTGGAAAAATGTGATGTGTCCACGTTGTGGTTTGGGGTATTTCCTGACGCAAGCACTAGGCCTACCCACACAAGTGAGGTATCATTTTTACCGGGAAACTTGGGGGGACGATGGGTGGATGGACATTTGTGGTTCCTCTCATATTCCAGAACTGTCTGTCACCAAAATATGAGGGAAAAGTGTTTTTTCAGCCAAATGTTGAGGTTTCAAAAGGATTCTGGGTAACAGAACCTGGTGAGAGCCCGACATGTCACTCCTTCTTGTATTCCCCTAGGTGTCTAGTTTTCAAAGATGGACAGGTTTGGTAGGTTTCCCTAGGTTCTGGCTGAGCTAGAGGCTAAAATCCACAGGTAGGCACTTTGCAAAAAACACCTCTGTTTTCTTAGGAAAAATGTGATGATTCCACGTCTTGTTTTGGGGCATTCCCTGTCACGGGCACTAGGCCTACCCACACAAGTTATGTATCATTGTTATCGAGCGACTTGGGGGAACACTGGGTGGAAGGAAATTTGTGGCTCCTCTCAGATTCCAGAACTTTCTGTCACCGGAATGTGAGGGGAAAGTGTTTTTTAAGCCAAATGTGAGATTTCGAAAGGATTCTGGGTAACAGAACCTGGTGAGAGCCCCACAAGACACCATATCTTAGATTCCCCTAGGTGTCTAGTTTTCAGAAATGCACAGGTTTGGTAGGTTTCCCAAGGTGCTGGCTGAGCTAGAGGCCGAAATCCACCAGTAGGCACTTTGCTAAAAAACACCTCTGTATTCTTGGGAAAATGTGATGGGTCCACATTGTGTTTTGGGGCATTCCCTGTCGCGGGCACTAGGCCTACCCACACAAGTGAGGCATCATTTTTATCAGGAGACTTGGGGGATCTTTGGGTGGAAGGAAATTTGTGGCTCCTCTCAGATCCCAGAACTTTTTGTCACCGAAATGTGAGGGGAAAGTGTTTTTAGCCAAATTTTGAGGTTTGCAAAGGATTCTTGGTAACAGAACCTGGTGAGAGCCGCACACATCACCCCATCTTGGATTCCCCAAGTTGTCTAGTTTTCAAAAATACACCGGCTTGGTAGGTTTCACTAGGTGATGCCTGAGCTAGAGGCCAAAATCCACAGGTCGACACTTTGCAAAAAACACCTCTGTTTTCTTTGGAAAAATGTGATGTGTCCACGTTGTGTTTTGGGGCATTTCCTGTCACAGGCACTAGACCTACAAACACAAATGAGGTATTGTTTTCATTCGGAGACTTGTGGGAACACTGGGTTGAAGGAAATTTGTGGCTCCTCTCAGATTCCAGAACTTTGTATCACCAAAATATGAGGGAAAAGTGTTTTTTTAGCCAAATGTTGAGGTTTCGAAAGGATTCTGGGTAACAGAACCTGTTGAGAGCCCCACAAGTCTCCCCATCTTGGATTCCCCTAGGTGTCTAGTTTTAAAAAATGCACAGGTTTGGTAGGTTTCCCTAGGTGCTGGCTGAGCTAGAGGCCAAAATCCACCAGTAGGCACTTTGCAAAAACACCTCTGTTTTCTTTGGGAAAATGTGATGTGTCCATGTCTTGTTTTGGGGCATTCCCTGTCGCGGGCACTAGGCCTACTCACACAAGTGAGGTATCATTTTTATCGGGAGACTCGGGGGAACGCTGGCTGGAAGGAAATTTGTGGCTTCTCTCAGATTCCAGAATTTTCTGTCACGGAAATGTGATGGAAAAGTGTTTTTTAAGCCAAATGTGAGATTTCGAAAGGATTCTGGGTAACAGAACCTGGTGAGAGCCTCACAAGTCACCCCATCTTGAATTCCCCAGGTGTCTAGTTTTCAAAAATGCACATGCTTAGTAGGTTTCCCAAGGTGCTGGGTGAGCTAGAGTCCAAAATCAACAGGTAGGCACTTTGCAAAAAACACTTTTGTATTCTTTGGAAAAATGTGATGAGTCCATGTTGTGTTTTGGGGCATTTCCTGACGCGAGCACTAGCCCTACCCACACAAGTGAGGTATCATTTTTACCAGGACACTTGGGGGAACGCTGGGTGGACGGACATTTGTGGCTCCTCTCACATTCAAGAACTTTCTGTCACCGAAATATGAGGGAAAAGTGTTTTTTTAGCCAAATGTTGAGGTTTCGAAAGGATTCTGGGTATCAGAACCTGGTGAGAGCCCCACAAGTCACCCCATCTTGGATTGCCGCAGGTGTCTAGTTTTCAAAAATGCACAGGCTTAGTAGGTTTCCCAAGATGCTGGCTGAGCTAGAGGCCGAAATCCACCAGTAGGCACTTTGGTAAAAAACACCTCTGTTTTCTTTGGGAAAATGTGATGTGTCCACATTGTGTTTTGGGACATTCCCTGTCACGGGCACTAGGCCTACCCACACAAGTGAGGTAACGTTTTTATCAGGAGACTTGGTGGAACACTAGGTGGAAGGAAATGTGTGGCTCCTCTCAGGTTCAGAATTTTCTGTCACCGAAATGTGAGGGAAAAGTGTTTTTTAAGCCAAATGTGAGATTTCGAAAGAAAGGATTCTGGGTACCAGAACCTTGTGAGAGCCCCACATGTCACCCCATCTTGGATTCCCCTAGGTGTCTAGTTTTAAAAAATGCACAGGTTTGGTAGGTTTCCCTATGTGCTGGCTGAGCTAGAGGCCAAAATCCACCAGTAGGCACTTTGCAAAAAACACCTCTGTTTTCTTTCGGAAATCCTGATGTGTCCACATTGTGTTTTGTGGCATTTCCTGTCGCGGTACAAGGCCTACCCACACAAGTGAGGTATGATTTGTATCGGGAGACTTGGGGGAACGCTGGGTGGAAGGAAATTTGTGGCTCCTCTCAGATTCCACAACTTCTTGTCACCGATATGTGAGGGAAAATTGTTTTTTAGCCAACTTATAAGGTTTGCAAAGGATTCTGGGTAATAGAAGCTTGTGAGATCCCCACAAATCACCCCATCTTGGATTCCCCTAGATGTCTAGTTTTCAAAAATACACAGGCTTGGTAGGTTTCCCTAGGTGCTGGCTGAGCTAGAGGCCAAAATCCACAGGTAGGCACTTTGCAAAAACACCTCTGTTTTATTTGGAAAAATGTGATGTGTCCACGTTGTGTTTTGGGGCATTTGCTGTCACAGGCACTAGACCGACAAACACAAGTGAGGTATCGTTTTCATCGGGAGACTTGTGGGAACACTGGGTGGATGGACATTTGTGGCTCCTCTCACATTCCAGAACTTTCTGTCACCGAAATATGAAGGAAAAGTGTTTGTTTAGCCAAATGTTGAGGTTTAGAAAGGATTCTGGGTAACAGGTGTCTAGTTTTAAAAAATGCACAGGTTTGGTAGGTTTCCCTAAGTGCTGGCTGAGCTAGAGGCCGAAATCCACAGGTAAGCACTTTGCAAAACACCTCTGTTTTCTTTGGGAAAATGTGATTTGTCCACGTTGTGTTTTGGTTCATTCCCTGTCGTGGGCACGACGCCTACCCACACAAGTGAGGTATCATTTTTACCGGGAGACTTGGGGGAACGCTGGGTATGAGGAAATTTGTGGCTCCTCTCAGATTCCAGAATTTTCTGTCATCGAAATTGGAGGAAGAAGTGTTTTGTAAGCCAAATGTGAGATTTTGATAGGATTCTGGGTAACAGAACCTGGTGAGAGCCCCACAAGACACCTAAACTTGGATTCCCGTAGGTGTCTAGTTTTAAAAAATTCACAGGTTTGGTAGGTTTCCCTAGGTGCTGGCTGAGCTAGAGGCCAAAATCCACAGGTAGGCACTTTGCAAAAAACACCTCTGTTTTATTTGGAACAATTTGATGAGTTCACGTCGTGTTTTGGGGCATTCCCTGTCGGGGGCACTAGGCCTACTTTCACAAGTGAGGTATCATTTTTATCGGGCGACTTGGGGGAACGCTGGGTGGAAGGAAATTTGTGGCTTCTCTCAGATTCCAGAACTTTTTGTCACCGAAATGTGAGGGAAAAGTGTTTTTTAGCCAAATTTTGAGGTTTGCAAAGGATTCTGGGTAACAGAAGCTGGCTAGAGCCCCACAAGTCACCCCATCTCGGATTCCCCCAGGTGTCTAGTTTTAAAAAATGCTCAGGTTTAGTAGGTTTCCCAAGGTGCGGGCTGAGCTAGAGGCCAAAATCCACAGGTAGGCACTTTGCAAAAAACACCTCTGTTTTCTTTGGAAAAATGTGATGTGTCCACGTTGTGTTTTGGGGCATTTCCTGACCCGAGCACTAGGCCTACCCACACAAATGAGGTATCATTTTTACCGGGACACTTGGGGGAATGCAGTGTGGATGAACGTTTGTGGCTCCTCTCCCATTCCAGAACTTTCTGTCACCGACATATGAGGGGAAAAGTGTTTTTTTAGCCAAATGTTGAGGTTTCAAAAGGATTCTGGGTAACAGAACCTGGTGAGAGCCCTACAAGTCACCCCATTTTGAATTCCCCTATGTGTCTAGTTTTCGAAAATGCACAGGTTTGGTAGGTTTCCCTAGGTGCTACCTGAGCTAGAGGCCAAAATCCACAGGTAGGCACTTTGCAAAAAACACCTGTTTTCTTTGGAAAAATGTGATGTGTCTACGTTGTCTTTTGGGGAATTTCCTGTCACAGGCCCTAGGCCTACCCACACAAGTGAGATATCATTTATATTGGGAGACTTGGGGGAACGCTGAGTGGAAGGAAATTTGTGGCTCCTCTCAGATTCCAGAACTTTCCTTCCAAATATAATACAGTGTGTTAAAAAGATGTCCATTTGAGAAATGCCCTGTAATTCACATGCTAGTATGGGCACCCTGGAATTCAGAGATGTGCAAATAACCACTGCTCCTCAACACCTTATCTTGTGCGTATTTTGGAAACACAATGGTTTTCTTGATACCTATTTTTCACTCTTTATATTTCAGCAAAATAACTGCTGTATACCCAGTATAGAATGAAACCCCACTGCAAGGTGCAGCTGATATATTGGCTCTGGGTACCTAGGGTTCTTAAAGAACCTACAAGCTCTATATATCCCACAACCAGAAGAGTCTAGCAGATGTAACAGAATATTGCTTTCAAAAATCTGACATCACAGGAAAAGGTTAGAGAGTAAAACATAGAGAAAAATGGCTGTTTTTTCACCTCAATTTCAATTTTTTTTTATTTCAGTTGTTATTTTCTGTAGGAAACCCTTGTAGGATCTACACAAATTACCCATTGCTGAATTCAGAAGTTTGTCTACTTTTCAGAAATGTTTAGGTTTCTGGGATCCAGCATTGGTTTCACACCCATTTCTTTCGCTGACTGGATGGAAAATGAAAGCACAAAAAATCGTAAAAATGGGGTATGTCCAGTAAAATGCCAAAATTGTGTTGAAAAATTGGGTTTTCTGTTTCAAGTCTGCCTGCTCCTGAAAGCTGAGAAGCTGTTGATTTTAGCAACCAAACCCTTTGTTTATGCCATTTTCAGGGAAAGAAAAACACAAGCTTTCTCTGCAGCCCTTTTTTTCCATTTTTTGAAAAAAAATAAACGAAATTTACGCTGTATTTTGGGTAATTTCTTAGTTTCCATCAGGGGAACCCACAAACTTGGGATACCTCTAGAATGCCTAAGATGTTGGGCAAAAAGGACGCAAATTTGGTGTGGTTAGCTTATGAGGGTCTAAGTGCTAACTGCCCCAAATAGCCAAAAAAAGGCCTGGCACCTGAGGGGGAAAAGGCCTGGCAGCGAAGGGGTTAATAAACAAATAATTAATTATTAATCAAAATAGTTGTTCATTGTTTTTTGTTTCAATTTTTTTATTATTATTTTCAAAGAAACAATTGAAAAAAATGTCATAAATTTAGATAATGAGTTTACATGCCAGGGCAAGTGCCATGACCATGTATATATCAATAACATATGCATTACACGCAAAGGCTGCATTAGGGCATAGAGTATATCATATTTAAGAATATCTCTTGTAACAGTTAACAGGTATTGGGTCACATTCAATGGACAGTGGACCTCTGCATCCTGATTCATGCAGGCTGTTACTAAGGGCCTCATTACGAGTTTGGGGGTCTGAGGACTGCTATGTGGGTGGTGGCGGTCAGACTGCCAACAGGCTGGCGGAGAAGACTGTGAAATTATGACTTTGGCGGTGATGCCAACGGAATATAGTCAAAGTACCGCCGCCACGGCCAGTGCTGTTAGACCACCACAGATGATTGAAGGCACCAGCAGGCTGGTGGAGACCTAGTTTCCATCGGACCTATTACGAGGTTGCACACCGCCAATAGTTCCTCTGTGGTCGGACCACCATGGAAACCTAGGTGAGAATGAACTATATAAAAGGAGACACTCACCTTCAGTAAGCCACACTCGTCCGGAGCTGCCATGGAACCAGAACTAGGCATCATCCTGCTGCTCCTGCTTGCCGAAAGACAACAGAATCTTCGCCACCGACAAAGACAGCAACGATAAGTACACACACTCACCTATTACAGTTGTATAGTGTTAAAAATTATATAGTCACATAACATACCATAGGGAGGGGGTTGCGAGGGCAACACTCACACATAACAGTACACTGACACACAACAAAGATACCCACACATACACAGCACACACACTGCAACCAGGAAACACACACCATACATCAAAAACACACACTTATGCACGGCAATACAACACAGGCCCAGCCTCACTCAATCCCATACAACATAATAACATGTCACAACTACACCCCAACTGCACAATCATAAATAGATTGTCAATCACTCACAACAACAGTGGCCAGGGACACATCACACATACAACACAATGTACATCCAACAGGGAACGAACACACAAAATTACACATTCATAAAACGTAGCAATCAACACACACATCACACACACAGCACATCATACCTATCATACCATGCACAATACAAGCACACTAACACAAGCAAAGCACACAAGGCGACACACCACAACAACAAACAAATTTCAACACAAACACCACACAATACCATGACCACAACATCTCTGCTAGATACACATGCCCTTCACACAACACACCCTATCCCTGGGGGACAAAAACACTGCACACAACCTATCATACTGCTCAAACAGCACAGGAAGCACAAGCATCACACACACACAAAGACTCGCACATAACCAATGTCAGGCAGGAACAACTCAAACCTAGGAAAGGAAGTGCAGGACAAAGATGTAACCGGAAATAGCAGCAACTGGTTGGATTTAATTGTAGGAATAGTCAAACCAAGTAATCCAGTCCATAGTCCTCAGAATGTACACCAAAGGCACATACTAGTACACCAACTTGTCTCCTCACTGCCATGTAAGCTCCACAATTAGGGGCATCAATGGGGCAGGCAGGCACCTCAGGGATGATCGAGGGTAGCAGAGGGGTTAGAGCTTAGGCTTGGGAGGGGGGGTTTGAGATTTTGCTTAGGGGGGTTTGTTTTAGGTTTGGGGAGGGTTGGGTCTTCTTTGGAGGGATCAACTTCTTAGAAGGGGGAGGGGCATGGGTACTTGGGGGGTAGGGAAGGCCATGGAGGTTGAAGGGAAGGCCTTGGGGAGGGAAATTGGTCATTTAGGGGTGTCACGGGGGAGGAGAAGGGAAAAGGGCAAACTCCGAGAGGAAGGCTTTTTTGCACACACGGGGATGGTCATAACAAAAGGGTTTGGGTGTGGAGGGAGTGGTTGTAAGAGTTGTCGGTGTGGATGTGGATGTCTTTGGTGCATGTTTGATGGAGGTATGCTTGTGGGTGGTGGGTGTCTGTTGAGTGGGTTAGTGAGGGTGTTTATGTGTCTTGGGCTGAGGCGGGTGGAGGTACCGGGGGATGCCATGGTGGGTGGGTGGCTATCTGGTGGGGTGGTGACTACAGGTATGGTGGATGTGCTACATGTAGACATGTCAGTGGTTGTGGTATCTGCAGGTGTGATGACTGGGATGGGTGTCTGAGGGTCTGCTGGGGTGCTGTCTGTGGATAGGATAGATGTGGTGGCTGGATCACTGAATGTTGGTGTGGTGTCTGCAAGTGGGTCAGGTGTGGTGTCTGTGATGCTGGGGGTGTCAGGGCAGGTGTGACTTACTGTGTGTGCAGATGTATGCTGCTTGTGCGTATTCCGTTGGTGTGTCCTGTGGTGGTTTGGTTTGTCTGCGCTACCCTTGGATGTTGAGGTGCATGCATGCCTGTCCGTTTGTGTGCTTTGGCTGGGTCTGGGAAGAGGGATTGAGATTGGGAAGAGGAAGGAGGAGGCGGGATGGGAGACAAAGGGTGACTGGCTGCCATTAGTGTAGAGGATAGAAAGGAGTGTAGTGGACAGAGATGGTGCTGGGGTGGTCCCAGATGAATCTGCCACCGCCAGGGAGTGTCCACTGGTGGAGGATTCTGAAGATGAAGAACTGGATCCAATCTCCCCTGTGACACTTTCTTCGCCCTATGGGCCACTGGGTCCCTCGGTGTCGGAGTTCTCATGGCTGGAGGTCCTCTTGCCTGCAGTTTCCCCACCCGGCTGTGCCCCGTCTTCTTTGCCCATGGATGCTGGAAAACAGAAAGTGAGGTAGGGTCAACACATTCTTTACATACCACTCACATCACATAGTACACATCAATAATATTACATCTAGTTGTACTACACCCCAGGTATTGCCAGTTTAGTGCCAACATCATGTCACAACAAGATACAATGTACATCCCCAATAAAAACATTGTCACACACCAGCTAAGCTACCTATGGCACACCTACAATACCCTGATATCAGTGGAGCTATCACACCAACCAGTCATTGACAAGGTGACTTGGCCACATGATTCTGGGTCCCTATCCATAGCAACATAGTAAACCAACAACAAAGCTATGGAAATATAGCTAATACTGATTTCCACATATCACTTACACAAGCTCAACAAATACTAACGTTTTGACCTGGTGTCATGTACCAGGCAAGGGATCTTACTGGATAGTCAACACAAGACAGCATGTTGCACACAAGCCGTACCCACTTCATGTTACTGAGTGCACAACCTTCACAATGGAAATTTGCAAACATGTAACTACTCTAATAGTCATAACCATATCTGGATAATGACAGAGTCAGAACACATGTCACCTACACATGTACCAATAGTGATGTAGGAAAGGATGATACAAACTTTGTGGACCTAGTCATTTAAGTCATTGTCCTCCTGAAAACAATGTATAGCACATTTATAAGTGCCTAATTAGCTCAGAGCATTTATCCACACAACCACAGATATTATATCTACTTTTTCAAGTCAATGGACACCTGCATTGTTCATCCAGTTCAATGTATCATGCTATTATTCCACAAATAGCCCAATGACTAGGTAACAACATCACTATTCCATACATCAGACAAGACCTGCCTTATATTTGTGTGGGGGAAACTCAGAGACACCAACCACATCTGAGGCTACCATGACAGGTACATACACCATGATGCAAGCCAAATGTCTGACTACACGTACTATTCCAGTCATATGTGCATGTGAACTACCACACTTGCACCACATTGGTGTCAGTGCAAACAATAGGTTTCCGTACAACAATGACTCAAAACATATCCAAAAGGGCAACAGAAAGTATGCTTAAACACTCATGACAATGTGCATTCCTGACAGACCCTTCCAATGTACACATGATGTTGGCAAGAACCAGTTCAGATTGTAACTGTGGATAAGATGGGTTGGCCTAATAACCATGCCTATATCAATATGGCTAAGGAAAAAACTGTGTTGGCACTTCCCACCAACAGAACATGAACATGGTACTAGAATTCATAGCTCTGACACCAATGTGTGTGATACAAGAGGAGTCTAGCAATACCTCAATGGTCACTAATATGTAAGGTGTCCACTCAGATGACACATTACAGAGGCCAATTTACATACTTACTTACCAAGGGAGTTCACCTTGTAACAGGTCAGAATGTCAGATGGACATCACAGACTCACATGATGCTGTCACTAATCAAAAATGGTTTGAAAAGTAAAAATGGCTTCAAAATGTTGCACATAGACATGGTTCAAGGGACACTGTAATAGACAGAGAGCAAGGACCTGGACAACTGACCATCATGATATAGGGAGTAGAGACTAGCAGGTGGAAAGCAACAACCAACAGTGTACGGACAGCTGTATGGTGGTACACAGATGACATTCACATGTGCATTATCATATGTGTCTGTACAGAGGGGACAACATAGGAGAGTAAAATTGTATACTTACAAAGCAATGTTGCCTACTGTGCGTTCACTGGAGATCTTGGACCCTTTGCACTTACCACATTGTCACAGCATAGACTCTTTCACATCAAACACTAACATGGTAAAGGGATGAAAATGTGTTAAGTCTGTACTTACCCCCTTGTGGCTGCTGTGCTGCCCTCAAACTCTCATCCAACTCCAGGTAGTCCACCGCCAATATGAGGGCCAATTGGGGGGGTCACGTCTGACGGCCACCCCGTCCTCATTGGGAGGACATCCCCAGCTGGGCTTCTACGGTCTTCCGGGCCCAGCATCTCAGGTCCTCCCAATGCTTCCTACAGTGGTTGCTCTGCTGGCTGTGGACCCCCAGTGTCCACACTTTCTTGGTGATGGACTGCCAAATCCCGTTTTTCTGAAGGACATTGACCTGCATGGATGACACAGACAATAGGAGAATGTCAGGTCCAGATAAACTATACCGAAACAAGCAGGTTTTCAGTATCCCCTACAATGAGGGATGACCATCTACAGTGTCATGTGTGATTTTGAGACAGGCATAGACCTAACATATCCAGAACCAGATGTCACCTTGAATCATATGACCCGAGATATCTGTTCACATGGTATATCTTTCCAGATATATAGCATACCACCTTCAATGATCATTTATTAAAGTCTGCAGTTGAGTCAGGGTACATACTTCACACACTCTCTAATATGTCTCAGGACTCAAAATCAACAGTACACACAAGGACATGCCCATCTACCCACACATATTGCCAAAATCCTTCATTCCACCACATTTCCTGAACATCATCATACACTTAACACTTCAAACATTGGATTAGCCTTGCAATTGCCTGTTCCTCTGGTGCATCATAGAGCTGTTCATACAGGGGTAGGACCTCCTCCACAAAGCTTTTCAAGATCCTCTGGGGAAAAGACAGGTGCCCTATCACCTGTAGGACGTGGCATGATTGCTCCCAGAGGCAGTAAGCAGCAGCTCATGTCATGAAGGTCTTGCTGGCAGCAGTGTCAGGAGTCAAGTGAGATACGAAGTATGAGATGGTGATCACGTCCGCCACGTACAACACGGCCGCTGCCAGCGGACATCGCCATTGACCCAAGATCACCAAAGGCAGCAATATGTTCCAATGGCAATGACAACATCTGCCGGCAGAGTAAGGTCATTTCCTAATGTTGCTGCAAAGGTTCTCATTGTCCTAATGAGGCTACTGGATTTGTATGGTAGGATCGTATAGACTGTGGGGTACTAAGTATAATTCAATACCATGTTACGCCTGTGGGCCTAATCTAGGTTTTCCCACTAACTAGCAGTGCCTAATCTCTGCCCAAAGGCAAGGATGACTGTGGCAATTGGGCGCATGACAAGAAAGACTCCTCAGGGGAATCATGGTTGATCAGATCGCGCCCCGTTCTCTCAGTTACTTTAGTATCACACAGGCAAAGAAAACAGAGGCAGAATATAGTTCAATAAGGATTTATTGATGTAACTGCATCCTAGATAAAATAGCATGTATTGCAACAACTAGGATGTTATAACACAATAAAAGCAATATTGTGATAAGGAGAGTGAAACACGAAAATAGTCCTGCCATACTGTCACTAGGATTGATATATAGTTCTCCTACCTAAGCTATGTTAGAGCACAGCATAATAAGTCTAATCCGCTGTTAGACTAGGCATCATTGGCATGGTCTCCCCTAACTTTTTGCCTCTACTTCCCAGGTTGTTTCTGTGTGCTGGACTCTGTTTTTGCTGTTGTGTTTGCTCTGGACACTATACCACTGCTGACCAGTGCTAAACTGTAAGTGCTTCCAGTATAAATTATATGTGTACATTGGCTTATCCATGATTGGCTTATCTGATTTACTAGTAAGTCCCTAGAAAAGGTGCCCAGGCCTGTAAATCAAATGCTAATAGTGTGCCTGCAGCACTGCTTGTGTCACCCACATTAGTAGCCCTGTAAACATGGCTCAGACCTGCCACTGCAGGGTCTGTGTGTGCAGTTTTGAACTGCCAATTCGAGTTGGTAAGTGTACCCATTTGCCAGGCCTAAACCTTCCCTTTTTATACGTGTAAGGCACCCCTAAGGTAGGCCCTACGTAGCCCCATGGGCAGGGTGCAGTGTATCTTAACGGTGAGACATGTACGTATGTGTTTACATGTCCTGACATTCAAATAATGCCAAATTCTGTTTTCACTGTTGCAAGGCCTATCTCTCTCATAGGTTAACATGGGGGCTGGTTTGAAATAATATGAAAGCGTAGATTCCCTTTGGGAGCAGATAGACAAATGGAGTTTGGGGTCTCTGAACTCCCAATTTAAAAATACATCTTTTAGTGAAGTTGATTTTCAGACTGTGTGTTTGAAAATGACACTTTTAGAAAGTAGGCATGTTCTTGCTTAAACCATTCTGTGACTCTGCTTATTTGTGGATTCCCTGACTGGGTCAGTTTGACAGTTGGGCTGTCTGTATCTCTTCTCTAGACAGTGACACAAAGGGAGCTGGGCTGTAGCCTACATATCCTGATGGGCCATCTGGGCTGAGGGGAGGCGGGGTCACTTACACCTGAAAGGGCTGTGCCTGCCCTCAGAAAATGCATTCTCCAACCCCCCTGGTGTCTGTCTGGGGCCTGGTCTGGGCAAGGCAGGATCTTGAAAATAACAGAGACTTCTCTTTGAAGTAGGCCTACTTCAAAGGCAGAAAGGGGTATATGAAGAGCATCCAAAACCCCTGAAAATCAGATCACTTCTGGCATCTCTTTACCTCCAAATCCAATGCAGGCACCAAAAATTAGAGTGTAACTTTTTTTGGTTTTAACAATTCCCATATGTCCTTCATTATCTAGTAAAATTAGTCTGCCCCTTAACCCCATCAATGGTACTACTCTAGTTATTTTCAACAGTATAACTCTATCCACTGACAGTTTGTCTTTCAGCATTGACTTACCAAGATTTTGTGGTTTATTTACTCTGATGGCATTGGTAACTTCAATCAAGTTACCCTCTCTCTCTACTTCAATCATTCATTTTCAGAAATGGCACCTGAAGTGACTTCACAGACAGTGATTTCTTCTCCAACTAACTCACCATCATCTTCTTCAGTAATAGTGCCATCTGTTTTGAACAAATATAAGACACAATCCACTGAGTAATTTCTTGTACCAGTTATGCTGTCTACAGAAAAACTAAAGCATTGCAGAAATATAATCCACCTTCTTATCCTTGTGATCAGATCTAACTTTGAGGTTAGCACCCCACACAACATTCTTAAACTTGTTCAAAGCCCAATAAATACTCAGAGCTTCTCATTCAATGACTGGGTTGTCCTTTTCAGCCTCCTTTAAACCTCCTGACGCTCATGCATTTAATTCCTCCATACCATTCTTCTTCTGACTCAAAACAGCCCCTAATCTTTTTTGACTCATATCTTTACCTATTATTGTCTCATCTCCTGGAATAAACACCTTTAAACATGTTGAAATCCTCTATTCATTCTTTACTACTCCAAATTCCTTTTTGCGCTTCTCACTCAAGATAAAAATCAACTTTCTTTCCCAATGAAGCTCTTAAATTTCCTGTCTTTCTTGCATAATTTGGGACAAACTTGTAATATTCCGTTATTCCTAAGAAAGACACCACCTCATCCCTATTCTTTGGCTCATCCAAGTTCATAATGGTTCCTTCCAATTAATTTACTTGCAAAAGTCCTGACCCTGTGATCTGATGACCAAGGTATTTTACCTTACGCATATAAAATTTGCATTTTTTCTCCTTTAGAGTTAGCCCAGATTTCATTAACAGATTTCATTAACTTTTCTAGTACCATTCTTAATCTTGAGTCATGTTCTAAGTCATCCTTTCCAAATATGAGTGGATCATCTTGATAATATCTGCCTCCAGTCAGGCTTTTCAACACTTCTAACTCTGTGAAACACCAACATCGCAGAGACAGATCTGAAAGGTAACCCCTTGAACTTGAATGCACCTATTGGTGTTATAAATGCTGTTAGGTCCTGTGTAACTGAGTTTAATTCGATTTGGTGGAACGTTGATGTCATAACTAGTGTAGCGAATACATTTGCCCTGGTTAATGTGGCAACTAACTCTTGAATATTTGGAAGATGGAACTCACCCTCCACAACCTCATGATTGAGTGCCTGTATACCTACACAATGAAAAAATATCTCAATTTTGTTTTTAGCAACTACTTTAGGTGCTAGTCACTCTGTGGCGTCAATTGGTTCTATTACACCCAAATCAACTAATTTGTGTAGCTCACTTCTCACACTCTCATGCAAACTTAAAAGTATATGTCTCAATTTAGCTACCACAGGCACAACATTGTGTTCCTCTTCAGCCTTCTACAATGTTTATAACCTTTTAGACAACCAACCTTTCCCTAAAACAGCTAAGGAGTGAATATATATCTTGGACAATCACTTGAGGTATTGCTTTCAGATCTAACTTGTCTTCCGAAACCTTTGGTGGAACCACCCAATCAAATTATCTCCTTTTTTTGCAACATAATTTTTCCCTTCACATGCATGCCCTCTCAATTCGAACCCGCCATTTCAATAGGTGATCCACTATTGTCACATGGACAAATATCTAACTCATCTAGCTGTGTTTTTTGACCAAAGTTTTCATCGTATACTTTTTTGAGGTAATTGTCAAATGAGAGCAAGAGTCAAACTTACTTAATTAGCTCAACATTATTAACTTTACCAACGCTTATGGTTTGTCAAGGACATAATTGACACTATTGTTATTTGAACTTACAGTTTAATTTACCTGAAACACAATATTTTGCACCTCATGAACCACCATCAGTTTGTCGTTTTTCTTCTCTTTGCTCCTCCAACATTTTCCAAAATGTCCCTTTCCCCACTGCCATTTGCCTTATGACCTTGTTTTCCACATCTAAAACATTCACCTTTAAACTTACTTTCTCAGTTATTTTCTCATTACTGTTTACTTTGACCACACTTACTGATTCTTCCTTTTTCTTTACTACACCCTCTTGTTTTGAATTACTCATTTCTTTAACACATTTCAGCATGTGCTCAACTCACTTTGCTATGAGTATACCTTCCTCTAAGGTTGGTCCGTCTTTAAGCCACAATTCTTCTCTAATTTTGTCATTGCTACATTTTAAAACTAACTGGTCCCTAATTCCTTTATCAGTAAGCACCCCCATATTTGCATGTAACAACTAGTTTTCTTTGACTGGCTACATACTCCTCAATAGTTTCTGTGTCACTTTGTTCTCTCATGTCAAATTGGTATCTTTCCATTATGGTGCTGACCCACGGTAGAAAATATCGAACATACTTCTCTATACATATTTCGTACTCATTCAGATTTCTTTCCTCCTCACACTTAAATTGGGAAAGTTCTCTAAAACATCTTGTCCCTCACCTCCTAAGCAGTGTAATAATAGGGAACTTTTTCTCTCTGCACTAAGGTTGGTTCCACATACTCCAGCATAGTTCACAAAACATTTCTTCCATTTATTCAATTTGGTGGGGGAATTTGCTGGACTACTTAGAAAAAATGGAGGAGGAGTTACAGTCTGCATTTTCTTGGCTTAGTTTCCTGTATGTAATTCTCTTCCAACACCGTGACATACTCAATGTGTGACCAAACAGTAATATGTACTTTTCAATCAATCAATCAATCAATAAAAAAAATTGTAGAGCGCGCTACTCACCCGTGAGGGTCTCAAGGCGCTGGGGGGGGGAAACAGGGAGGACATGGAGGGAGGGTCACAGATCGAACAACCATGTCTTGAGCTTCTTTCTGAAGACCAGGAGGTCCTTGGTTTTGCGAAGGTCGGTGGGGAGGGAGTTCCATGTTTTGGGGGCGAGGTAGGAGAAGGACCTGCCTCCTGTGGTGGTGCGGTGGATGCGGGGGACTGTGGCTAGGGCGAGGTCAGCTGATCGGAGGTTGCGTGTGGGAGTGTGGAAGATCACTCTATCGTTGAGGTAGGTCAGGCCAGTGTTGTGGAGGGATTTGTGTGCGTGGATGAGGATCTTGAATGTGATTCTCTTGTCTATGGGGAGCCAGTGAAGGGATTTGAGGTGTGGTGAGATCGTTAGTGGCGGGGGAGGCCAAGGACGAGGCGTGCAGCTGTGTTCTGGATTCTCTGGAGTTTGCGTTTGAGTTTGAGTGTGGTGCCAGCTTAAAGGGCGTTACCGTAGTCCAGTCTGCTGCTGATGAGTGCATGGGTGACTGTCTTTCTGGTTTCTGGGGGAATCCATTTGAAGGATTTTTTTAGGGTGCGGAGTGTGTGGAAGCAGGAGGAGGTTAGAGCATTGATTTGCTGTGTCATGGAGAGGGAGGGGTCAAGGATGATGCAGAGGTTCCGTGCGTGGTTTGCGGGCTGGGTGCAGGCCTAGGGCGGTGGGCCACCAGGGGTCATCCCATGTTGTTTTGTTAGGGCTGAAGATGATGATCTCAGTTTTGTTTGAGTTGAGCTTGAGGTGGTTAGTGGTCATCCAGTTGGCGGTGTCGAGGAGAGCGGCGTGTAGGTTGGTTTTGGCGGTGGTGGGGTTGCGAGTGAGGGAGAGGATGAGTTGGGTGTCATCTGCATAGGAGAGGATAGTGATTCCGTGTGCTCGGAGGATGTTGGCTAGGGGTATCATGTAGATGTTAAAGAGTGTGGGGCTGAGGGAGGACCCTTGGGGGACTCCACAGGTGATCTTAGTAGTGTTGGAGTGGAAGGGTGGAAGGCGGACTCTCTGGGTCCGGTCGGTGAGGAAGGAGGTGAGCCAGTCTAAGGCTTTGAGGCGAATTCCTATGTTGTGGAGGCGTGTGTGGTGGCAGATGGCGTCAAAAGCTGCGGAGAGGTCTAGGAGGATGAGTGTGACGGTCTCGCCTTTGTCGACTTTGATCCTGATGTCGTCAGTGCATGCGATGAGGGCGGTTTCCGTGTTGTGGTTTTTGCGGAACCCGGATTGTGAGGGGTCAAGAGTGTTGTTTGCTTCGAGGAAGTGGGATAGGCGGGTGTTGACTAATTTATCTGCAACCTAGGCGGGGAAAGGGAGGAGGGCGATGATCTCCAGGTCGGCTTGGTTCTTTTTCAGGAGAGCGGTGCTTTCTGCATCCTTCTAGGTGTCTGGGCAGGTGGCGGAGTCGAAAGAGTAGTTGATTATGTTGTAGAATATGGGGGCGATGGTTGGGCTAGCTTTGTTGTAGATGCGATGTGGGCAGGGGTCGGAGGGGGAACCGGAGTGGATGGAGTTCATGTTTTTTTTGGTTTCTTAGTGTGTGGTGGGGGTCCAGGTGGGGAGTGTGGTGGGGGGGTCATGAGTGGGGGTTGGGTAGGGTGAGTGAGTGGTGTGTGTGGTGGGTGTGTGTGGTAGGAAGCTGTTGTGGATGTCCAGGATCTTGTGGAGGAAGTGGTTGGAAAGAGTGTCACATAGGGGCTGTGTGTGTGTGGGGTCTAAGTTGCTGGCTTTGGGTTTGGCAAGTTCATTGATGATGGTGAAGAGTTCTTTGCTGTTTTGAGAGTTGTTGTCAAGGCGTGTCTTGTAGTGATCTCTTTTTGCGGTGCGTATGAGTTGGTGATGGGTGCGAATGGTGGTTTTGAGGGTGGAGAAGTTGGTTGTGGAGGGTTCTAGTCGCCATATTTTCTCAGCTTGGCGGCATTTGCACTTGGAGTCTTGGAGTTCAGGGGTGAACCATGGGGCGTTCTTGATGTTGCGGGTGGCAATGTGTTTTCTGAGGGGGGCTGGTGTGTCTGCACAGTTGGTGATCCATTTGGAGAGGTTTTGTGCTCCTGTGTTGGGGTCGTTGGCGTGGGGGGTGGTTGTGGGCCAATTGAGAGTTTAGTTGTTCTGTGGGGATCTTGTCCCACATGCGGTAGGGGGAGGTGTGTTGATGGTAGTGTGTGGGGGTTTTGGTGAAGGAGAAGTGGACGCAGTGGTGGTCAGTCCAGAGGAGTTCGGTGGCGTGGGTGTAGGCTGTGTTGGCTTGCGGTGAAAATTGCGTCGAGTGTGTGTCCTGCTGAGTGGGTGGGTGCGGTGACCAGTTGTTTGAGTCCGAGGTTGGTGAGGTTGTCTATGAGGGAGGTAGTGTTGTGGTCCTGTAGGTTTTCCAAGTGAAAGTTGAAATCACCGAGGATGATGTAGTCTGTGGAGGTGAGGGCGTGTTAGCTGATGCTGTCGGCGATGGTGTCGCAGAAGGCGGGGTGTGGTCCGGGTGGTCTGTAGATTAGTGTACCTCTGAGGGTGGAGTTGTTGTTAATGTGGATGAGGAAGTACATGTGTTCAGTGTTGTCGATAGTGTCTTGGGAGCTGGTGGTGACTTTGATGGTGTCTCTGTCTAGGATGGCGATGCCACCGCCTGGCCTGTTGAGGCGGTCTTTGTGTTGGAGTTTGTATCCCTTGGGGTGGCTATGGCTATGTCGGGTTCTGAGGAGGGGTTGGTCCAGGTTTCCGTGAGGAAGGCGATGTCAGGTGAGTGTGATGTGATGAGGTCCCAGAGTTCTGTGGCATGTTTGTGAAGGGAGCGGATGTTGAGGAGCAGGCAGTTGAAGTGGTTGTGGTGGGTGGCGTTGGTGAGGTGTGTGAGGGTGTTGTTGCGGGGTGTGTTCTGGTTGTGGGTTGGTGTGCGGCGGGGTTTGTTGGCGGGGGCAGGGTGGTTGAGTGTTGTGTTGGGGGTGTCGTGTTTGTTGATGGTGGGGTCGCTATGGTTGGTGTGTGGTGTGAGGGATGAGGAGCAGGAGAAGCGACAGGTGTGGCAGGTGAAGGGGCCATGAGTGTGTGTGGGGCTAGATGGGGTGCATGTGGGGCGGGCCTGGGTTGAGAGAGTGGAGGGTGAGAGGGGAGTAGGTGTGTCTGAGAGGGCCAGGGGGACTGGCGCTGGGCGTGGACGGGCGCAGACGGGCTCGCCTTTTGCGCGCCAGCGGCGCGCCCGCTGTTCACGTCCGCTGCGCGGCCGTGCCACGGCTGCCATAAGAGGAGGAGAGGGTGGGAGTGGCAGCTGGGACGTGGGAGGGCCTGACGAATGAGAGGGCTGGGGGGTGGGTCCGCAGGGGACGCAGCGACGGGGTAAAACCAGGCAAAGGAACTATTAAGTACCTAATGTGTACAAACCTAGTAATATTTACTTATCAATAATAACAGTATTCTGTGAACCTTAAACACTTATATATTTTTTTGTTTAGGTGTGCCTGTTACTGTAAAATCAGGCGTTTTAATACATGCTTTCTGAACTCTCCAATATCAGTGTGCCTATAACTGTAATGTAGGCACTTGTACACAGTTATTGGTGTGCCTGTTACCAATTAGAAACATTACTGTCCTATTATAACTGTAACAGATGTTCCTGTCATTGCGTAAACACTGACCATCTTTTTCTAAAATGGCTGTCAACTAAATTTCATTAAAATAGACCACCTCACGCGTGCCTTAAAATGGCCACAGTGAATTGTCTGAGTCAGCATTGAAGCATTCTAGATGTGGTGCAGGCCGCCACATGCTTATGGCCATTGTAAATTTTCAGAGCACACGCTGAAGCATTCTAGATATGTGCTCCACTTAAAATGGTCCCTCATCTCAACCATTTTATCCTTACGGTGTTCTTGTTGCAGTAAGCTCTCATAAAGAGTCCTGTGCCACCTCATTTGACTGCAGCATTTTTGTTTCTGAAGACTGCAGTCACTCGAAGATCAGATGGCATCAAGAAGTATGCCAATCCTCCTAAGCAGCTGTTGGGGTGTTGCTTGTTCAATTTTGTTTCATTCGTTACCAAATGTAGCTTTCATAAATAATTCAAGGGAGCTCACCCTGCCCAGTGTGCCTTTCAGGAAAAACAGACAATCTTCCCCTTTATGTTTTAGAACCTCCCCACAGAACAGTGCATGCTTGCGACATGTTCCAAACACATTCACAAAGACACCACAGTCACCACCTCTTTTGGGCACCTATTCACCCACTCATGGGTTGGGAGAATAGCCTTCTTTAAAATTTCCACCCTCCCTAAGATCTTATATATGCTCCAGACCCTTCCAGTCCCACTTCAAATGTCAGAACTAGTACAGCCGGCAGATATATGCAGATCTTTTATTTGGGCTGGTAATTGAACTCAACTATCAGGCCAGCACATGTCCTCTGAATCGTGGCAGGATTCAGATCCCTACTATCCATCTCTACTACCTGGTGGCTCAGGTGCGGTATGTGGTGGAGTACTTTCGATGGGAGATATCCAAATCCAAGTGCTTCACTGACCAGAATATGACAGCTAGGCAGCTCAATGAGGTCCTCTGGCTCCCCAAAAGCCATTACATTTACCCAGTTATGAGAGCCACATTTAAAGCCTGGGACTACCTCGACCGTTACAAGGGAGCAACTACATCCATATTTCTTTTAACCCCAATGCATGGAAACAGAGACTTCCACCCGCTCTTGAGAGGCCCAAGTTCCAGACTTGGATTGTGAACAGCTGTTATCATCTCAGGGATCTGTTCCACAAGGGCACAATTTGATCCTTTGAGATTGTTAAACAAACTTTCTGCATACCAGAGACACTGAAGTTTCACTATCTGAAAATCAGGCACTGGGTTCTCCATCCCTCGCTTAAAGTTGCGGCTACAAGACCTCTCACATGCTTAGAAAAGTTCCTTCAGGGCCTCATGACAATTGCCCATCCCCCAGATGTAACCCCCTTACAAGACGGTTTGGGAGGATGACGTAGGCGTTGCATTGGATGATGAACAATGGGAGATCATCCACACAAAAATGAGCAACTCCGTTAAACATGGAGAAGGTGGGGATGTGCTTTATAAGATCATATACCAATGGCACTACACTCCAGCTCACATCATATTATAGACGCTAGCAAACCAGGGCATACTGTAGAGAGAGTAGAGGGACAGGGACTATCTATCATTTTCTGTGGTCTTGTCCATGCCTGGACCAATTCTGGGGGATGTTCTGGCACTTCTGACGGGGGCGGTGGTGCAGCCTTTCACAAAGGACCCTGCTTCAATCTTACTGGGTTTACCCCATAGAGTATTTTATCTCCTCCACTCCCTCAGAGGGACGAGGACCTTCCAACTCCCCTGTTTGCCAAGCAGACCATTCTAGGTCTTTGGGGGAAGGACCTGATCTCAAATGTCACAGTGTGGCTCCATACACTATGACAGCTGTTGGCTTATGAAAATATTGTGCTTAACCTTCAGGATGAATCAGATAGGTTCAATGCAATGTGAGATCCCATTCTAGTGTACCTCAGTAAAGATAACAGATGGCTCCCTTGTCCCAGCAGATTGCGAGCGCTGGGTCTACTGTTGTGAGATAGACTATCATCGGATGAGGAAGCATGATTCCACTTATAACTCTTAGGCTGCCATTTTCCTTTTTACTTTACATTGTACTGGCTATGGTGGTGCTGGGGTTGTTGAGAGAGTTTCACTCTTTTTCTGGGTTGAATCTCCTTTATTATGTGGATGGATATGCCTGCCTTGTTGATGTCTATAGCCATAAAACAATAAAAATGATTAAA
Source organism: Pleurodeles waltl (assembly GCF_031143425.1). NCBI lineage: Eukaryota > Metazoa > Chordata > Amphibia > Caudata > Salamandridae > Pleurodeles > Pleurodeles waltl. Next base: position 461,702,862 of record NC_090446.1, on the reverse strand, counting down.
ACTAAGAACAAGTTATTATTGTTTTGACATTCATACCGGGGCCTCCTTTTGTTTTGTTTTTTAGATATAGTGCTTTTTTACCAGCACACTACAAGCGGTATGTCACTTAATTTACCCTCTCCTGTCCCCACCCTTTCTAGGACTATGCCCATACTGCATCTGTCCAACTAATATTTGTATTTCCGGAGTAAATTTGAATACATTTGCCTTGTTAGGTTTTCATTAAAGTGCGCAGTTGCTCAGAGAACTTCCGCGTTGTTGAGAAGAATGTAAAAGGGAGAGGCTGTTAGTCCCGATAGAGCAGTGAGGTTTTATCCCAATTACTGTTGTAATCTCAGGTCAAGCACACATTCCCAAAGAAGATAATGTATGAGAACTCAAATGTGCCTTTAAAGGGGCCATCCAGTCCAGGAAAGAAATAGTTATCATTTACACTAATAACACCAGACTCTTTAAATCATCCAACTTCTGGGTGATAGAGGCCAAATCAAGTTCCCCACTTGGTCGTGCTTGTCCATCCTGAATCAGAGATGAGTGGGGTATAGAATCTCCTTGACAGTCTTCGGGTAGTAGGTGTAAATCACGAGCTAGTGGTTCTCTAGATTCAGTCAAGGCGTCATAGCGATTAGAACATAAAATATCAGATGACACCAAAACCTCTGGGCTTAGAGGAAAAGAAGGTGCCTTTCCCCCATTTAGAGGGCACTCAGCAGACTTACCACACAAAGGAATACTCATCGTAAGGGGAGATGTAGGTATCACAATTGGTGGTGCCATGTGTGGTTCAACTTCTGTAGGCAAATTAGGCAATTGAGGCCTTTTCCTAAAAATATCTGGAATCTTTTTAGAGGACATAGTACCTTGACGTAGAGAAAATGGAATAGAATTGCTCATCAAAATGGGTTCCACCTCTTCAAATAGAGTAACTATTTCTTCTAGAGGATGACTACCTTTATTAGGCTGGTCGCTCATTTTACTGTTCGACCATTTTTTAGGTTTCTTAATGCCAATAGAAGGCACAGGTAGGTCCACTGCCTTCCGTTTCCCCATGCCTGATCAATCTAATGTTGAAAGCAAATGGAAAGCCAGACAGCTGCCTTACCGGGTAAACTTACTTCCCAGGGCTAAGGGGTATGCCCAGCCCAGCCCAGGCTCAGTCAGGCGATGACGGGCCCGTCTTTGCCCGGTCTTGGCCCGGGCACGCGCCCAGGCGCGTCCATCGCACGTCTCGAGCTGCACGCGTCAGGTCCCCCTAATGAAGCGCCAGGGGGTGCAAGGAATGCCAGTGGATGTGGTCCCTCCCCAGCAAAAGCAAGAGTCTCCTCCGAGCAGGCAATCCTCTGATAATTTTGAAGTCAGGGAATGGTTCAATAAGGACTGCTCCAATGCTAAATCAGCCTTAAAATCAGCTATTATGACTCATTCACAGGGCGTAATTAGAACTGCTAGACTTCTGTATAGTAAAACTCTGCAATTGGCAAAGAAAAGTTGGGAAGATACCCCCTGGCAGAAATTGTTGGATGCAACCAAACTACAGGACAATAGGACCTTTTGGAAGCTATTGGCCAATAGACACAGAGGGGGTAATGGCACCATCCATACGCACATTCAACCTGAAAGATGGTTGGAACACTTCTCTCAGCTTTATGCACTACCCACAATACAGGACTCCTCCTCTTAGTTGCAGGCTGAATTGCGTCTTGAGACTGCTGATCAAAGAAGGCCTACTGATAGTTCCGTAGATTGTATTGTTTTCTCAAAACTGCAGTTGCTATTAACTCCTTAAAATCGGCCAAGGCTCCGGGCCCTGATAAGATACCGGGAGATCTTTTAAAATCTGAGCCAGTTATTTGGTCCTGGTATATAAATACGTTATCTAATGCTATAGCTGGAGGAGGCCCTGTTCCCAAAACCTGGAAAGGGTCTGAAATAATTTCTATCCATAAAAAGGGTGATGTGGGTTCCCCTGTTAATTATAGACCAATCAGCCTCATTGACAATCTTAAAAAAAAAATTGCCAAGCAGCTTCTGGATAGGATTTTGGACTGGCTCCATGCTCATCAGATACTGTCTCCACTTCAGGCGGGGTTTCGCCCAAAAATTAGTACGGTGGATCAGGTTTTCAGGATGACTCTCCTATATTAGATATATTTAGTCTTGGCAAAGCAAAATGTATATGTTGTTTTTGATTTTGTCCCTAGAGAAAAGTTATGGGAAGTCCTTATTGATAATACAGTACACTTATTACAAAGGTTGCATGAGAATACAAATGCCCAGGTGAGATGGGGTAGCCAGGGAGAGATAGCTGATCATATAGCCATCCGGCGAGGAGTTCGCCAGGGATGTGTCCTTGCACCAACCATTTTTACCTTGTTTATTAATGAGGTGGTGCATGCTGTGTCTTCTTGACAAGATGATGCTCCCTCGCTGAATGTGCAAAAACTCCCTATTCGATTAGCGCTGGTCCTCAGTGTTCATTATGCCTCGCTGAAGGCAATTGTATGGTCGCACCAGTGATGTAATTGGTCGCGGGCACTACCACTGTGTAGCGTCCGGCTAGAGGGGAGGTCCGCCCGATTCCCCTCGTGTAGGAGCATTGTGGTTTGACCCCATTGGTGACGTGGGCGAATACATAAATAAAGAGAGGTCAGTGGGTGGGGACAGAAGGAATGATTGATCGCAATGCGCTCGGAAGCCCCTGCTGACCAACTGCAGAACACAGGACCACATTTTGCAATGAGGGTCCGACGGCACCCACCTGCCACCACGTTTCGGCGGCCACGCTTTACCATGCGGTGCTCGTGCGACGTGGTCTCCGCATCTGACTCCATCCCGCGCCGTGCGGCATCCATGGCTGTAGGGTTTGAGGCCTGTTCCCCTGCTGACGACACCAGCGCCTTTACTGCCCTTGGAGGCCCCGCCCACCATGCCCGTGTCCATCCCTCTGCACTCGCAGGCCCATCTGCGTGAAATGCGGCTGCCCGGTTCCAGGCCCGTTGCGTCATCAAACAGCAGATTTTACACGCTGCTCAGGAAGGTGAGACGCAGCTGCAAGGCTCCCAGCAATTTGGGTTACAAAGCAGCTGATTCCACATGCTGCTCAGGTAGCCTCCAGTTATGAACAGTAGATTCCACACTCTGCACAGGAGTGTGAATACAAGTGAAGCTTACTGCTCAGGACACATAGGTGTTCAGTGTGCACTGACTCAGAGAGGGCAGTCAAGTGCACGTGCATAACAATCTTCCTGGCACAGTAGCAAAAGAGGAAGGGGTTGCATAGTTCAACCAGAGTCCCCTGCAGTCACCTCTACATCACTGCTGCAGCCACACGTAGTAAGGACATGCAAGCTCACACCACAAATCTGCCATGATGTCCAACATTCCCCCGGTTGAACCTTCTGTTGTTAAGGGTGCCCCGAAGGCACAAGCATCCAGATGGAAGGACTGGTGGAATGGGTCCTACTCTTCTTCGAGGCCACCAGAGTAAAGAACGCCAAGAAGAGAGCCATGTATTACACCTCAGGGGAAAATAAATCTACAAAATCTCAAATAATCTTCCCCAAGTCACCCCAAGACGCACCTGACTCTCATAGGAGCTCTTAACGTGCACTTCGAGCCCATGGCCAACACGGACTATGAGCGGTTTATTTTCCGGCAAGCCCGTCTGCAAGCTGAAGAATCGATTGACTAATTTTATATGCATTTAAAAGAACTGGCTAACGCCTGCGACTTTGCGGATGAGACCGAAGAAATAAGGGGTCAGGTTATCCAGGGGTGTGCGTCAGTGAAGCTGAGAGAAAGAATTCTCATAGAGTCTGGGAGGTCACTACCCAACATCCTCACAATGGGGCGCACTAAGGAACTCTCTAAAGCCAGAGCTTCCCACATGGAAGCAGCACCCCAAAGACCGGTGAAGGAAGGGCCAGTCAACGTGGTGATGCCACCCCCAACAAGATGAGACCAAGGAACACCGGCAGAAGACCAAGACTCTGCGGATATTGTGGGGGGCCCTACACAAACCCTCTGACTGCCCGGGGTGAGGGAAAAGATGAGCATGGTGCGGGAAAGTCAATCACTTTGTAAAAGTGTGTAGATCTAGCAAACCACGATTGGAAAGCCCCACTGTCAACGCAGCCGTAAGCCAACCTCATGGAAGCAGTGATATGGACAATGATGACGCTGAAGAACACGTCATCCACTCTCTTTTCACAGTGGGTGCAGATAGCCAACCCTCAAAACAGCTCCCGCAATGTGAAATACGAGTCATTAAACATTACACTCTTGCTCTCCTTGACACAGGAGCTTCGATCAACATATTAGCGGCAGACATTTATCACCAGATGAGTCCTGCCCGAGCCTGAAAGCCGCAAAAGTGAGAGTTTATGCCTATGGTCAGGACACACCCCTTGCACTCAAAGGGCAATTTGAGATGTCAATCACTTATGGACCCTGCTCGGTTCATGCTCCTGTGTACGTGGCAGAAGGAAGACAAGGGATGCTACTGGGTTGCCAGACAGCCAAAGCCCTAGGACTTGTCACATTTGCATTCAGAATACACCAAGAATCCATGGCTGACATCCCTCAGCAATTCAAAGAACTGTTCAACGGCATAGGCTGTCTCTAACACAAAGAAGTGCGGCTGCATATAGATGAGTCCGAACAGCTAGTGGCTCTCCGACATCGGTGCATTGCTTTCCACTTCAGACCGCAGGTGGAGAAGGAACTGGACAAACTTGAAGCTGCAGGCACCATCGAAAGGGTCTCTGGTCCCACACCGTGGGTTCACCGATTGTGGTTGTGCGGAAACCGAAGCAACCAGGAGCAGTGCAAATATGTGTGGACATGTGCCACCCCAATGTCGCCATCAAGCACGAGCAGCACCTGACCCCCCACCATTGAGGATTTAATCTGTGAATTGAGTGGGGCCTATTGGTTTTCCAAGTTAGACCTACACTGTGGGTACCACCAACTAGTTCTCGCGGAGGAATCGTGCTATATCACAATATTTTTGATTCATGTTGGGCTCAGATGCTACAAGAGACCCAACTTTGGCACATCCAGTGCTGCAGAAGTGTTTCAAAATGTAATTCATGAACTCCTAGCAGACCTATAAAATATAGTTTCAGTGACAATATTTTAGTTCACGCAAAAATCATTTCAGATCATTATGCCCGACTCAGAGGAGTGCTCCAATGTATAAAGGACTCAGGATTGACTCTCCAATGCCGAAAGTGTGAATTTCTCACACAGAAGAACCAATTCTTTAGATATGTATTCTCTTCAGAGGGGATAGCGCCAGACCCAAGCAAGGTACAAGACATCAAAGCAGCTCCTCCTCTCACTACGGTCGAGTTTCCTCAGAATGGTAAACTACTGCGGCCGTTTCATTAGTGACCTTTTGTCATTGACTCAACCCCTCTGAGCTTTGACAAAGTCAGCAGAGCCGTGGGACTGGGAGCCTGCTCAACAAGCAGCCTTCGTAGCCACCAAAGATGCCTTGTCGGGAGACACCATTCTTCGATACTTTGACCCTCGAAAGGAAACCAAGATCGCCGTTGATGCTGGTCCAAAAGGGTTAGGAGCAGTGTTGCTCCAGAGACAAGACAACCAGGAGGGGTCACCGGTAGCTTTTGCTAGTAGGTCACTAACAGACACAGAACAAAGATACTTGCAAATTGAGAAACAGGCCATTACAGGGCACTGGGGCTGCAAACACTTTCATCTCTATGTGTAAGGGCAATCATTTGTAGTGACCACTGACCACAAGCCCCTCATTCCCCTGTCTAGTGGGACTGCCTCCAAGCCACCGCCAATAATCGAAAAATGCATACTCCAGCTCCAAGACTATTGGTGTCATCTTGAGTACCGGTCGGGCTCCGACAACCCAACAGATTACCTATCCTGTCACCCTCGGGAAGCTACCCCAGAGGAACAGCATGACGCTCAAGAAGTTGAGGAGTATGTACAGTATATATCCGACAGGTCACAGCCGCTGATCGTTTTGGCAGAAGCCATCATTCAAGCTACCAGACACAACAACTGCCTACAAAAGGCCATACAAGCTACACAAAACAACCAATGGCATGTCATAAGGAAACACATGTCTGCACTTACGCCTGAATTGAAGCAGATATTAGAGAGCTTGTATCACATTAGACAAGAACTGTCAGTTGGTCCTGATGGATGTCTATTGAAAGGCATTGCCTGGTTGTTCCGTCTTCCCTTGCAGACAGAGTGGTCCAAAGTGCCCATCATAGACACCAAGACTAAGAATAGATTGCGAACCAAAGTCTGGTTCTCTCTGATGGATGGAAAAGCCGAGCAGCTTGTACGCTCATGCGAGTGGTGTCAGGTGTCAGGAGAACCCAGCAGACTTGCACCGACAGAGACTGAGGCTGGGCCCCAACAACCCTGGGTGTCAACGAGTTTAGACTTGGGAGCCTTCCTGATGGTCGACACACCTTGGTGATGATTGACAATTACTCTAAGTTCACCGAAGGTGAGATCATCTCTGCCCTGACAGCTGAGGCTGTGATTTCCAAGATCGAGAAGATTCTCGCTACCCATGGTGTTCGCTGAGCTGCGGACAGACATCGGCCCTCCTTTCCAGAGCCAGGAAATAGTGTCATATCTTGAGAACATCGGCATCCGACACAGAAAAATCACACCCGCTGGCAGCAGGTGAACGTAGAAGTTGAACGCTTTATGAGAAAATAGAACAAAGTCATCCCTATCATCTCTGCTGATGGACAACTTGTGTAATATGCCATATATTCTTTTCTGAGGAATTATCTGCAGACTCCTCATTCCACCACTGGGCAAGCCCCAGCTCATGTGTCACTAGGGAGGGTCTTGGTTAACTTCATACCCAATCATCAAAACTGGAAACTAGGGCCCATAGATGACCTTCATGTGCATAACAAACAAGTTAAGGGGAACGGATAGGCTAGTCGCCAGCGTCATACGAAGGCTTTGGATCTAGGGGTAGGGGACGCTGTGCTACTGAAAGCACAGTCACCACGGAGCAAGTTTCATTTGCCATTTGACCAGAGCCCATGGGTCATTGTGCGGAGGAGTAGGACTATGGTCGTCACCCGAGGTGGAAACTACACAGTCACCAGGAATATTTAAATGTTCAGGAGATTTTACCGTCCACCATCCTTGGACGGAGTTGCCAAACAAGAACTGGTATTGGATGATGATCAAGACTCTAGCCATGGCTCTAGCAGTTGCCTGTTAGTCTCTTGTGGTACTCCTGTGTCAGCCTTCAACCCTTCTGAAAATGGTTCGGGCAATAGGACATCCCCCGGTGGCGGGGCCTGAGGTCAACACTGACAGATCTATGTGAACCAGATATGCTTTGAGGGGTAATCCAGCTCTGTCCAAGAAGCTAGAAGACCATCTGGTGTGAACTAATACTTGGAGTATTAAGCTCTTTCTCTAACAGCTGCCCGATTCACCAGTTTGTCATTTTTCTTTGTGGGGGAGGAATGTAGTGTTGCGTCAGTGACGTAACTGGTTGTAGGCACTACCATTGTGTAGCTCTGGCTAGAGGGGAGGACCGTCCGACTCCCCTCAAATATGAGCATTGTGGATTGACCCCGTTGGTCACATGGGTGAATACATAAATAAAGAGAGGTCAGTGGGTGGGGACAGAAGGAACAATAGATCGCAACGTGCTCGGAACCACCGCTGACCAATTGCAGAACACAGGCCTGGTGTACTGTGACTATTTAGCTATGCATACAACGCAGCGCAGCGCTCAAAAACACCACAGCAATATGGAGCTGCGGTGTGACGATGCAGCTGTGAGCAAGGTCGGGTGGGACAAGTTCAAGAAAAGTCCAGAGACATACCCGCACTGGGCTCCCTTCCCTGCCATGCCTCAGGCCACAGCCAGGAGGGCCACTCACGGGAGCGTGAAAAGCCGAGACACTATCCAGCTTCTGCGGCTGTCTCGCCTCCCCTCGCCGTACTCCATTTACTCCGCTTACTCTCCTCCGTGTCCCTGTCCCTCCGGTGCGTCCGTCCATAGAGCCACTAGATCGCTAGTGTTGGAGTGTAGTTTTATACTCAAAATTAACATGAAATATTTGCGAATTAATGTGTAATGATGTCGCATAGAAAATGTATTAATATGCTTTTACTAAACGTGTGTTTGAAATGTGCCCACGGGGAGTGGCCACCAATGTATACGATGATAATTGAAACTGACTGATAATGAAATATTAATGTACTAATGTATGATTTTTTATTAGTATTAAGAGTTATATGTTAAGGTTTTCCTAATGAATCAATAGGCCTTAGTTAGCATGTGTCGGGCCTAGCTGTCCGGTTTCATATTTAATGTGTTTTTCTAACTTGCAATTTGATGACTTGCTGAAGGACATGTTGTTGTACTTTTCCAGAAAGCTAGAAAGATGTGTGTAACCGTAGTAAATTCTTTCTCATGAGACTCGACTTGCTCAAGGAGACATTCTTGCCGAATGCACCAGTGAAAACTTGCAACAGGTACAAGGTCGCTTGAACCGGTGTAGACAATGGAACTACTGACTGGGTCTGTGAGAGGATTGCGAGAACATGAAATTGTACCTGACATTCTGCCCGTTGGAGACGTCAATTACAGAAGCCAATAAACTATGTGAGAACTGAGGTGACAATCTAAATGAGGCGACAAGTAAACCATTGGATGGAGATAATGATGCACCAAAACTTGCCCAATTGGAAATTAGGGGACTGTACAACTAGTTTAATATAATCTTTTGACACCAGGAGAAATCAGACATTATATGCCATTCTTTTGCCATAGCCATTACGTGCCTTTGCTATTGCCTAGACACTTTGGGGGTCATTTTGACCTCAGCGGTCTTTTTTAAAGACCGCTGAGGGACTGACGTGCGGAAGACCGCCAGTGGTGGCGGTTTGCCCTCTGCCTATTATGACCATTGGCAGCTCTCCGTCCTTTTACGGACGGAGAGCCGCCAACAGCCATACTGGCGGGCAGCGGGAAAGGGGAGGTTGCTCCACCTCCACCGCCACGCCAACAGAACACCGCCCAGCGAATCACATCCTGTGATTCACCGTGGCGGTGTTCTATTGGGGGTGTGGTGTCAGCGGAGCTGCCCTCATGGCTCCTGTCCCCTCCCGGAGGATCGTCGGACCAGGTAAGTCGATCGTCCGTGAGGGGAGGGAGGTGGGGGGTGTTGTGTGTTGTGTGGGTGCATGGGGGTGTGCGTGTGCGTATGTAGAGGGGGTGTGTGAGTGCGTGTATGCTTGCAGGGGTGTTGTGTGTTTGGGAATGAGTGTGTGTATGTCTGTGGGTATGTCTGTATGGATGTGTGCATGTATGTTTGAATGTGCTTGTGCGTGTCTGACTGTGTGTGTGGATGTAGGCATGTATGTCGGCATGTGTGCGTGTATGTGTGTAGGTGGTGCCTGCGTGCGTGTCGTGTGGGAATGGGTAATGTGATGTTGGGTGTGGGCTGGGGAGGGGGGCCCTGCCACCTTTGGGAGGTGGCAGGGGTGGTGGGGGGTAGGGGAGGGAGTCGGGGTGGGGGTGGGGGAGACCCCTATCAGTGCCAGGGAAGTAATTCCCTGGCACTGATAGTGCTTACCGCCATGGATTTCATGGCGGTTCAAACCGCTGGAAATCCACGGCGGTAAGCCGAGTCCAAATACCGCCGGCGGTCTAGTGACAGCTGCCGGGCTGGAGACCCAGGTCTCCAGCCCAGAGGTCGTCTCCGCCCTGGCGGGCGGAACGGAGAACCAGCGGATGACCATGGCGGTAACCGCCATGGTCATAATTCCACAAAGTAAGACCGCCAGCCTGTTGGCGGTCTTACCGCCGGTTCTCCACCTTCCGCCAGGGTCATAATGACCCCCTTTGTCACTCTGTCTTAAAGACTTTGCGGTTTAATTCTTCGAACCATCCTTATCTTTGTCCTGCCCGATTCATACTTTTCCTCCTTATGAGGGAAGTGTCCCTTATTCCCCCGTCTTGCTGAACTTTGCTGTGTTTCTTGGCTGATGGTGGATCAACTGATGTCCTGAGGATGAAGACTGACCCTGCATGCTGACTCATTACAGAGGGTAACTATATGATGATGAAATTGTAATTGTCTGTTTGCCTTTTCTTTCTAGGTACCAACTGCTATCTTTTGATAGAGACCATAGTTAGGTGTTTTCTAAATTTGTGTTGCTAAATTATTTTGCATGAAGCCCAACATGCTAATGCTAATTCGAGAATAGTTAAGGAATTCACTAAAAGGACGCAAATAGACAAATAACGGAATCTATGCTTTGTTGAATAATGCGCCAATGATACTCTGCTAAGATTAACTCATGTTGACGTCGTGCTTTGTTCTAACGTTTATGATTTTTGCTTTAATTAAATCTTATTTGAGTTGCCATATTACTACCATTTTGATGTGTTTTCTGGTTTTGAGACTAATAAACTTGCTAGTAAAGTGTAATCAATAGGGAATAAATATCATAAACCTTTCAAAATATTGTGTGGTTTTTATAACTGAGAGGTCTTGGCGTGATTTGATTCTTACTTATGCCATTAATCAAATTGAATCGATTTGTTATAGTGAATATTGATGATGTTATTGATCTATTGATTGCTATGTTGATTAATTGTGTCGTCCCGAGGTGTCTTCAATCAGGGTCAAAAGATTAATTGGCCTTAAACGAGTCCCAGACAAATTAAAGTATCTAAGACGGGACGCGACGCGTTATCACTAGCAGCGAGCCAGGAAACTGGACCTTGGCTGGACTACTGCGATAAATCTGAAGCAAGTGCACTGGTCGACAGAAACCATACCTGACCTTGCCTTACAAACAAAAAAGTTACTGACCAACTGTGTCAATACTTCGGCGCATTGCACAGCAGCCTGGTTATGCTTTTGAGGGGCTTAATTAGCACAATCATCTGTATCAATCTCGTGAAAGAACTGCAACCACCACTCTTAGAGAGGATTAAAAGTTCCGCTTTCTCAACGGTGCTTACACCTAAAAAGGGAGCAAAAGAAATAGCCAGGCAACTGTTCAAATGGCCTACCAGCAACCGGCTTCTGACACAGCTTTATAAACTTAAGAAAGCCTACAAAAAGCAGCTGTTGAAGGATAAATGAACCGCGGATAATGAGTTTTGGGTAAAATTAATATGTAATGCTAAACTACATAATGCAAGAACTTTCTGGGAAAATGTATACAGGCTACACGTAGTGTCAGGAACCTTAAACAACTCAAACATCCCAGAATCTTCATGGGTTTCCTTTCTTGCCACTGTCTCTGCAATACGACATCAGCCTCCAAGTACAGTGAACGCTACTAGAAACACTTTGCCATCCTGCCCAACCTTAGCTCACCCTGCAGAAAATCCAGGCACCGGAAACACGTATCTACCATCAGCAGTAAGGAGAATTCTATGTCAGGGGCGTCAGGAAGGTGCCCCCGGTCCAAACAGCCTGAAGCACGCAATCTCCAAATTTTGGGTAAAAAATAATGGCTTCATTATTTCGAGAAGTGCAGTTCAGTGGTAACATCTCAGAAAGCTGGCAATGGTCGTTCAGAATCTCTCTGCTGTTTGAGGGTTTAATGACGTGGTCCAACAGTAACCATATTATCCCCTAAAATGAGACTTGTTTTAAAAAAGGAGTAGGGACAAGTACAGACATATTAATTGCAGCTGTCATGGAAGACCAAAGCAAGCAGGACAAAACCAAATGACATCTTGCTTTTATTGATTTCAAAACTGCTTTTTACTGTATGAACCAGCTACTGTTATGGCTTAAGTTGAAGAAATGGGGAGCCCCTAACACTCTGCTCTGGGCTATATATCATGGCAGATCTCACACCCAATCTGGGCCAGGAGAATAACCATCCTCCCAAACTGGGACCCCTCCGCTTTACCCACTTGCTATATGTGGATGACATTGTATTATTTAGTCAAACCAAAGTGGGTTTACAAATGTTGCTGAACGCACTGGTTTGTTATGCTGAGAACAATCACCTGGAGGTGACAAAAACCAAAACAATGTACTTCGGGGCGCAGCCCCAAAATTCGATTACAGGCAGCATAGTTCGATTCCGTTACCAGCTATAATTATATGGGTCTATACGTCGACTCAAGAGGTTTATTCAAGGAACAAATGCAATACATTAAGCTGAAGGGGACTGATCTTATACATGCCTTCATTATCCTGGCAAAAAACTAATCAGGCCCTCAATGCACCCACTTTTTTCAGTAATTTCTGCAAAGCTGTTGCCAATGATCACTTACAGATGTCCAGAAATGAGGGGTCAGGATGCAGTCACAGTCGACAAAATAAAGACTAAGACCTATCGTAAGTGCTCAAATTACCTCAGAATGCATCATCAGGCCAAATTTGTTTAGATTTCGGGCTCACCAAAACAGGACAAAAAAGAAGAGAAACAATGGTAAAGAGTTGGTCAAGATCAGCCATGCTCACAATGTGCTAAATCAAGCCCTTTGGCCAATGGTCCAAAACAACAGGCAATCAGATTATTATAAATATCTGTATTCCTGTTAAGCTGCTGAGTCTCACTGACCTGTGGGCGGCAGCTTCATCATATGACGCGTTTTACTGGGGAGTCAACAGATTCACTAAAACTATATCCCTGTTAAAAGATAAAAATAAATTCAGTGCCCGTTCCCATGCTTGGATGCTACTAAAGCACTACAATATTCTTGCAATCTCCTCATATATATGTCCATGCCATTCTCAACACACATCAAACATGCCTTCTTGCAACTAAGCATGGGTGGCATTCCAGCGTTGGCATCCATTCCAGCATGGAAATATACTGGTTCAACACTGCAGGTACTGCAAAGAGAAAGAAGATCTAAATAATCTGATCTGCATCTACCCAGGCCTACACATGGCGCGGTCACAATATTTAAAGTGCAGTTTTAACATCAGGAGTATTCAAACTTGCAGGTAAGCAATAATTGCATGTTTCAGTACTGGTGACCCACAACTAATTTGTAAATTTGTTAAATTTCTGGCTATAGTCTGTTGCTGAGTACATGGTTGGTGCCAACTCTATTCAACGTCTGTGGGTAGATGGCTTTAAGCCCTGATCAGGTGGCTATCAGTTTATCAGGAGAAAGGCCAACTCATGACATCGACTGGCCATAAAAATATATTTGACACACAACCTAGGGCAACTTTAGCTTTGCACCTAATGGCAGAGCAAATCACTCTGTGATCAACGTTAACTGGTAATACGCTCCTGATATTCTAAAGATTTAGGGCCTCATTATGAGTTTGACAATCTGTGGACCGCCATGACTGCATTGGCAGTCCGACCGCTGTCGGGTTGGCAGTTGGATCACAGTATTATGAGTCACTGGGGCCTGTGAAGCAAAGAGTGCTGCGGTCCTGCTGGCACCACCAAGCAGCACAGATCGCCATGGTCACGAGGCAGCACAAACAGTCCGGCGGAGCCTGTGTTTCCGCCGGCCAAATTATGAGGTTGCACACCACCAATGTGACCGTCGCAGTCCAATCACCTTGTCTCAGCAGGTGGAAACGGACAGCATAAGGGGGGACAGTCCCCTGCAGGCAGCCTTACATGTCGGTTGCCACCATGGAGCCCATCATGCAAATCCTGCCGCTACTGAGGATCTTCGAAGGTGCACAAAATGGTCACCACCGTGGGCGCAACCAACCATAAGTCCACACACATACCTGTGATATTAACCATAACAGCAGATCATCCCCCCGTTAGCCACATCATATGGGGTCACACTACGGGCACTGGGACACATATCACTTTGCACACGCCACTAAAACAACATTTGCACAGGAACTGGCCCTTCAGGTATCTCTGGGACAAACATTACTAGACCCAAATGGCATGCCTATCTGAACAATGTGGAAGTGCAAATCAACAAAGCACATACAACTCAAACTGCATGGGACATACCTCCGCATGAACTAGCTGCAAGGTACACACAGCTAAATGGACACAGGCAAATGTAAACAAAGCTAGCAGAATTGAACACATTTCATCTCTGCACAAAACTCAAGCTGACACACATTAGGTGAATCTATAATTCATATAAGGGGGACAAGTCTAACACCATACATGCTCACATTGGACAACACAGGATGAAATACTTACCATAGCAAACAGAATACACTGCCATAACACCACTATTGCATTTACACCCACACATTCATACAGTCTACATATACCTTTGCCTTGGGGGACACCAGCACTGCCCACAAAGTCAGACACGGCAAAGTACAGCAAATGGATCAGCAAGCAGTGTGAAACACACACAATTGTAGGCACACAACACAAGTCACTCAGGAGCAACATATAGGTAGAAAAGGAATTGCAGGACAAATGTATACCCAAAAAAACAACTGTTTGGGTTTATTCCAGTTAGTAGAGCCTCAGTGACACAGTTAAGCACTATACACACACACACATTAGGCCATAAACTATGAGCACTGGGGTCCTGACCAGCAGGATCCCAGTGAGACAGGCAAAAACATACTGACACACAGGTAAAAATGGGGGTTAAATGCCAAGAAAGATAATACTTTCCTACAGGGGGGGCAGAAGGTGGGGGATGACTGTCTGCCGTCATTGTGGTGGCCAGAGCCTGTAAAGATCTCCAGACATTGCACTATGAATGCCTTCCAGGAATGCATCTGTTTGCTGGAGTTGGGTTGCCAATTTCTGGATGGCATTCACAATCGCTGTCTAGCCCACAGAGATATTTCTCTGGAGATTAATAGCCTCCTCACTTAGGACAACAGGAGTAACAGGGGCTGGGGTGGAGGTGCCTGCAGTAAAGGAGATGTCCACCCTCTTGGGTGGGCAAGCATGGCCAACCTGGTGCAGAGCAACAGGGTGGGTGGTGATAGAACCAGGTGTAGTGGACAAAAATGGTACAGGGGGATGCCCCTGTGGGTCTGCCACCGGTAGGGAGTGCCCACTGGAGGAAAAATGTGATGGGGAAGATGTTTATGTTTTCCCTGTGGCACTTCCCTCGCCCTTCGGGGCACTGGGTGCCTCTGTGTCCGAGGTGTCTTGACCCAAGGTCCCGCGGCCAGATGCTTTCCCACTCGGCTGTGTCCAGTCTCCTTCACTTGCTGGTGCTGAAGCTGCAAATTCAAAAGAAATAGGGTCATCACATGTCCATGGCCACACTTGAACAGCAGCTCTGATTAGCAAACATCACCATGATATCAAGTAGGCCTCAGCAACAAACTCCACCTAAGTGGCCCATACACATGCCTAACAATATGCATGCATGCCATCTGAACTGCCAACAGTTGCCCACAGGAAAATAAGGATCTCAGACACTACAATTGCATGGCTGAAGCCAAATGACATGCTAGGACGTATTAGGGAATGGGTCAGCTAATAAAGAATGGTGACATTCTCCTGTATGTGGCACAACATGAAATGTATCCATGTTGTAAATGGCTTAGCCTACACCCAGTTTGCCATGCACATATATGTGAGGGAATACAGACATCATCCCATTAACGCAGGTAGACCATGCATGAAACAGCAGCTTACAATTGTTTTCCAAAAGAGAAAGGGACACATGCTGACATGTAGGCACAAGGAATGTTGGCAACAGTGATGGCACATAAATTCAGTCAATGCACGTTTCCCACTTACCAAGGGAAAGTATTGATCGGTAGCTGCACCCAAAGTATAATGTAGGCTCCATCACATGTGTGATGGCCATCTTCACATTACAGACTGCAGTGAGGCACCAGCACCCATCATATGCTGATGGGAAGATAGCAGTGTAATCATTTACCCAGACACATGGCTGGGGACAATGATCCATCATTTACTTATGTTTGGCCTGTAACATTGAGGAGTAGTGGCCTGTTGCATGGAATTTACACATACTACAACAACAAACAGTGCTTGATTGATCACCGTACACAGCCATATGTCGCCCCTGGAGGGCAAGTGGCTTGTGGATTGCACACAACTGTGTCTACAGTCCCTGGGCCAATAAGCAAGACACATCAGTATACACCACATGATATGTCTACACAAACAATCATGCATGTACTGTGTGACACATGGCTCATCCCTAATTGTCAGAAGGAGTGGTGAGAAACTCACACATTCACTTGGCAATGTGACAGACAGGAATATGCCCTGTACTCACCCCCCCTTGTGGCTGACGTTGTGCCCTGAAACGCCTATAAAGCTCTGGATAGGTCACCGATAAAATGCAGGCCATTAGGGAGGCCATGGTCTGTCAGGCATCCCGCCCAAGTTGGGAGGACATCACCATCTGGACCTCACCCATTATCCTGGCCCAGCGTCTCAGGTCCTCCCACCTTTTCCTGCAGTGGGAGCTCTGCAGGCTGTAGACCCCTAAGGTCCGCACCTTTCAGGGTGATGTCTTTCCATAGTGCCTTTTTTGATGGGCGTTAACCTGTATGGATGCAAAAGACAAATTAAGAGATCATGATCACAAGTTTCATCACAAATGGTTGAGTCACATGAATGTCAGTAACATCAAGCTAGCACTTTTCTTTTTGTCAATACTCCTCAATTGTGACACACACAAGCCAATAAGTACAGAGACATAATTGGTAGCCCATGCTCCAGCAACCTGTACTTTGATGTGAGCCACTGTAAAACACCACACACCTGTGTGGCTTCTGAAGAGGAAACTCCTTAAGCATGACTGGACCAAACCATCCACACTCTGTGAGAATGACTCTCAGCATGCAGTCCCTACAGGCAACTGTCAGAGCACAATCGTAAATATTACACATGAGTTACAATGAAGGGGCTGAAGTGGTGGGTACAGAAAGTGTATTCCCTATCCATATATGGATACCAAATTCAGACTCATGCCATTTCTGGGAGTGAGATTTTGCTCTATGTACCTGAACCACAGAAAAGTCATTTGGACATATATGCCCATCCTACAGAGATGGCATCCAACAAACAATGGCATGCATTGTACAGTTTCTGCTGTGTGACCAAGCTACTGAGTCACATATCATGGCCTAACAGGAATCAACACACTGTCTGCACTGTGAGACTGCCAGTTATGCATTAAGCCTGTACAGGACAAATATGACCTGTGGTAAGGTGACAACAGAGCTGTGGGAGTAAGGGACCTGTCACGAGTGTAAGACACATACTGACAATGATGCTAAGGATTTGCTGCGGTACAGGGAGTGGGCAAAGTGCCACAGTTGCATAGCCACACTGACCCTCCCACAGTCTGAAATAGGTCCCATACTGGGAGATACATGTGACAGGCCCCAGGCTCTGCAGGCTGAGCTGACAGAACCCACATGACACTCCATTCCCATCACTTCCACACATAACAGTACATCGTGTTCCCAACAACAATTTGGTATGTTGTGTGTGTCGCAACCTGAAGGACACAGTGAATCATGATATGCCTTCCAAACTACAGTTTAGCTAGGGCATACGTGGTATGCAATATCTGTGGCACTATACACATTGCTCACATGACTCTCAACTGACTCATACAACATGTATACACAGCTCATTCTGTCACACACATATATGTTGTCTGACATTTACAACAATCATGAGGAAAGACATGTCAGTGGGTGACAGTAATGTCTCCTCACCTACTTAGGTGCATCCAACACAAGAAGGATCTTGGACCCCAAAACCCTCACACAACACAATGTGACTGGAGTCAACATATGACACTGGCTACCAATACCTCAACATTGTCCCTTTCATTGATGCCACACAGACTGCAACAACAGGCACATGAGTAGTCAAGCTGGCACACATGGGAGCATTCTAGCCTGTGAGGACGGAGAGGATGGTGAAGTACAGAGAAAATTATGCACTTTAGGGTCTTACCTGCTCCTCTGGTGAGCCTTAGAGCTGTATATACAGGGGTAGGACCTTCTCATTAACTAGCCTCTTCAGCTCCTCTGGAGAGAAGGCAGGGGTCCTATCACCTGCTGGATGTGGTATGATTGCTCCCAGAGGCAGTACACAGTAGTTCAGGTCATGGAGGTACTGCTGGCAGCAGTGTCAGGAGTCAAGTGAGTGAATCTGCAGAACATGGCACTCACTTCTGCCACGTACGTAGTCATCACCGCTGGCAGACACACCCATTGGCCCGCGACCACAGCTGGCAACAACGTTAGCCTATGGCTGTGTCTGCTGCGGTTGCAACTGTCTACTGCCATGATGATTCCTGCCGGCAGTCACAGGCGGTTCCTAATGTCCAGTGGAGTAGGTCAGGCAGCTGCCATTTTTGTGGCCTGCACTGCTGTATTGGGATAGATTAAGTGTGAAAACTTATTTTTGTCCTCACAAACAGGCTTATCCTGTCTTGTTATATAGGTCCTACTACTCAAACACCATTGTAGTATGTTGCAGGGCACAGATGGCGTTTAACAGTGGGGCACAGTCAACCACCGCCGATGGTCATTTTGGCGGTAGGAATATCTAGTCACATTTCGAGGAGCAATTGTGTTGCATATCTTGGAGTTTGATCCATATACATGCTGTGACCACATGTGGAAAACCATGCTGGCCATATGTGACCTTTGTTGTTATTTGGAGCTGTGATGTGTGCTGATTGCATTTCTATTTATTCAGAAATGCCTTGTCACATAATATCATTGACATGCAGGATGTATGTTGCTGTGGACACAATGACTAATGTTTTGTCATACATAGGTACCCAGGGAAAATGAAGATGTGACACCCTCCTGAAACCGTCCACTGCCAGACCTTCTGACCATGGAGGAACGGCACATAATCCTGGTGTACCGTCTGAATAGGCAAACAATAGTGAATTTATGTCACCAGTTGGAACCAGATCTGATGCCAGCTATTAGTTATCCAACCCACATACCACCCATTGTACATTTCATGTTTTACACTTCCTTCCAATTTACAGTAGCCCTATCAGCTGGCATGTCCCAACCTATCTTCAGTCTGGTGTTGAAGGATGTCCTCTCAGCAATGTTGAAAAACCTGAACAGCTATATCCAGTTTCCCAGACATGAGGATTTAGGCCATGTGAAGGCTGACGTTTATGGTTTTGCACGCATTCCACATGTGGTGGGGGCCATTGGTGGCACACATGTTCGCTTGGTGCCTCCGCAGGTAAATGAAGAAATATACCACAACAGAAAGAACTTCCATTCCATCAAAGTGCAAGTTTTCTGTTTGGTAGGTCTACATTTCACAGGTCTGTGCCACTTATCCAGGTTCAGCTAATGATTCCTTCATTCTGCAGAACATTACTATACCCCAATTGATGTCCCAACTGTACCCAGAGAGGGCCTGGCTGGTTGGTAGGTCACATCTGTCCTGTTTGTGTGTGTGTGTGTGTCTGCAATGTCTTGTGCTGCCATAATGAAGTGAGTGGCTTATTGTTACCCATATATCCCATTACTCAACAGGAGACTCTAGATATCCAAACCATCCTTGGTTGTTGATGCCAATAAGGAATCCAACTATGCCAGGGGAAGTCCGTTTCAATGAGGCACATGGAAGAACAAGGCAGGTAGTGGAGCAGGCGTTTGGGCTCCTGAAGAACAGATTTAGGTGTCTTGACTGGACTGGTGGCGACTTCCTCTACTCACCCAGCAATGTGTCAGATCACTGTGGCAAGTTCCATGCCCCACCTACTTTGCTCTGCGAAGAAATATCCCGTACATCACAGAGGAGGGGAAGCCTGCAGTGCCACTGGGTGAGACTCCTGAAATGTCAAGGAGGACAGTGGTGAAGAGAAAGGAGCTGATTTGCGGGAGCATCTCAACAGCTACTTTTCATGAGTGTAAGTATATTATGTGATGTAATGACTGTGACTGTACAATGTACTGCAATTGTGAGAATGTGTGGAGTTGAGTGTTTTGGCAACAACTAGGGAGCTGATGCTCTGCAATATTCAAACAAAGGCTGCTTGAAGAGTTAGATTTTCGCATATCCCCACCTTGATGATGCTGCTTTGTTTGTGTCAGTCTCATTGCCATGTAACCTCCTTTCTAGATTCTAGCTATGTGACTTGTTTTCTAGCTTATACTCCTTGTTTTGTCTTTGTACAGGTACCTTCACCATGACATGTTGATGTGGGTATTTCAGAGTTGTGACATTGGCAAGAATCTGATGCTGTTCTGACATACAGAGTGGACATGGATTGTGCCAGGTAATGTAGGTCACAGATTTGGAGTGTATGAGACCTATGCCATGGCAGCTTGCACAGTGTTTGGTTAGAAGGTCTGAATTTCAGGCTGGACTTCTTAGTGTGCTGTGTTGGGCTGAATGCATCATGTGTGTCATCATATGGGCATGAAATATGTATTCATAAATTGCAAGCAAGGCAGTCACCCTTCACAATGACTAGACACACTTCTTGTATGACCGGTATGTAGCAGTAGATGTGTTTCATCAGTGCAGGCCACAGTGCCTGTGCCAAAACACTGACATATGTTTGTGTCGTACCACCAGGTGCATGGTCATTGGTTAATGATGGGCCTATGATCAGGGACTGCTGTATTGCCCTTTGTCTGTACCTTAGTTTATGTGATTGTGAATTAATTTGGTGTGGTATGTGATAAGGCTCAAACTGGTGACACCATCCACTTTTCGCTTTGCCTAATCTAGAGGACAATGTCTGACAAGGCCCTTCCTTCCGTGGTGTGGGGGGCTGTACTTTGGCATGTGTGCCTTCACTCAATATGAGTCAGTCATTCTTGGCTATGACAGTCCAGACATTTCAATAGCCTATGTGCTGTACAGTGCAATAAAATGTTTGGCGTGACCAGACACTTGTAGCAATGTGTTTCTGTGTTTTGGTAGTAATCCTTAGCAGGACACCATACCTGTAACATGTCTCTCTTTGCATAAGTATCTTGTGTTTTCCTCATTAGCTTCACATGGTCTTACATCTCTACATAGCAAAATGTGGAAGAGAGGCAAGAAGACAATGACTTTGTGATAGGTAGATTTATTGAAAGTTTGAGCAGAACATAAAATTGGGGTAAGATGGAACAGAAAAGTGAAGGGGTCAGTCATGGGGAACGAAATCATTGGAGCCACACCACTGGAAGTCCAAAGTCCAGTTTATTCCTCCCATTGGAAATGGAAGGTGGTTGAAGAACTGTCACAGAGTGAATATGTCGCACACAAAGAAGGTCATTTTGGAAGAGGTCAGTTGCTGGCACTGGTGGGTGTCTTGCCATCTGCACCTCCTGGATTCTTAGCTGGACGTCCCCACTTGCATTGGGGGGATCTGCTGCTACAGGGGCAGGTGTGTCTGGTGCGGGTTCTTTCTCTGATAGGGCCTCCCTTCCAGTGGCTGGCACCGATGAAGGGCCTGGTGTAGATGCGCCAAAGGAAGGGGTACAGTGTTGTCGATCCCTGCTCAGCGTGATGTTAATGTCCGTCAGCACCCCTGTTAGGGAGGCCATGTTGGTATTGTGAGCCTCCCACTGTTCATGCATTTCCTGATGGGGGGGCACAAGATAGTTGACACTGTGCAAGGGACACAGGTTGGGGGCTCATGGTTGCCCAGATGGGTCAGAACCGTCCTGCACATCCAGATGTCCAGGATTATCTTCATCACCGAGGGCTTCATCCAAGGGGATAGGGGCTATCTCTTCAGTGGCCTCTGTGTGGCCAGTGGCAGCTTGACCTGTTGATGTGAAAGATGCAATGTGACTGTTGTATTGTGAAATCTACCTCAAAAGATTACAGTGACATTTTGCAAAAACATTGTACATAGTTGATTTGCAGATAATCCCACTGTGACATGTACACATGGTATTGGTTGTATTGCCATGAGAGTTGTGGAGCATGCCAGATCTCCTTGCCTCAAATAGCTGCTAAGATGTGCAAAACATTGTCCCTTAAGGGATGCCTTGAGAATGTCATCTTGCCACCAATGCAGGCTAAACGGTGGCTAGACAAGCAGACCCAGGAGTTTGTGGCATATGTGACAGGAGTCATCATGTAGTTACTGCAGTGCCAGTGTGCCTGCTGCCAATACCATTCTGGTGATGCATCTAGAGGCCTTTGGGATCCTTGTTTTGCACACTTGGTAACCTGTCCTTCCTGGCCTCAATAGTTCCATATTGGGTGAGCAGATCAAGATTGAACAAGGTAGCAAAACACATCTCAGAGTTAGGCATGATCTGTATCCTGGTCACTCGTAAATCAGTACACCTCAAATCTGACTTAGCAGGCTAGGGTATTTGATCAAGTGACCACTGGTGTGGTGTTTTGAGTTGTGGAAAGAGTGCCTCCTGGGAGTTACATTCATGTCACTGTCTCTACTGCACACACTTGACAATTGCATCCTCCCAGGTGTGTAGATTTCATTTGGGAGTTCTCTACAAAATGGATGTGGGCAATTGAATCTGGTTTGGTTGTTGGGGTTAGGGAATCAGGGCCAATTGGGATTTGCATTCAGGTCACCTCCTCTACTTCTCACCATTTTTCCATATGGTATACTCCCAGGTGAGTGAACTTCAATTGCGATTTCACAGACATGGCTATTTGGGCACATGAAGCCTGGGCTTGTGTCTGGAGTGAGAGATACAGAGCCTTATGGTTTTAGCATTCAGGTCACTCCCTCTAATACACACATTATACAAATGATACCTTCACATCTGAGTAAACTTACATTGTGATTTGCCAAACTGGGCTCTTTGATCGAATGTACACTGTACTGGTGTTTGAAGTTGCAGAAACAGTGCCTCCTATGGGTTGCAGTCAGATATTCTATCTACTTCACACAGTTGAGAAATGTCATACGCCCAGGTGAGTAATATTCATTTGTGAGTTGACAAATGGGGGGTCTTCAGACAAGGGAACACTGTGTTGGTGTTTGGAGGTACTGGAACAGGGCTTATTGTGCTTTGCATTTAGATCACTCTCTCTACTACACACACTTTACATATGTCATTTTCATTTGGGAGTTACCAAACAATGGTATTTAGAGAGGAGGACACTGTGCTGGTGGTTGACGTAACAGTATCAGAGCCTCCTGGTAGTTGTATTCATGTCAGTCCCTTTACTGCACACACCATCCATATATTGTCCCCTGAGGTGAGGACACTTCATTCATCAGTTAACAAACAAAGGTATTTGGAGAAGGAAATACTGGGCTTATGGTTTATGTAAGAGTAACAGTGCCTCCAGGGAGTTGTAGTCATGCCACTCCTTCTACTTCCCAACAGCAAGTGACATGACGCATGTAAGAAGCCATTTTGAAGGATGCGGCACTCCAAAGGTTCCAGCTTGCTCTTGCCTGCCTGTTTCCCTATTCATCCCACTCCAGTCTGACTCGTTCTACACAACTGGCTTATTTTTTTATTTGCTTTACTTTCACTTTCTGTCTTGACGCCCTGCACATGTGGAAATATTTTTTTCATTTTTTTTCTGCCTGTATGTTTTTTCTTGTTAATCTCACAGCCCTTCAGTCATCATCATGGCAGAGGCAGACAGTGGGTCCTACTCCTGACAGTGTAGCGTGGGTGAG
Organism: Pleurodeles waltl; assembly: GCF_031143425.1. NCBI lineage: Eukaryota > Metazoa > Chordata > Amphibia > Caudata > Salamandridae > Pleurodeles > Pleurodeles waltl. The sequence continues at coordinate 461,679,335 of NC_090446.1, read as the reverse complement.
ACAACCCGCAAAATGATTGACGAAGAGGAGCAATTGGCAGGCCAGGCATAGTTGCAATACTTGCCAAGCATTCACAATGCTGAGGGGTGAAATCAAACATACCTAAGAGCTGGCAGTGCTTTTGCTGGGCAGTGATGCTTTGACTGAGTGATGTACTACTCGGAACAGAGCTGCCAGAGACAGAGGTAAGTGATATTAAAATGTTTCAAGTTTATTTCTATTTGTTTGCAGGAGGCATTCCATCACAAGTAACTGTAGCATAGATGTGTATTTGTATAAATATATATGCATTTGCATACATACAAAATTGTTCAGACATTAAATAAGGTTTAACACTGTAGAAAAAGCACAACATAGACTTATGAATAGTCATGTTTGTGGGTTTGAAAAAGGTGTTTTGTTACCTTATTTTTAAAGTTCAAAATAGTTTAGTAAATATTTTCTAATTATATATATATATAATGAATCTGGAGTGCAGAGGCTTAGGTTGTGGCGGTCCCACAATATTCAAACAAACCCTAATCATGATAGATAGATAGATAGATAGATAGATAGATAGATAGATAGATAGATAGATAGATAGATAGATAGATAGATAGATAGATAGATAGACCTTTGTTGCATAATTAATCAAAATTGTTGCAGACAGCAATTTACATAAATGGTAAAATTGGTGGGCCAGAAACAACCAACGGTATCTCTAGCTCACACAGAATAAAAACAATGGACCCTAGCCAAGCTGTAGGAAGTCCACTTAAAAGGATTGCTGTTTCATCAGGGGTGATGATTGCTTAAAAACTGCCTTTCGCATTCCATGCTGTCTGTAATGTTCTGAGCAAGAATACAGTGAAGGAAGTTGTTTAATCTTGAGCTGCATATTTCCCTCAGTTTCCAGAGTTTGTTAACATGCTTTAAAATGAGTTCTGCTTTTATTATGAATTGTGCTACACATGCCATATGCTGAGGTGTCAATCCTTTGAGACAAAATAAGATAGCTTGTCTACATGATCGAAGGTTATTTGCGTTGAACATGGTTTTGAGGAACAATTTGCACCGGGGTGACAGTGCAGGGCATATGCATAGAAGGGGTAGAAAATCTTCCTAATGATATGCACATAGCCTGCATTTCCCGTTTTGTGAAGTATTGCGGCATTTTAGGACCATGTCCAATGAGAGGAGAAGACCCCACCTAGCATGCAGCACCGTTATTTTTAGGAATTTGTTTAGAGTTTCTCCCAGGTATGCCTGTGCTGTCGGTGTTTATAGTCATCCATGAGTGGGACCGTGACCTGAACTTGTATTTGTCCGTGCTCCATGATAGCTGTTTGATTTGCTTATTTATTAGCTTCTTAAATGTTTTATGTGGTAAGGACTTTCGCCACAGCTCTTCTGCCTGAAGTTGCCTGATTGCTAAGGCAATTTTGTCGGACCATGAATTTGAGTCCCCAACCGAGTTCAGGCCTGATTCCTCCCTGATTAGTGCTTTTAGTGAGTTTGGGGCGCTTGTCCTAATAGAGAGGCATATTTGAGGATAGCTCCGTTCTGTACCAGGGCTTGGTCTTGTAGGCTGAATTCCTGTCTGATTTGTACTGGTGAGGAGCTATGTTTTAGGCTGAAGAGAAGTCGGAAAACTTCACTCTGAGTGATATTCAAGAAATCATTAAACGTCCTGGGAAAACTTTCTAAGCCAAATGTCAGGGAGGGCAGAAACTTTGCTCTGATCACCGTGACGAGCGGCCTTCAGGTTGGACTTTGCAGATTTGTCGATAGTTTTTGAAGTGCTGCAAGTTGTGGTGCCACTCTGGCTTTCAGGGAGTTTAAATGCAGGCGGTGATATCACCTTTCCTGCAACCAGACTCTCAAATATTTTTTGTTATTGCTTCTGCCCACAAGATGGTTTCCACAGACCCACCGCCTTTTCTTTATTATGCGCTTGTCGAAGATAACTACCTTGGTTTTCTCCAAGTTTAACAATATTTTGTTGGATTTGCAATACTGATCCATGGTGCTTAGCAGTTTTTCCAGCCCTGTGCCCGATAGGTTCAAGAGGATGATGTAATCTGCATAATGAGGTGCAGTTAGAAGTAGGTAGCCTAATTTTGGGGGATGGGAACTGGCAGAGTTTAGCTGTGTACACAGGTCTGCTAGTTATAGAATGAATAACATCGGGGCTAGGACACAGCCTTGCTTTAATCCTCTTCCTATCTGAAGTTTTGCCAAGACTCTTCCTTTCCAGCCAACTTTTACCCTGGTCCAGTTGTCAGAATATAAGAGCTAAATTCCTTTAAGCAAGTTTGGTGGAATATTGACATCCACTAATTTCTTCCACAATCTGTGCTGTTGCAGAGTCGAAGGCTTTAGAAAGATCCACAAAGCAGGTGTAAAAGGCCATTATCTTTTTTGTACATTTTCCGCCAGCAATGCTATTGCTACCAAGTTGTCAGTGGTGCTTGATGAGGGACAGATACTTTTTTGGTTCAGTGGGATTAGGTTCTGTTTGGTAGCTCAGTCTTTTATCTCAACTAGTATCTCTGTGACGCAAGAGGTGGACAAATTACTAAGTTGTTGGACCAAAATTCCAGATCATGTTTTAAGACCTCAGTCGGGAGGCCATTTGGGCCGGGGGCCCCATTGGTTCTGCAGTGCCTAAGGTGCCCTTCGATCTGTTGTAATTAGAAGGTTATGTGATTTGGTTTGTGGTTTAAGCATGTGTTGCATTCCACAGCTTCCTGACAATCATATAGTTCGGAGATGTACTCAATCCACTTTGCTTCAGGCATGGTGTTGCTTAAGGTCCCTACCACCCCACGTTCCAGTTGGTTGGCGATGTACCAGAGGGGGGTGGCTGTTCTTTTATTTGCGTGCCTCCACAACTTTGAGCCATTCCTGGTCTCGGTGTGCCTGCTTTGCTTTCCAGTCTGCCTTCTTGTATTTCTTTCTTAAAACTTGGAAGGAACTGTACTGTCTGGTGTCCATGTATTGTTTCTTTAGAGCTCTGGCAGTTTTGTTGAGCTGTTGCCTTTGCTGCTTTAGAGATTGCGTGAACCATTGGTTTTTGTTCTGTGGAGGTCCAAGCTTGTGCAATTGTAAGGAAGCTAGCTAGCCCTTAGCGAGGTTGGCATTGCTTCCCATCTTATGAATATATCCGTCTGGGTCCCTGGGTTGGATGATAAGCTAGATTTCCAAGTCTCATATTTTCCCATGCACAGGTTTAACCATCTTATTCGGTGGATATGGCTACCTGGATCCTGTACCCCTATGTTATGCGTTTGTGCCATGTAATGATTGTTGTTTGTGATTTCCATGACTTGCGGATGATGAGCACTTTTGCATCTTACTTCTATGTTAAAAACTTGAATGTATTTGTAGAATGCTGGGGATGTAAAAGTGTAATCCAGGGTGCTAGCTGATTTCTTTGATATGTGTGTTGGATTCATTTGGTTGTTTGTGGGGAAAGACCGTTCAAGGCCCTCAGTCATAAAGCCTCCAAGGCTCTCACCAGTGGGTGATCGCATTTGGCCAGGTCGCTGTAGCGTGATACTTGCTGTGGAATGCCCAGGCGTTGATCTAGGGCTCCTTCACTGGTACTCCTATACCTATAGTTGGCCATATTTAGTTTGAAATCACTTGTGATTAGCCAGGATGCACTCCTGTATGAGGCATTTAGAGATTGCAGTTATTTTCCCTAGCGTCTAATAACTGCAGTTTGTGGGTTGCATTGGGGTTGATAAAGAGGTTTAATATTATGACCGAGATTGATTCCTGGTCTAAATGCAATTTTCAATGGTGATGGCTAACATGTGGGCAGGAAGCTGGTCGATTCTCCTTGCCTTTAATGATTTAAAAAAAATATATATGTTTAGTGGTATTTTATCAACAAACATACGAAAGGTCAACTTCCCCCATATCAACTCCATTTCTAGGTTACATTCAATACATACCAATATTGCCTTTCCGGACAGTGAATAAAGTCAGAGTCTAAGTCAGCACACTTCAGTGTACTAGGGACTGAGATCCGCAGCTGTGTCCGACTCCTCTGAAGATGTGGTTTGCTCCTGAGTACCATGTTTTGGGTCTTTAAGGCAATCCAGGAGATGGTCCCACTGCTGCGCCAAATCTACTGTCCCAGCCCCCTTCACTGCCTCCCAATGTAAAACTCTCCCCTCCGCCTCAGCCAGGTACCCTGGTTGTGTGTGAAATATTAATTAATAGTGTCCCTAATGGTTTGTCGGAAGGCAGTACCTTCCAGTGTTTCCACTCTAAGTAGCCAGTGTGGTATTCGAGGGCTGTACCTTTTCCAGTCTATCATAAGCAGTAAAGGATTGTGATCAGACACTTTTCGACAGAGGTATTCAGCATTAATTACTGTACTGTTTACGTCGGGGGATGCCAGAAAAACGTCCAGTCGTACATGTAGATTATGTAAAGGCTAGTAAAAGGAGTAATCGTGCTCCTGCGGGTGACGGTGTCTCCAGGAGTCTATGAGGCCCAAATGGATTTTCCAGTCTGTGAAGCTCTCAGCCAGCTTGTGTGTGGGGGAGTGCCGCGGGGGTGAGATCTATCCAACTCCTTGTTGGCGATACAATTAAAGTCACCACTCACTAGTTTTGCCTGGGTAAAATGTGGTCCTTGCGCATGCAATACTGTGTTTAGAAAGATGCCTTGGTCTTGGTTAGGGGCGTTAATCCCTCCCAGTGTAATGTCACTACCTTCCAGGTGACCGGCCACCAGGACATAGCCGCCCCCCTTGTCGATAATTACCGACGTCTTTTGGAACAGTACTCCTGGCCGTATTCACAGCAGGAACCCTCGCGTGTAAGAAGAATATGTCGTGGTGTAAACCTGACCCCTCCATCTCTTAGTTATAGTCCCCCATCTCCTTGTCCGTAATTTGTGTTTCTTGTATAATTGCTATATGTATTCCACATCTTTTAAGCTGACTATAGACTTTATATCGTTCACTCATGCTATTTAGTCCCCTAACGTTCCAGATAAGGAATTTATAAGCTAAGGATCTATCCATAATCTATGTGTGGGTGTTTCTCATCCCCTCTGCCTCCCCCAAGTGACCCTATCGTGCTGGGCAGTAACACTAGTCCTGGCAGTATCAGAGAATGAGGTGGCATTGACTTGCTCATTAGTGACCAACTAACAACAACCAAAACAATTCCCCTGTTTTGAAAACTCCCTCTCCCCAGGACCGGTAACAGAACTATCCCCGTTCAAACAATCACTAACTGCTTAAACATTGTGGCCCTCATTAAAACATTGGTGGTATAAGCCACTTACCGCCATGCAGAAGACCGCCAACACACTGCTGCAGCCGCGGAATTCCGCCACGGTCATTATGACCCACAGCTCGGAATCTGCCAAAATTGAGACACCCACACAAGTCCGCCACACCAAAGGTCAGTGATAAACTGGCAAAAACAAAACCTCCACCGTCACGGCAACAGAAATACGCCCACACTATCACGACCCATGAATTCAGTCTTTCAATCGCGGTATTCCATTGGCGGGACTCACCACCGCGCTCAAAATACACACACATTTACAAAACACTACCACATTGGACAATTACAAATACACACACTTGATACACATACACACAACACTCCCACACACCCAATACAATATAAAACACACACCCACATCACCCACTAACCCCTACGACCAAAATCCTGAAAGAAGGCCAGAGAGAGACACTACAAACTACAACCAAGCATCCACAGGCACACAATACCATCACCCACATAACTTCCACGCACCTCACACAACACACCACTAAATATCACCCCAATTATCACAACACACACCACCCCACACATCATCCACACCACCCCATGGCACGGCAAAGACACCCCAGGTTCTCTGAGGAGGAGCTCAGGGTCATGGTGGAGGAAATCGTCCGGGTAGAGCCACAGCTATTCGGATCACAGGTGCAGCACACCTCCATAGCTAGGAAGATGGAGCTATGGTGAAGAATAGTGGACCGGGTCAACGCAGTCGGATAGCACCCAAGAAATAGGGATGACATCAGGAAGAGGTGGAACGACCTACAGGGGAAGGTGCGTTCCATGGTATCAAGACACCACCTTGCGGTTCAGAGGACTGGCGGCGGACCCCCACCTCCTCCCCCACAACTAACAACATGGGAGGAGCAAGGCTTGGCTATTCTGCATCCTGAGGGCCTCGCAGGAGTAGATGGAGGAATGGACTCTGGTAAGGCAATTCTTTACTACTATATCCCCCACCCTACCTGCATGCCCTCACATACCCCCACCTTCGCCCTCACCCCCATCACTCCAACTCCTCACAAATGTCCCAATATCACAAACAACACATCCCAATACCAAGCCCTGAATGCAACAACAAAGCATGGGCACCCATCACCAAAGCATGGCCACTGCACATACCTATACAGCCCCCCTAAACCATCATCACACAAGGCCCCACACAGGAATGCAAGCACTGGGGTACACGGTCACCCACCCATTGCACACCATGGCACACACAGATGCAATAATCATGCTTTTATACCCCTGCAGGACCCCTATCCAACGTCACCGCACAGGAGGGTCCAGACATGTCCACACCACCAACAGAAGAGGGCGACAGTGATGACAGCAGCTCTGTCCAACTGGATCTAGATGACCAGCCCGGCCCATCTAGGACCTCAGGACAGTCGGTTCCCCTGACACAGTCACAGGCCACCACAGAGCTTCCCCCCTCTGGAAACACCAGCACAGCACCCACCCAGCAGGCCCATACCTCTGTCCCCAGGACACGTCAATCAGCAGTGTGTCCACCACTAAAGGGAACCCAGGCTAACCCACCACCCCAACAACAACAGGTACCTGGGGGCAGTGGCAGTGGGCACACGATCCAGAGGACAGAGGCCCAGGGAAACAGGGGAACTGGGAACAGGGGGAGGACAGGCCCAGGGAACCCACTCTCCACGAGGCCCTCTCCAACATCATGGGAGCGTACCATCATTCCCAGGAGACGATGGCAACGGTACTGGCCAAGTTTCAGGAGACCCAGCGGCTGCAGGAGGAACAGTATTTGGGGTTCAGGGAGGAACTCAGATCCATCAATTCCACCCTGGGCACCATCGTAGGGGTGCTGAAGGAAGTCCTCAACACCAGGAGGGACACTGTGACACAACAAGGGGCCCCTGACACTAGCATGGATGATGAACTGCCCACCACCTCCGCCGGCTCTAGTGGACAAAAGGCACCACCACAGGACCACCACACCAGCACCCCACCCCCTGCAGAGGGAGAACCACCCCGCAAACGGTCCCTGAGATCCAGGACGAAGACAGAGAACGATGCCAAGACCCCCACCAACAAGCGAGACCACCCTGAACGTCATCCTTTTGTCCCACCTTGTCACCCTGTCCATCCTCAAACTGCCCCAGCTCCACTTTCTATGCCCCTTTGTACAATGCACCTGTGATACTAATAGACTGGACTCTGCCATGGACATTCATCCACCATCACCCCTCACCATTTTACAACCTCCTCCAATATTGAGCACTTAAATAAACACCCTGAAAGCACAAAAAAATCCGGAGTCTGTCTGTGATTTCGAAATGGTGTATTAGCAATTACAGTGAAAAAATGCTCTTTCAATTGTAATGTCAACATACCTATGTCACACAGCTCTAGTCCATGAGGAACCCAAGCAGATGTCACACAGTGGGACCCACATCTGTGAAATTGTAAGGGAAAGTGACAACTCAGTGACCATACACTGGGTGAAAAGGACAGACAGTAGAGAGGTAGTAGTGTTAAAGTACATGTAGTAGGCAGGTTTGTATTCTTACCTGTGTTTCACTGGAAGTATTGCAGGATCACAGAGTCCCTGTTGTCGACGTCCTCTTCTTCTGCTTCCTCGTCTTCGCTGTCCACAGGCTCCACAGCTGCCACAACACCTCCATCTGGGCCATCCTCCTGCAGAAAAGGCACCTGTCGTCGCAAAGCTAAGTTGTGAAGCATACAGCAGGCCACGATGATCTGGCACACCTTCTTTGGTGAGTAGAATAGAATAGGGAACCACCTGTCATATGGAGGCACCTGAACCTGGCCTTCATGAGGCCGAAGGTCCTTTCTATAATCCTCCTAGTTCAACCATGGGCCTCATTGTAGCATTCCTCTGCCCTTGTCCTGGGATTCCTCACTGGGGTCAGTAGCCATGACAGGTTGGGGTAACCTGCAAATGGCGAGGGACAACTGTTAGACACACACTAATCCCCAGACAACTATTCCCAATGATTTGGTTCCAGGTGCTCACCTAATAGCCACACACGGTGCCTCTGGAGTTGCCCAATCACATAAGGGATGCTGTTATTCCGCTAGATGTAAGCATCATGCACTGAGCCAGGGAATTTGGCATTAACATGGGAGATGTACTGGTCTGCCAAACACACCATCTGCACAATCTTCAAATGGTAACTCTTCCAGTTTCTGTACACCTGTTCACTCCTGCGGGGGGGACCAAGGCCACATGTGTCCCATCAATGGCACCTATGATGTTAGGGATATGTCCAAGGGCATAGAAGTCACCTTTCACTGTAGGCAAATCCTCCACCTGAGGGAACACGATGTAGCTCCTCATGTGTTTCAGCAGGGCAGACAACACTCTGGACAACACATTGGAAAACATAGGCTGGGACATCCCTGATGCTATGGCCACTGTTGTTTGAAATGACCCACTTGCAAGGAAATGGAGTACTGACAGCACCTGCACTTGAGGGGGGATTCCTGTGGGATGGCGGATAGCTGAAATCAGGTCTGGCTCCAACTGGGCACACCGTTCCAGGATTGTGGCACGATCAAGCCTGTAGGTGATGATTACATGTCTTTCCTCCATTGTCGACAGGTCCACCAGCGGTCCGTACACCGGAGGATGCCGCTATCTCCTCACATGTCCCAGCGGACGGTGCCTATGAAGGACAACAGCGAGCACAGAGTCAACCAACTCAGAGGTACGTAAACACAGCTTACTCAGAAAACCATTCATAACCCGAATTTTGCCTGTATGTGTGTTAAGCCAAGGCCTAGGTATGTGTGACGCAGTTATAAATCAAGCCATGTGGGCCCCTGAAATGGCGGCTGCCTGATCTGTAAAGTGGGACAATGGGATGTGAGGTAACTGCGCTGGCGGTGTACACCGTCGCGGTAGGCGGTCGAAGACCGCTGCGCAATTCTGCATTGGTTAACATTGGACCCTATGGGTCCCAGGAGCCAATGACGATGTACGCCGGCGGTGACGGTACGCACCGCCGCGGACGTGACCGCCATTTTCTGTCTGTTCAATCACTCGATACCTGATCTTCGACAGGAGAGGATCTACACTGCAAGTGCTGCTGTGACCTCAGTCTGGAAGAGACAATGGCTTGTGCATCTGGGGAAAGGGCCCCTGCCTTCACCACGGAGGAGTTGGAGAAACTCGTGGATGGGGTCCTCCCCCAGTACACGCTACTCTACGGTCCTCCAGACAAACAGGTAAGTACACTGTGAGCATGCTGTATGGGCAATGCCTGTGTGGAGTGGGGTGGATGAAAGAGAGGGGGCGGGAGAATGAGGCGTGCATGAAACGACAGTGAGTACATGTGCACATGGCAAGGATAGGGATGCAGGTCAATGACTGTGACGGTGCAGTTGGTAATAACTTCCCTTTTTCCCCTGTACAATTCCTGTTGGTCGGCGCCCACCAGAAGAAGGATATTTGGCGTGCCATCGCCAAGGACGTGCGGACCCTGGGGGTCTATCACAGACAGAGCACCCCCTGCCGGAAAAGATGGGAGGACATTCGCCGCTGGAGCAAGAAGACGGCGGAGGCCCAGCTGGGGATGGCCTCACAACGTGGGAGGGGTGCCCGTCGCACCATGACCCCCCTGATGTTTAGGATCCTGGCGGTGGCATACCTGGAGTTGGATGGGCGCTTGAGGGCATCACAGCAGCAACAAGGGGGTGAGTACACTCTCATTCTGCTGATTCAGCTCGCAGTGGAGATGTCTGTGTGGGGGAAGTGGGCTGTGGGTTTCCCTAGGCCAGGGCGAGTGTGCTAGTTAAGTCCCCTTTTTCAGGCAGACCCTGTGGCACCTTCCCCACCTGGGTACAGTCCCAACTACACCTAGACCGGCTCCTGTGACATCCATGTGTGCAGATATCGGCCATAGCCTTGTACGCCATTTACCAGGCATGGAATGGTGGACCCCAAGTGCGCGGCGTAGTGCAGGGGGCTTCTGTGTTTGTTGTGTCCGCCAACGGTAGCGGTAATGCATGCACTCAACTTGTCTTTCTTCTGTCTCCCCCCCCCCTTTTTGTGGTCTCCCTGTACATGTGTGCATTAGCATCATCAGGCGGAGGAGCAGTGGCACCGGAGCAGGAGGGAGCTGCATCCCACATGGCCCTGGAGGGCGACACTACGGAGTCTGATTTCACCAGTGGGACGGAGGGCGAGGGGAGCTCCACGGCAGGGACAGGAGCTGTCACCAGCGATACGGACTCGTCCCCTGATGGGAGCTCCCTTTTGGTGACGGCCCCATCTCTGCCCCCCGCATCTACAGGTACAGCCGCCACCCCACCTCCAGCACCGCCCTCCCAGCAGCCCCTCAGCCTTTGCCCGTGCCCGCTCACCCAGGAGGGTGGGCATCTCCTTTGCCCCAGGCACCTCAGCCCCTGCCCCAGTCACCCCTGCTGGCCTCAGTGAGGAGGCCATTAACCTCCTCATGTCCCTCGCTGTTGGGCAGTCTACCATTTGGAATGCCATCCATGGTGTAGAGAGACAGTTGCAATAAACCAATGCATTCCTGGAGGGCATTCATTCTGGTCAGGCAGCCCTTCAGCGAGCTTTTCAGACTCTGGCCTCAGCACTGATGGCAGCCATTGTCCCTGTCTCTAGCCTCCCCCCTCCAACTTCCTCCACCCAAACCCAATCCCCTGTACCTCTGCCAATCCCAAGCACACCATCAGACCAGCATGCACACACCTCAACACACAGGGGAAGCTCAGACAAACATAAGCACCACACATCCCACAGGCACTCACGCAAGCATCACACACATGCAGACATAGCAACATCCACTGCCTCCACTGTGTCCCCCTCCTCCTCGTCTCCCTCCTCCCTCCCAGTCTCGTCTACACTCACACCTGCATGCACTACATCTACAGCCACTACGTCCCTCATTAGCACACCCACCACTACACCCCGCTCACCACCCACACTACCATTCACACATCCCCTGTGTCCTCTCCCAGTGTGTCTGTGATGCCACCTCCCAAGGTACACAAACGCAGGCACACACCCACCAAACAGCCATCCACCTCACGACAGCCTCCTGTGCATGCATCTTCACCCAAAGTCACCAAACGTACACCTCCTACAACCACAACCTCTTCCTCCACTCCCAAACCCCCTCCTGCTACCCGTCCCAGTGTTCCTAAGAAACTTTTCCTGTCCACCCCTGACCTCTTTCCCTCACCTCCCCCACCCTGTCAGTCTTCTGGGGCCTGACTCTCCAGGTCCCAACCTAGCACCTCAGCCACAACATCTCCGGGAACAGTGGTGCCAGTAGTCACCGGATTTTGGAGTGCACCAGGCAGCAGGGCAGCCAGTGTGGCAAGGAGCCACAGCACGGACAGTCCCCCACCTGTCAAGCATCAAACGTTGGCCAGTGCCCGGCGAGAAAGGGGGAAGACAACAGCCAGCAAAGCCGCTCCCAGGGGCACAGGTGGGAGTGTGGAGTCAGCAGTGACACCTTCCAAGGTGGGGAAGGGGCACAAGAAACCCGGAAAGTCTGGGAAGATCACCACGGCGGAGAAGACCGCCAACAGCCCAGCTGGCCCAGACAGGACTGCCAGCATCAGCCCCGCTGGCCCAGAGAGGACCGCCAGCATCAGCCCGCTGGCCCAGGAGGCAACCGCCAGCAGCCCCGCTGGCCCAGAGAAGACCGCCAGCAGCCCCGCTGGCCCAGACAGGACCACCAGCATCAGCCCTGCTGGCCCAGAGAGGACCGCCAGCATCAGCCCCGCTGCCCAGGAGGGAACCGCCAGCAGCCCCGCTGGCCCAGAGAGAACCGCCAGCAGCAGCCCAGCTGCCCAGGAGGCAACCGCCAGCAGCCCCGCTGGCCCAGAGAGGACCACCAGCAGCAGCCCCGCTGGCCCAGAGAGGACCACCAGCAGCAGCCCCGCTGGCCCAGGAGGCAACCGCCAGCAGCCCCGCTGGCCCAGAGAGGACCACCAGCATCAGCCCCGCTGGCCCAGAGAGGACTGCCAGCAGCCCCGCTGGCCCAGACAGGACCGCCAGCATCAGCCCTGCTGGCCCAGAGAGGACCGCCAGCATCAGCCCCGCTGCCCAGGAGGGAACCGCCAGCAGCCCCGCTGGCCCAGAGAGAACCGCCAGCAGCAGCCCAGCTGCCCAGGAGGCAACCGCCAGCAGCCCCGCTGGCCCAGAGAGGACCACCAGCAGCAGCCCCGCTGGCCCAGAGAGGACCGCCAGCAGCAGCCCCGCTGCCCAGGAGGCAACCGCCAGCAGCCCGCTGGCCCAGACAGGACCGCCAGCAGCTGAAGCGCTGCCCAAGACAGGACCGCCACAAGCACTGCTGCCAAAGACAGGACCGCCACAAACACCGCTGCAAAAGACAGGGCCGCCACAAGCACCGCTGCCCAAGACAGGACCGCCACAAGCACCGCTGCCAAAGACAGGACAGCCACAAGCACCGCTGCCAAAGACAGCGCCGCCACAAGCACCGCTGCCAAAGACAGGACAGCCACAAGCACCACTGGCCCATGAGCGCCAAATGCACTGACGCTACTGAGGCCGCCACGAGCAGGATGAAGCACTCTGGGCACCAAGCCCCCTCCAGAACCAGTGAAGAGTTACATCCACTACCTCTGTCCTTGGCAGGATGAAGCACTCTGGGCACCAAGCCCCCTCCATAACCAGTGGAGTATCACATCCACCACCTTTGTCCTTGGCAGGATGAAGCACTCTGGGCACCAAGCCCCCTTCAGGCACCAAGCGCCCTCCAGAACCAGTGGAGACTGTTATCCACTTGAGAGACTGTGGGTTTGCACTCCCCAGGATTGAACAGTGGGCAAACCACCCACTGTAGAGACTTGAGAGACTGTGGCTTTGCACTCCCCAGGATTGAACAGTGGGCAAACCACCCACTGTAGAGACTTGAGAGACTGTGGCTTTGCACTCCCCAGGATTGAACAGTGGGCATGTGGCCCCCTCGTAGATTTTGTGTTGTGCTCTCAACCAGCTTAGGTGCCCCCCTTTCCCTTCCCCCTGAGGTGCCTGTTTTATTTCTGATGTCCCTGCAGTGTTCTCTCCGTCACATTCGGGTATCTTGTGTGGGCCTCGCCCATGCAGTGTGGGCACAGTGGTCCACCGGCTTTAAGGGTGGAATACCCTGGACTAATATTCTTGGTGTATATATTTGTAAATAGTGTATGTATATTATCTGACTACTGAATTTTAATATATTACAATCGTTCAGCTCATTTCCTTTTGTCTTTGCATTCTTCCGGGGGGGTTGGGAGGTGTAACTGTAATGTATCATGCTGTATTGGTGTGTGTGTTGTAGTGGGTGAGGGTGGGGGTGGGGGTGTTGCATGTTGCGTGTGTGTGTCACTGTTTTTTCCCTCACCCCTCCACTGTGTCGTAGGTGCAGTACTCACCGTGGTCTTCACCACCGGCGTTCGTGCTCCTGGTAGAGGAGCAGGAAGATAAAGGCTGGTAATATGTGGATCTCTGGTTCCATGGCGCCCTGGTTCCTCGAGGGGTGTGCAGAGGTGAGCATTTTCCCTTCGGAGTCCTGTTTCCGCTGTGTTTTTGTTTGCGGTTAATCCACCCCGGAAAAAGGTAACGGATTGGTAGGTTGTGATACTGTGGGCGGCACATTGTCTCCCGCCTGTCTGTTGGCGGTGACCGCCGTGCTGTTTGTTTGTACTGCCGTGGCAGTCGGAGTGTTAAAGTGGCTGTCTTTGTTGCCGGTTTCTGCCACAGTCGTAATTCCCTTTTTTTTCCCGCCGGCCTGTTGGCGGTCTTACCGCCGCTTTAACACCAACGCCGGGGTTGTAATGACCACCTGTGTGTGGAGGCGAAGGCAAGGACCAAAGGCTGCGCCCACAGCCCCCCACCCATCACCTGATTTTGTATTGTGAGTATTATGAGTATTACTCCCCGGCCTCAGTGATGTAAATTCAGTTACCATGACGGTGCTGGGCGCATGTATGAATCAGCCAGCCAGTTATTGAACGTCTGTTCAAGTTCCCCCTGAGCGCTGATACTTTCAGTAAGTCAACAGTAATTTTGGGCTCCAGCCAGCCGACTCAGCCGGGCCTACCCTCCAAAGAGAGCCCGCCTCTGGGGTGGTGGACAATGCTCCTCAAAGGATTTCATCTGATGCACCTGGAGTGATCCTCGCCAGGTAGGCGGAGGTATCATGAGACGAGCATGAGGCGCTGCCAGTCATGGATTCCTAGTCCGAGTGAGGCTCGGAGGGATGCGAAGAGCCGGGTCTCCCTCCTCCTAAGGATGCTGCAGCATGTACTACCTCACGCCTGCAATGCCTGGCTGTGCGATGGGGCTGCGCTTGTCAGCCGTTTTCCCTTTTTCCTGCGTGGGTCCGTACCGTGTCCTCCAGCCTCTCATTCACAGCTGTTCCAGGCGTGTCCAACCATTCCCACACCCGTTGTGGCATAGTGAAGAAAAGCGTGTCATTGTTTGTGATAATTTTCAACCTAGCTGGAAAGAGCATGGCATATCGTATACCTCTCTCTCTTAGTTGTCATTTGATCTCAATGAAAGTGGCTCTTTGCTTCTGTGTGTCTCTTGTGAAGTCCAGAAATAACATTATCCGCGGATCCCCAAGTGTAATTCTCCTTTCATTCTTGCCTGTGTCAGAATAAAGTCTCTGTCCTTAAAATGAAGCAGTTTGGTAATGATCGGGTGTGGCCTGGAACCCGGTGGCGGGGATCCCACCGGAACCCTGTGGGCCCGATCTATTGCAAAGTATGGTGACAGGCCCTCAGGGGCCACTTCTTTTATGTATCCATTGCTCTAAATAGGTTTCCATGCTAGGTGCAACTTGCTCTGCCTTTTCGGGGAAACCAACTAGACGTAGGTTACTTCTCCGTGCCCTATTTTCAGCATCTTCTGCTCGGGCCTCGAGTATTTTGATCCGCAACGTCAGTTCAGTCACCGTTTTGGTTATCTTCTGGCATTCTGGGGCAAGTTGTTCCAGGGATTTTTCATTGGAGATCACTGTCAGTCAATCGACGATGGTCATCCCTAAGGAGTGTCTAATCCACCGAGAGTGTGTCAATCTTAAGTTCTAGTGCGTCACGAGATGCCTGTATTGCTTGTAATATAGTATCCAGAGTGGTCTCTTTTTATAAGGCCTTGTCAGACTCGCCGGTGCCATCGTCCTTTTGTGGTCCTCTTGCTGTGTCGTCCCCAAAGCCATCTCACTTTCTTGGTTTACCCATGTCCGCTGCTGTCCTTTGTCTGGCACAGGATCTAAGCCCACTTTGTGTCTGCCCAAATGTCCATAGGGCTGCACCCCTTCACCACAACAGGTTACAAGGTCTCAGCTGCTCAATTCTAACGTCCTCTCTGTGTTGGGTAAAGTCATCAGGGTGCCTGTTTTTACTTATAGTGCAGCGTGTGATTTATTGTGTCCTGCCCCGTCAGGGGAGGCATCAGAGATCCAGCCCCTCCGCGAGTGCCGCGCAGAACCTCCAGCCACAGGCCTCCATGTCTCACTCTACTGCAGGCCCTTTCCACGCGGGCCCGATATTAGTGCCCCCAGGTCAGGGTGTCTGTGCACTGTCCCGGACCACTCTCCTCATCCCCTCTCTGACGCTGTATGGCCTCAGGCGACAGCGGTCCGCCACCCCTGTCCAAATCTGCTAGAAGGCCTTCCTCCCGGCCGCACCGCATGCTCCGCCCCGCTTCAATCCTCCTGGGGTGGGGGTGTTAGGTCTCCGGTCCCCCCCGTGAACAGCGCCCTGGCCAGCGGCCCCAAGGCTGACCCCAGCCGCAGGCCGCTCGTACCGGGTCCAACCCCCGCTTCCGCCGGACACGTCTCTCCAGAGTCTCCAGGGCCTCCTCCCCTGCACCGTGGCTCAGAAGTGACCCAGCGGGCCACGCCTGGCCTGCTTATACGGTGCCGGGGGCCTTGTCTCACCACCTGCCACCGAGCTACGCCTCTTAAGCCCCCGATCGGGCTTTGCCAGGCGGTCGCCACCGGCCGATGGCCCCCGTCACTCACTGGCAGATCGTTTCTTCGCTCCTGGGCCCCCGCACCTTCCTTCATGGCTGCTTATGGCCGTCCTAGGGTGCCGCCATCTTGCCCATCGATTGCTCTCCATTGGGCCAGCCGCCGCACGCCTCAGAGCCTCATAGGATTTCCACTGCCCCCCTCATAAGGGTTGCCAGGGGCTCCGCCGCACCTTCCACCCCAAGTCAGATTGATTTTGAAGGCCGGGGAGACAGGATGAATATTGGATGGTCAAAGGCCGCCAAGAGCTCTACGTTACACGTGCTGCTCCATCGGCCTCAAGCCACACACCCCCCTCCTTGCCTTTAATGATTTACTTTGGTTATATAGGTGGAAAGGCCTCCCTTGGGCTGTCCCTTGCTTTTTTGCTTCTGTTCCTGTACTTGGGCTGTGATCCAGAGTTTGAGATAATTTTTTGTGTTGCTAGGTCCCCACACCTGTTGTGGGGAGCAGGGGTGTGTCAGGAGAGTAATTTGTTCCAACTAGTTATCTCTTTTTGCAGGTCCATTACCTGGTCTTGTCTTATTACTTGGTGTTCCTGTGTGATGGAGAATATGAGTTCTCTGGGTCTCAGGGGGAAGAAGTTACCTTGGTGTGTTGTAGGATTGATCCCTAAGTGACGTCCCTGTGGACTGCTGTCTGTGATCCGTCGCATTTTCCCCTGGTACCATGCGGGATGAGCAAACTGGGATACTTTGCCTTGTTCACTTCTTTAAGTTCTATGCCCCAAAGTTCAAATGTCTCAGATTTTGATGGTATTAGTTGTACTTTTTCCGTGCTGCTAAGGCAGACTTCGGTGCATTCATTTGTGCCGCTCTTGCTTGGTGCTAGAAAGGCTATGTACTCAAGATCTTTGCTGTTTAGTTGTTCCAGCCCTGGGGTGGCATTGCAGATTCTCAAGAGGCTGCCTCTATTTAAGATGTCCCAAGGGCCCTGAGATTTGTATGTGGGATGAAAGTTAATGGTTTGAGTGCCATTATCCTTTAAGTTCAGCAGAGGATTGGGGGCAGTTGTGTGGGGCTTTGCAAAGTGCAGCGCTGATGTAATTTCAACATCGGTGATTATCATTTGCTCCACATCGGTGGGTGCTTGCTCTATCCAGTTTGAGATAAGCGAGCGGACTATGGTCTTTGTGATGGGCCTGAGGGTCTCGGTATCATGGATGAAACACCCGTTGCGGAAGGAACGTTCAATTGATCCCTTGTCTTCTCACGGACTTCACCCAGGCGGGTTGCCTGGGTGGAAATTGCAAATTTATCATGTTGGGCATGGTTCATGTGAAGCTCTGTTGGATTAGTTGATGTGGGGTGAGCCCCTAGGGAGGAGGTGGGGCCCGGGTTCCCTTCCGACTCAAGCCAGGACTCAGAAGATGAGATCTGAAGAGAAGAGCCAGAGGAAGCCAATTGCAGGAGGGTGTTTGACGAGGGGCAGTTTGATTGGAGTTCACTGGGCCTGTCTGGTGCTGCTGTGTTTCTCGGAACTCCTTGGTTCATGCTTCAAGCAGAGACAGTTCCTTCCTCTAAATGCTGCCTTTAAGGATAGTTACCACCTTGTAGTCTCAGGGGCAAAGGTTTGGTATCTGATGATTGGGAGGGTGGCAAGCGTTTTATCAGTTCCTCTTTGATGCTTGACTCTTTTCCTCCCAATGGGTTATTGCACCAGTTTCTATGTGCAGGATGGGCTTTGATTTCTTGGCCCATTAATGGTTTACTATGCAATTTCCTTAGCTGCTTCTTGTTTTTCCAAGACAGTATTGGAAGAAATGGGCCTTCTTCTTGGGTGTGTGTTTTTTCTAGACTTTCCATTATTGCTCCCAGCTTCTGTTCTGGGCATGCTTTGGACTGTGTTGCAACGTTGGGGACTCCCATTTGAGGTCTGTTTGATGTTCCTGGGTTAGTTGATCATGCGTCCATAGTCTACCATTTCTCCACTGTTTGGCTTCCTGTTTTAAGTTTACTACTATTGTAGACATGATTGATGGCAATTACAGCAGTTTATTCAAGATTGGGCTGTAGTGGCAATGGTGGCCCTGGATTGGTAGCTCCTTGTCGGCCTCCACTTGTGCTTGAGCTCTTTTGATTAGCGAGTTAAATCTGTCCAGCTTATTTTCAATAGCCACAGTTGCGGTAGCCAAACTTCGCAAGATTTGAATTTGAATGTCTAGTTTGTCTGTATTGAAAATAGTAGCGTTTGTTGTGGCTGCGAGGGTTTTGTTTAAAGTGGCCCATCCTGCCAGATGAAGAGGGTTAGAGTCTATGTGTCTCTGATTTTGTGTAGTTTCTGACGTGAACAGCAAGTTTGTGAGGGGTTGGTTGCTGGTCATGTTTGTGGGGGTGAGTTGGTCATCCCCTTCACCTACGTCAATGTTGAAGACCTCCTCAAACTCCTCCTGTGTTAGAGAGGTCTCACCTGGGGGGGTTGGGCAAATTTGACCTTGTGTTTGATCATTTTGAGGCCAGATTTTCCAAGCTGCCTTTTTGAATATCCTCAATGCACATCCTTTGATGGGAAGGTCATCAGTAACTATGGTTCTGTTTGTTACCACTATGGTGGGTGATGGAGCGATTGGCTGCTTTAGTGGCTGAAGAGTATGCCCAGTTTTGTTGTGTGAGGGATCCAAGTGGGGTGGGGATCTTGGCTGTGAAAGTTCAGGCATTGATTCTTGAGCTGTATTGCTTGGAGGTAAGTCTGCCCAGGAGCTACCCAGGGTGATTGCACTGTTACTGAACAATCTCTCTCCAGGATGGGATCTCGAGGTTGAATCTCCAGGGATGGTTTTGTGGCTGGCCTCTCCAGTGGTGTAAAGTACTCTGGGATCCCATTGGGTCCACCCTTCATCCTCTGGGTTCCCTATTGTGTTTTTCCTGTGGTCCTGGGGAACCCTCCTTTGGAGCCGTTGAGGCCGTTGCCCCCTTTAGTGACACCTGTAGTGTCAGTTGGAAATTTGTGGCATGCTTTGTTTTCCCACCTTTGTTGGGAGTGGCCTTTTTTCCCCTCATTAACTTTTGTACTCCGTCATGTGCCATTAAGCGGAGGGACCTGCGGGTCCTCATGCTCTCACCACACTTTCTGTTGGTCAGCCTTGAGGACATTGAAGTCTGCGGGTACTCCTCCTTCTCCTCTTGTAATCGTGGGGTGAGTATGTGAGAGGAGATGGGAGGCTGGAGTCCCCTGGACTTTCCCTGACTTGTAGTCCCTGGCAGTGAGGGAAGCTAGGGTCAAGCAAGCGGGTTTCACCGGTGACTACAAGCCGCACCCAGGCTTGGCTGGGCCGCTTCCGTGGGGAACTGGCGCACGCACTCGGCGACAGCCGCCTACAACTGCTGCATTCGCACTATGCTAAGCAGTTGCTGAGCTTGGTCAGGGACCCACCCATGCACTTGCTATATGCTCCTGCTCCTGTTGCCGCTGCTGCTGGTACCTGCTGTAGCTGTAGCTGGGTATCTGTAGCAAGGAACCTGCTCCCTGTGACTGAGGGTGTGTCTCACCATCCTGGAGACTGCCAGACTGCCAGCGTCAGTCAGCTTGGGCCTGCTTGAGTCAGCTTAAGTTGGCTTGAGTTTAAGTCAGCACCTTGCGCAGGGTCCTTGCACTGGTCTTCCGCTGGCTTTATGCTGGTCTCCCACTGGGATTGTAGTGGCCTTATGTCTGGGCCCCAACCCCCAGTCCACGAGTTGCTGCTGCTTCTAATTGAGAATGGGAGGTCGGTCCAAAACCCTCCCCATGGGAACTCGTGGTGTACCGCTGGAGTCAGGCTGGGTCGTCACCGGAATTACTTAGACACCTTTGATTGCTGAACAAAAGGCTGTTAATTTGGGAAATACAACATCAATACCTTTCGGCCACAGCCTTGATCATGACTTTATATTTATTTATATTTTAACTATTTTAAACATTCTAATTTAATTTAACAGTATTTCCCATGGAGTCCTGAAGTACAAAAGTGTAATTTACTATAAAAGTGCTGTTTGTGAATAGCGAAAAGTAATACACTTGCTCAAAAGTGTAAACTTACAGAAAAGTGAAGTCTGTGCATCAGGCCCACATTATTTATACAGTAACATATCTAAATAATAAATAAGGTTTTTGTACACATAAACAAAAAGATAACTACTTATAGTTTTACATTTATCTAAACTATAAAGGAATGTTATGAAATAAAGTTTCTTTAGACTGTGTTGGTCTGGAGAGGGTAGTGTTTCAGGTGCACAGAGACTAGAGGGTTATGTCTGGGTCATGCCAGAGGGTATGTCAGTAGTGAAGGTCAAATCATGCCCTGTTTTGGGATTTGAAAAAATATTTTCAATAGTGAGTGGCGAGTCACCTAGAGAGGCAGAATGAAGTCTTACGCCTAAGTTGACAGACAGGAGAATGAAAGACATAATATCTCCAGGGCTCCACATGACTCCCCTGTTGCTGCACAGTTCCCATTTCTATGAGATGCAAGCTTTGTCACTTCACGGATAGCTGCAGTGTGACAGTAGTAACCATGTATGAAGGTGGGTAGGTGGGAGGAATGTCACTTTTGGTATTTGTAGGACAGGGAACTCACATTAGGGAGGAGGTCAAAGGACAGGACAGAATTGGTTACTGCAGATTTGTTTCCCTGTTCATTTTTAAATGTGCCTACTATGATAGATGCTTCTAATTAAGGCTGTGTTCTTTCCTCCTTTCAGGACAAGCAGAGAATACTGAGTCAAGGCCAAGATAAATCAGACCAGCACTGCCACAGTCACCCTCTCCACCAAGCCTGATGGTATGTCCAGTGCTAGTAAGTCATTTTTATAAATATTCTTTGATTTGACAGTAGCAATACCTCTTTGTTATACAGCATGGCCTAATATATTTCAATTAATTTTTCCTAATGTTTTCCTTACCTCTCTTTTTATCTATTTTAGTGTCTGTTAAGTTAATATAAAACCTTAACTGTTCACTTAGCCTATTTTCTTTTGTCTCCTTGTTTTTACTTTTTTTCCTGCTATCATCTTACTGTGGCAGCAACTTCTCCTTTACTCCAGGTTTAGTTTGTTCAGCTCCCATTTAACCTCCCTTTATTTGTCTTCCCTTATTAATTGTTTTCCTGATCTTTTCCACACCTTTTAAAACGTTTTATTGCATACATTTTTGAGCATTTAATTTTTAAAATGTTGAAGTAAACCTTTCAAAGTGATACTTTGTCTACAGTTTCAGATTTGATAGGTTTGCTCTTCACTTGTGTAAATGCTGTATTAGGCAATGATGTTACTAAAAAAATGTATTTTGGGTTTTTTGAGAGTCTGCCTAGAGGAAATCATCTCGGAGAACCAGGAGAAACAGAGTAAGGAGAGACTGAAGGAGCAAGTGGCTGCTAAGGTGAGTGTTAATGCAAGTTCCTATTTTAATGACAACTGCTGCATTTGTTAAGATATTCCTTCCTTTCCCGTAAGCCTGACCCACTCTACAACCCTTTCTAAGTTGTCCACCTTACTACATTTCTGTGTTGTGGAAACCTAAATTAATTTAACTGGTAAAATAGGTGTGCTACCCAGTGCCCACCTCTACCTACCATCTCCAAGTCCCACCCCGTAAAGCCACATGCCACACAATTTATTCCACTCTTTTTTCCAAATCCAAAGATTTTTCTTCAGCTGTTTTACACCTTTTCTTCCTCTTCTACCTTTCATTAACCACCTACCATATTCATAAACAAATCTAACCCTAGCACAAACCTTGGCCTAAAGTCAACCTACACAGTAACACTCACATGATCCCTAACCCAGGAACTGACTGAGAATAAACAACTGTATGCTAGCAATAGGATCAATGTCTGTGTTTATCTTCTTTCTTTCTTTCTTTCTTTCTTTCTTTCTTTCTTTCTTTCTTTCTTTCTTTCTTTCTTTCTTTCTTCCTTTCTTTCTTCCTTTCTTTCTTCCTTTCTTCCATAGTGCTTCTCCACTGGAGGGCAGTCACAGGGCAGGAAGGCAAGTCCAAACTTGAGGCCATTGTGATGACCTTCTTCCAGCTGAGGAAGTCAGAGGAAGAGGTAGCTGATCCATCAACCTTCTCTCAGCCAGTTGGGGAACACCAGAGCCACCATGAGTAACGAAGTTGCACCACTCCTGCATCTCCCAATGAGGCATTCATCCCCCTCATGCCAATGCCCAAAGGGGCTCAACTTTACAGGGTGCTAAAGGTTGTAGAGACTTTTAGGCAGAAACAGGAAGACATAAAACATTGTTTCACCATTCTCGAGGTATGTTATTATTAGCAAATAGGTGAGTCTGTTGCAAGTGGTGCAGGTGGGGTGAGCTGGGGGAAGAATAGAATAGACTTGTGCGTATTTGAGGTTTAAGGGGGGCATATTTTGCAGGTGGAGTGGCTGGGATGCGTTGGGGATTGGGTATAGTAGATTTGTGTGTTTTTAACTGTTTAGGGAGAGGATGCATCTGTTGTAAAATCGTAGTGTGGGTGTGATCAGTTGGGTAAAGAACAGAGCAGATATGTGAGTGCTCTACGAGGTTAAGAGGGAGTTGGAGTGTTTCTCATGGTGTAGGTGGTTGGCTCATTTGACAATTATTGTTGAAAATCCATGACATTCCTGGTAAACCATGGAAAGTTCACCTACTTATTAAGAGAGGCCAAACTCAAATCTGACCCTTCACAAAGAACAAAAACATTCTATTGTCCTCTCTCTACTTTCTCTCTATGAACTCCCCAGCTAGGCCATTTCCAACATGGTCTTCACAACAGAAATCTGACACTGCCCAACCCAAGTCCCCCTTCATGATTAGTTTCTTGAGTCCTTTCATTAGTAGTAGCTGTATACTCTTCTCCTTTCTGCCGTCAGAACTAAAGAGCATTATCCATAGAATGGATGTCACATTACACTTCCACCCTCGGACCCATACCTTTCCCTTCTCCTCATCTGAGAATAAATGACTTGCTGCTGGCTGCCCTAACAGAACCAAACTGGGAAGGTGGAGCCAAGCTTGGCCCAAGGTAAAACTTGCCACTTCTGCAGCATCCAGAGACCCAACTTGGAAATAGGAGAAGACACAGTGAGCACCAGAGGTCACAGGGAACAGGAGGGTACTGCTTACAAACTTCAAAAGTGCCACAGCCAATTGTATAGGCTCTAGAGAGATGATACAGAGGCTGCATCATTGAGGCTGTGGCAAGCAGAGCGCCGGAGAGATGAGGGTCAGAACAAACAACCCCACAAGAATCCAAGACAAGTACAAGGACGTAGCAAAGTTGCAAACAGCTACATGGAGTTGATGGAACGACCCCCTGCTTCACTGAGAACAGCAACCACATAAGGAGATGTGGTCCCTAAGCGAGAAGTGAGATCCTGAAAGAGAAAGTGAGGTGGGGCTCTCCTTACTCCCCAGTAAGTCTGAATGCTGGGACATGGAATACAGCATCAGACCCATAAGCATGTGTGTAAGACTGGATTGTACAACGGAATAGAGGGTGGAAGTGCTCTAGGGCAGTCACCTTGATCACGTCAGTACTCAAAGGGGACACGTTAGCCCCCATAAAATATGAACGGAACACACAGAAGAAGAAAATGAGATAACAAATAGCTTTCATAGTCCAAAATAACTGGCTCCCATCACGCTCATATTCTACAGCATACTTAACCCACATGCAGCCAATAGCAGTAACTTATCATGTAGGAACAGATATGGTGGAATACATTCTCTGGAACCGACTGAACTTAAGCATTTGAAAAAAAGTACCACACTAGCAAATGAGACCTCCTGAGACATACCCGAATGGTCAGCACAATCCTCCCACTATTATAGTCATAATAGTGGCCAGTCATGATGCACCTCCTCAGCTACTCTTTACTGAGGCAGTGACTGAAAACAAGCAAATCCAATTATCAGAAACAACGTAATCTATAATGATAGAAATCACTGTGGTGGGCTTCACTTCAAGTGCACTGGAGAACAAACTAGGGGACATGTCCACTGATATTTGCTCCACGTTGGCGGACATTGCAAATTCCTAGTCCAGGTTAGATCAAACAAAGAAATGAATTAACAACCTAGATGTGACACCTTCAACACGTTAGCACACTTTGAGGACAGATAAAGATGGGGTAAAGCCAATGTTCATGTTACCTGAAGGTATGGAACAGAATAATGTGGAAGGGTTCCTGCATGTATTCCTGCCGTAGCTTCCAAAAATAGAATTCCCATTATTGCTTGCTTTCTTTGCCAAAAGCAAGATCGACAAACCATCATGGCAGCCATTAACCATGGTCCATACAACTTAAAAAGGCATAAGATTATGACTCTGCAGACTACTCATCGGATACTAACTTCAACTGGAATACATTTTTGGCTTACAGACCAACACTGTGACAAAGAGACATTGCATTCATACTTTTGGATCCAGTTCTCTTGCTCATCAAGATAATCTACAGGTCCTGGAAATTCCTGGAACTAGATGAACTCAAACATTTTTATGACTCTTGAGAAACCTTGGAAGTTGAAATGCAACAACCACCTGCATCTCTGAGATGAGACTACCCTTGCCAACCCCCCCTCAACTCCAGAAATGCCACTTGTATCAAGTGATCAAACCATTGACATGAAGCAGAGATAAATCTAGATCTCCACTGATAGGAGATGCAGGCACAACAACACTAGTTTCAGGTTCTAGTTAACTGCAAGTGTTATAGCATGCCAGTAGCGTTCCAATGTTTATACTTGGTGAATCGTGCACAGTAAACATGGGGGGGGCGGTGACTTACTGTATTCACAGTGATGACCTCTATGAAACATGTATGTCGTTAATTTACAATATTCTGTCATTTCTATGTTAGTATAACCAATCAGACCCATGACTGACATGCTGGATTATCCATAGTCACACTTCATTCAGCAGGAATTAATGGGAACCTCTTGTATATTTGGCTAGTAAGTTAGTGTGTATGAAAGACTAGAAGGGTGGACTACTGCTCCTCAAAACCTTTTATCTTGGGGAACCTGGCTGGCAATTAACTTCTCCTATTAGACAACCTTGTAGCTTTGTAAAACAGTGGATTTCCATTGTTCATGACACTATGTGCATACCTAGGGTGACCAGACCTCCCTGATTTGCCCGGACAGTCCTGGTTTTTTGGAAGTATGTCTCGGTGTCCCAATAGCTTTCTCCAATGTAAATAAATGTCTTCTTCAGGGATAATTCTTATAGTGCATTCTTTTTCCAAAACAAGTGCTCCATTCTATCAACTTCATTCAGAGAGAAGAGGTTGCTCTGCAGAGCTTAACATGCCATATGCCACACAGTATCCCTTAGTTTTGTGGCAGGTGCCATTTGAAAAGCAATTTCAAAAGCATTCCTTTGTGACCTGCAAATCAGGTATGGCTATAAAATAAAAGAACTCGAACATTCACAGCCTGCCATGACCTAGTCATTGCTCTGTTTTATGCCTTAAATTGGCATTTTATGGGAAGCCGTTCATGTCAAAATTACAGCTCCCTATACAGGACACCTCCTGGAATGCATAGCGTGTTGCAAAATGAATATGACATACACCAGAATGAATGTACTATGTGTCAAAATAAATATGATACCTGGCAGAGTGAATATGCTACTTAGTGATTATTATGAATAACTCACACTCAGAATTGAATAAGAGATATACTGAAATATATATCAATCATACTGAAATAAATATGGCCCTCACTGTAAATAATAAAGCAATCACTGAAACACATACAATATTTGTCAAAAAGAATGGGACTTTTATTGAAAAGACTGACATATGCCAAGAGGAATATGACACACATTGGAATGAATATGACAGCTTGAAATGAATATAAGGTACTGAAATAAAAATGCATTATTCTGAAAGGAATATAATGTGCAATGAACATTACATTTATAAAAAAAAATTAATATTGTTTGCATTCAAAGTAATATGATACACATTGACATGATTATAATATGTGTTGCAATTGGAATGAGTCATGTTAAAATCAATATCATGTGTTAATATGAATGAGACATCTACTGAAAGGAACATGACACATGCTAAGATAAAATGACATGAAACAAATATGAGCCCTTTTGAAATTAATTCAACATGCCTTAAACTGAGTATGACCAATGCTGACATTAAAATGAAGCTTGTCAAAATGAATGTTATGCTTTGAAATCAATATGATACACAGCGACATGAATATTGCATATATTGAAATGAATTTGACCTATGTTGAAATTGATATGACCCATATTAAAATTATAATGCCAGGTGTTAAGATGATTATGACATCCACTGACACGAATATGCCATTCATTTAAAGCAGTATGACACATGTTAAGATTTATATGAACCATTTTCAAATTAATATGATATCTGATGAAGTTGACATGACCCATATCAAAATTAATATGACATTCATTAAAATTAATATGACACTTATTGAAATGGATATGAAACTATATGAGATAAATATAGCATGATTTGAAATGAATAAAACACATATCGAAATAAACACAAGCCATGTGTAAATTAAAATGCTCACTGGTTAAATATGGCTAGCCTTGAATCAATGTTGATTTGGTTTAAAATTAACAATACATGTTGAAATTAATATTACATATTCTGAAAGAATATGGTATGAACACAAATTAACTACAATAAATATATGTTTTCAACTATGGGCTCCATTTAGTTTTTGCCGGCTTTTGGACCCTGAGCACTTTACCACTGCTGACCAGTGCTAAAGTGCAAGTGCTCTCTGTCTAAATCGACCTGATGATTGGTTTATCCATGGTTGGCATAGTTGCTTTACCCTTAAGTCCCTAGTATAGTGCAACATGTGTGCCCAGGACCTGTAACTCAAATGCTACTAAGGGGCCTGCAGCACTGATTGTGCCACCCACATGAGTAGCCCTGCCAACATGTTTCAGACCTGCTACTGCAGTGTCTGTGTGTTCAGTTTTAAACTGCCATTTCAACCTGGGAAGTGCACCCACTTGCCAGGCCCAAAGCTTCCCTTTTACTGCATGTAAGGTACCCCTAAGGTAGGCCCAAGGCAGCCTCATGGGCAGGGTGCAGTGTATTTAAAAGGTAGGACATTTACTGGGGTATTTGACATGTCCTGAGAATGAAATACTGCTGTAGGAAAGTACCATCTTCCTTGGCATGCTACCCCCATTTTTACCTGTATGTCAGTATGTTTTTTTCCTGTCTCACTTGGATCCTGCTGGTCAGGACCCCAGTGCTCATAGTTTATGACCTAATGTGTGTGTCTGTATAGTGCTTGACTGTGCCACTGAGGCTCTGCTAACCAGAACCTCAGTGCTTATGCTCTCTCTGCCTTTACATTTGTCACTGTAGGCTAGCGACTTCATTTACCAATTTCAATTGGCACACTGGACCCCCATAATAAGTCCCTAGTATATGGTACCTGGGTACCCAGGGCATTGGGGTTCCTGAAGATCCATATGGGCTGAAGCATTTCTTTTGCCACCCATTGGGAGCTCAGACAAACTCTTGCACAGGCCTGCCATTGCAGCCTGCGTGAAATAGTGCACACACTATTTCACAGCCATTTTCATTGCACTTAAGTAACTTGTAAGTCACCAATATGTCTAACCCTCACTTGCTGAAGGTTAGGTGCAAAGTGACTAAGTGTGAGGGAACCCTTGCACTAACAAAGGTGCCCCCACATAGTTCAGGGCCATTTTCCAGGACTTTGTGAGTGCGGGGACGCCATTATACACGTGCACTACATATAGGTCAATACCTATATGTAGCTTCACAATGGTAACTCCGAATATGGCCATGTAACATGTCTAAGATCATGGAATTGTCCCCTCATTCCAAATCTGGTATTGGGGAGCCAATTCCATGCATCCTGGGTGTTCCAGCATGGACCCCCAGTACTGCCAAACCAGCTCTCTGAGGCTTGCACTGCAGCTACAGCTGCTGCCACCTCACAGACAGGGTTCTGCCCTCCTGGGGTCTGAGCAGGGTAGTGGGTTAGTCTGCAGATGAAAACCAAAAGTGTGTAGTCATGTCCCTGTACTTATTGGCATGTGCTTCACACTTGTGGTGTGTTGATAAATTGCCCATTTTATGCTTGGTGTTTCTGCTGTGTGTGACACAACCATTTGAACAAAAACTTGTGTTTGTAATCGCTTGATTTGTCTCTTGCATCCATATAGGTAAACACCCATCAAAAGAAGGAGATTTGGAGAGCCATCGGCCAGGAGGTGCAGACCCTGGGGTTCCATAGCCGGCAAAGTGCCAACTGTTGCAAGAGGTGGAAGGACCTGAGATGCTGGGCCAGAAGATCTTAGAGATTCAGATAGGGCTGTCCTCCCAACGTGGGCGGGCACACCTCGAAGCATGATCCCACTAGGGTCCCGCATTCTGGCAGTAGCATACCCGGACCTTGATGGGCATTTGCAGGGAGCACAGCAGCCACAATGAGTACAGGACATATTACTGCCTGTCACACAGCCAAGTTAATGAGTTAGGTTCTGACATCTCCTCCTGATGACTGGGGATGGACCGTGTGTGACACACAAGATGAGTAACTGTTTGTGAAGATATGTAATTTGGTGCATATTGATGTGCCTTGCCTAGTAGCCCAGGGACCTAGATCACAACTGAGTACAATCCACAAAACAATTGCTCTCTGAGGACAACACATTGCTTTGTACAGTGATCAATCAAGGAAGGTTTGTTGTTGTAGTGGGTCTAAATTCTACGCAACAGACCACTACTCCTCAGTGTTACAGTCCAAAGAAAAAGAAGTGATGGATCACTGTCCTCAGCCATGTGTCTGGTTAAGTGAGTAAATCGGCATCTGCTCCAAGGAGGCCACTTGTTTTCAGTGTGTGATGAGTGCTGGTGCCTCACTACTGTCTGACATGTGAAGGTGGCATCACACCTTGGTATTTGGGTGCAGCTACAGATCAGAACTTTCCCTTGATAAGTGGGGAATGTCCATTGACATGATTTATGTCCCTGTTTCACTGTTGCCAAAATTCCATGTGCTGACATGTTAGCATATGTCCCATTCTCTTTTCACAAAACGTGTACACTGCTGTTTCATGCTTCATCTACCTGTGTTCACAGGAATATTTCTGTATTCCCTCACATATAGTTGCATGCCAACCTGTCTTTGGAATTGTACGTATGCAATGGGGCTACATTGTATGTGGTGCCACAGACAGGAGTGTGTCACCATTGATTGTTGGCTCACAGATACTCTCACCCGTCATTGCATGTCATTTGGCATGTACAACTTCAGTAGCAATGAGAGATATGACATGTAGGACTAGAGTTTTTACACACAATGTCCATTCCCATGCCATTGATGTGGCATCAAGTGGAAAAGTGCCCTGCACATGTTAAATGGGAAAGATGTGTTGCCTTACTGTTGGCACACATCATGGAGTGACTTGCAGTTTTGTTGGAATCACGTGTGGTTGGGTAGAACCATTCATCCACGGACATCTGGGTTTGCAGGACCAAAATGGAGACGGTGATTTAGCTTCTCACTGGGCAACATGTCCAGGGCCTTCTACAAGTGCTTGTAAATCCCTGGGCCTCTCCAATATACAAAGAACTAATGGCTTCGATTGATGCAATCAGAGTTTGTGATTGTAAGGGGTGCCATATAGTAGTGCTGATTTTCCGGGATCTAGCTGTTTCATTGTGTTATGTATTTTAGCAACATATCTCCCTGTCAATTTGCACATTTTGACTACAGTGTACATTTCCATGCCAAATATGTAGTAAATCGGAGCAATATTAGTACTACCTCAAAGACACAACTGGGACAATTTACACATGGTGAAGTGTGCATTGTTGACATGTTTCCAGTGTGACG
Source organism: Pleurodeles waltl (assembly GCF_031143425.1). Taxonomy (NCBI): domain Eukaryota; kingdom Metazoa; phylum Chordata; class Amphibia; order Caudata; family Salamandridae; genus Pleurodeles; species Pleurodeles waltl. The sequence goes on along the minus strand of NC_090446.1, from coordinate 461,649,185 downwards.
TGAGTATTTCCATGTCACCTTCTTCAGGATACTGTACTGCTGTCAGCAACATGGCAGGATTTGGAGCATCATTTCTTATTGTTGTGTCATTGAGTATGTGACAAATAGATGTCTGCATGACCTTGTGTGGGATCTGTTGGGATGAACTTGGCGTTGGCCTAATATTGTATGACAACAGGTAGCAGGTATGCTCCATGAGGCAAAGCATTGAAGGTGATATGGTCTTCTACTTGTTCAATAGTTATTATGATTGCACAACTTCACACATGCAATTGGAGATCTTAAACCTGCTTTTTCTGTGGGCAACTGTTGACAGATCATATGACATACCTGCATATGTATGATTCATGTAGGAGCCACCTTGAAGTAGTTTGTTAGCCTACTTGACATCATGGTACTGTTTGTAAATCACAGCTTTTGTTCAGGTGTGATCAGGAACACGTGAAGACCCTTTTCCCCTTTGTATTTGGAGCATCATCCCAGGCAAATTAAGGAGACAGGGTGAAACAAAGTGAGGAAGCATCTGGCCACGGTACCTCCAGTCATGACCAACTGACAAGGAGGGACCCAGTGGCCCAGAAGGTGAGGGGAGTACCACTAAGGACACAGGATCAACCTCGTCATCTTTAGATTCTACCTCCAGTGGCCACTTCCTAGTGGTGGGGGACCTATCAGGACCTGTTCCTGTACCATCCTTGTCCGCCACCCCCAGTACTAGCACCACCCTTCCTCTTTGCTCCCCACCTAGTTGGCCATGCCCACTCACCTAAGACGGTGGGCGTCTCCTTTGCTCTAGGTACCTCAGTGCCAGCCCCTGTTACTCCTGCTGCCCTGAGTGAGAGGGCTATTGACCTCCTGAGGAGTATCAGTAGGTCAAACGCCTTCTGTGGGGCAGACTGCCATTGTGAATACCATCCAGGGGTTGGTAAGCCAACTTCAGACAAATGCTTTCCTGGAAAACATTCATAGTGACATGTCAATCAATCAATCAGGAATTTGTAAAGCGCACTACTCACCCGTGAGGGTCTCAAGGCGCTGAGGAGGGGGAAGGAGAAAGGGGGAGTGTTCCTACTGCTCAAACAGCCAGGTCTTGAGAGGTTTCCTGAAGTTAAGGAGGTCTTTGGTCTGGCGCAGGTGGGTTGGAGGTGAGGTGTGAGAATGATCTACCGCTGGTTGTAGTTCTGCGGACGCGTGGGACGCTTGCGAGGGCGAGGTCGACGGAGCAGAGATGGCGGGTTGGGGTGTAGATTTGGCTTGCAAGTTTCCACCAGGATTTCTCTGCAACTCCTGCTTCATCCTCTGACCTCGGATCAACCGCAGACTGCTCCAGGAACCGTTGTAACTGCAACAAAGTATCCAGAAAGGCTACTGCGACTCTACAACTTCAGCTCCAGCCAGCAACTGCTACAGTTTCCATGGTGTGCACACTCTAGGGACTCCCTGTCTTCACCCTGCACCAGAAGGACCGAAGAAATCTCCAGTGGAGTGGCAGAGTCACTTCCCTGCTCCAGCAGGCACCTTCTAAGATGACAACAGGTTCTCTGGGACTCCTCTCCTGATGACGAGCATGCTCCTTGGAACACAGGTGGTGGACCCCTTTGACACAGACTGTCCTAAGGTCCAGCTGTTCAAAATTCAAGGAGGTAAGAGCTTGCCTTCCCCGTTTGCAACAGTACCCCTGTGCACCACATCATCTTCACCTCCTGAGGCCTCTGTGCACAATTTGCACGAATCCTTCATGCATAGCCTGGCCCATGTCCCCAACACTCTATCCTGTGACGCTCAACTCGCTGAGTTGTTCTCCGGCGGCGTGGGACCTTCTTTTTTAGTGCTGCAGCAACCGGAATTTGCACCTTCTTTGTCCCTGTGTCCTGGGACCGCTGTGGGTGATGACTGGTCATCTGTGGGTTCCCTCCAGTGTTGGGAGCCCCCTCTGCCTCCTCAGTTTGAGTTGAGGCCCCCAGGTCCCTCCTGGGTCCAGGCAACGCCATTTTGACACAATCCGTGACATTGCTTGAACCAAGGCTTGTTGGACCAATCCAGCGCTACAACTTGCCTGCATCCAACATCTCCACGTGGGACATCCTTTGCATCATGCAGGAACCCACAGCCATCTTCTTTGGTGCTCTTCTGCAGACTTCTTCCAACCGGAGAATCCTCTTTTGCACCATCTTCTAGGTTGGCAGGGGCTCCTGTCCTTCCTGGAATCTTCTGCAACTTCTGGACTTGGTCTCCTCTCTTTACAGGTCTTCAGGTCCAGGAATCCACCATTTGTTGCTTGCAGTCTTGCTTGGTTCTTGCAATAACTCTATTCACGACTTTTAGTGTGTCCTAAGGAAACTTGCAGTACTTTACTCCTACTTTCCTGGGCTCTGGGGTGGGGTATTTTACCAACCTTTGTGGTTTTCTTACACTCCCAGTGCCCCTCTACACACTACACTTGCCTAGGGGGGAATTTGTGATTCGCATTCCACTTTCTTAGTATATGGTTTGTGTTGCCCCAAGGCCTATTTCTTCCTATTGCATTCTATGGCATTTTCTATTGTTTGCACTATCCTATGACTATTTACTTACCTGATTTTGGTGTCTAGCGTATATATTGTGTATAATACTTACCTCCAGAAGGAGTATTGCCTCCAAGATAATTTTGGTCTTGTGTCACTAAAATAAAGTACCTTTATTTTTGGTAACACTGAGTATTAGTACTGTGTAACTATAAGTCGTATTGCAGGAGCTTTGCATGTCTCCTAGTTCAGCCTAAGCTGCTCTGCTACAGCTACCTCTATCAGCCTAAGCTGCTAGAACACTACAACATTTAACTAGTAAGGGATAACTGGACCTGGTATAAGGTGTAAGTACCTAAGGTACCCGCTACAAGCCAGGCCAGCCTCCTACAACAGCTCACAATCCACAGCCCCACACACCTCAGTCACCATACTCCCAGACACCACCACAACAGACACATCCACCACATTTGCTTTTGTTTTTTAATATCTGACTTTGTGGGAAGTGTTGGTCACCCAAGACAAGGGTAGATGTTCACTGTATGGACATGTGGGTGTTGATCCACTTGAGGTGTCATTGCATTGTGTTATTCTTGCTAGGGTAAGTATTTCATCTTGTGTTGGCCAATGTCAGCATGTATGGTGTAGATTGGTCCTCTGATATAGTTGTACTTTCTTCTTATGTGCGGGAGCTAGAGTTTTGTTTGACCACACATGGAGGGTGTTAAATTGTGGTAGCTTCCTTTGGATTTGACTGACCATGTGTCCACTTTGATGTGTATACCTTACAGCTTCATCATCTAGATGTCTGGAACATGCTGTTGCCATTGTATGTGCTTTCTTGACTTGCATTTACACATTTGGCAGCTAGGCATATCACTTGGCTTAAATATTGTTTGTCCCTGAGATACATGAAGGGTCAGTTCCTATGCAAATGCTGTTTTAGAGGCATGTGCAAAGTGAAATGTGTCCATGAATGCTCCTGATGTCGCCATCACTATTATGCAGGTATTGTTTGCATTGTGAGCTTTGGATATTCGTTTCACAACCTAATGTGCATCCCATTGACCTTCCATTGTGTTGCAATGTGGGTGCTGTGTGGATCCATCGATCAGCAGCACCTGCAGCAGGACGTGTGTGTGATGGGCTCCATGGCGGCACAGGTCATGTAACACTGCCTGCAGGTGAATTGCTTCCTTTATGCTTTCTGTTTCCACCTGCTGGGATGTAGTGGTTGGACTGCCACAGTCACGTTGGCAGTAGGCAACATCATAATGTTTCCATCCGAAACACCGGCTCCGTCGGCCTTTTTGGCCTGCCTCGCCACCAGGGTGGTCTGCACTGCCTGGTAGTGCTGGCGGGACTGCGGCAGTCTTTCCCTATGGGACTGCCAGCATCGTAATACTGTGGTCTGACTGCCAAGCAGATGGCGGTCACACCGATGCCATGGTGGTGCAGAAACCGCCAAACTCGTAATGCGAACCTTTGAGAATATGTAACAATATTTTATATGTAATATTAATTTGAAAGCAAATCCACACAAGTTCAGAGCAAGCCATATTCATTTAAACAGCAGTCATATTAATTTAAACATGCCTTGTGTTCATTTCAATATTTGCCTAATTCATTTCAAAGCATGTTACATTTATCTCAAAGTTTCATTTTCATTTAAAAATGTGTGATATTCATGTTACAGAATGTCATATAACTTTTGATGTGGGCCATATTAATTTCATCAGGTGTCATATTCATTTCAAAGTTGCTCATATTCATCTTAACATGTGTCATATTCCTTTCTTTGAATGTCATTAATTTCAATGGATGTCATATTCTCCTTAACACCTATCATAATAATTTTAACAAGGGTCATATCCATTTCAATCTAGGTTATATTCATTTCAATATATGCAGTATTTATTTTGCTGTGTATCATATCAATTTCAAAGCACAAAATATTCATTTTGACAAGTTTCATTTTAACTTCAGCATTGGTCATATTCAGTTTAAGACATGTTGAATTCATTTAGGTGGAGCTCATTTTTGTTTCAATGCATGTCATATTCATCTTAGCATGTGTCATATTTCTTTCAAGATGCTTCATTCATATTAACACATCTTAATTTTAACATGAATTATATCCATTGCAACATATATCGTAATCATTTCAATGTATATCATATCACTTTCAATGCAAGCCATATTCATTGTGATAAATGACATGATCATTTTAACGTTACTCGTATTCCTTTTAAAACATGTCAAGATCATTTCAATAAAGGTCATATTCATTTCAACATAGGTCATATTCATTTTAACATCTGTTATATTCTTTTCAATCAATGTTACGTTTATTTCAATGGATGTAATATTCATATTAACACTTGTCATATTAATTTCAAGATGCAGCTTATCAATGTTAACATATATCCTATTAATTTGAATATGTATCATATTAGTTTGAATATGTGTCATATTAATTTCAAGGCGTGCCATATTCATTTGAACAAATCTCATGTGAATTTCAGCTGTGGTCATACTCATTTGAAGACATGTCAACTTCAATTCAATGGGGTTGCATTAATTTCAACACAAGCCATATTCATTTTCAATCATCTCCTATTCATTTCTATGTGTCTCATATTCATTGCCATCTCGGTAATATTCATTTCAACACAATTCAAATTCATTGCAACATGTTTAGTGTTCATTTCAATGTGCATTGTTTTCTTTTCAGGGTATAGGTGGCCATTACAACCCTGGCGGACGGTGTAAAAGGTGCGGTAATACCGCAAACAGGCCGACGGACTAAAAAAGGGAATTATGACCCTGGCGGAAACCGCCAACAAAGACAGCCACTTTAACACACCGCCAGCCACGGCGGTACAGACAAGCAGCGCGGCGGTTACCGCCAACAGACAGGCGGAAGACAATGTACCACCCACACCATTACAACCCGCCAATCCGCCACCTTTCCCGGGGCGGATTCACCGTGGATAAAAACACAGCGGAAAATGCTTTTGCTTTGGGAAAACGCTCACCTGAACACATCCCACGAGGAACGAGGACTCCATGGACCCGGAACTCCAAATACTCCCTGCCCTTGTCTTTCTGCTCATTTACGACCAACACCGACGTAGGCGCAGAAGATACCGGTGAGTACTGCATCTACGACACGGGGGAGGCAAAAGTTAGGGAGACACCCACCAAACACCCCCACCCTCGCATATTACAACATACACACCAATGCATTCACAAAAATCACAGTAACAACCCACAATCCCTCCGGAAGAATGCAAAGACAAAGCAAATTTCGGTCAAACATTGTAATGTGCTACATACATGTCATACAAAAATATACAGATATATATCTCTAAATCACTCATAATTATATATACAATACAAGAAGTAGTGCAGATATGTACACAACAATGTCCGTGCACCAACAGTCCAAAAATGCATGGGCGAGGCCCACAATAGATACCTGACCAAAATCTGAGAGAACACTGCCGGGGCATCAGATGGAAACACTACAGGCACCTCAGGGGGAAGGGAAGGGGGGGCACCTCAGCCACATGAATGCAGAGCCAGATCCACGACGGGGCTCCATGCCCATTGATGTATCCTGGGGAGTGCAAAGCCACAGTCTCTCAAGTCTTTACAGTGGGTGGGTTGCCCACTGTTCAATCCTGGGGAGTGCAAAGCCACAGTCTCTCAAGTCTCTACAGTGGGTAGTTTGCCCACTGTGCCATCCTGGGGAGTGCAAAGCCACAGTTTCTCAAGTAGATGCAGGTCTCCACTAGTTCTGGAGGGGGACTGGTGCCCAGACTGGATGAGTCTCCCCTTGAAAGTTCCTGTCTTGTCACTGTCCCAGCTGCACATGGGATAAGGATGCCTGATGTGGCGGTTCATTCATTCCTACACGGTGTATGCCCTGTTCAGCGGTGCTTTGCCATGGCGGTCTTTGCCCTGTTCAGCGGTGCTTTGCCATGGCAGTCTTAGGACTGTTCAGCGGTGCTTTGCCATGGCGGTCTTTGCCCTGTTCAGCGGTGCTTTGCCATGGCAGTCTTTGCCCTGTTCAGCCGTGCTTTGCCATGGCAGTTCAGGACTGTTCAGCGGTACTTTGCCATGTCGGTTCAGGCCTGTTCAGCGGTGCTTTGCCATGGCGGTTCTGGACTGTTCAGCAGTGCTTTGCCATGGCGGTTCTGGACTGTTCAGAGGTGCTTTGCCATGGCGGTTCAGGACTGTTCAGCGGTGCTTTGCCATGGCAGTTCTGGACTGTTCAGCAGTGCTTTGCCATGGTGGTTCTGGACTGTTCGGCGGTGCTTTGCTATGGCGGTTCTGGAGTGTTCAGCGGTGCTTTGACATGGCGGTTCTGATACTGACATTGGTGTGTGGCATGACGATCTCCACACTGGACATTGGTGTTTGGCATGACGATCTCCACACTGGACATTGGTGTGTGGCATGACATTCCATCATTGGCCAGCGGGGCTGTGGCAGCCTGTCCCCTCCTGGGCTGCCAGTAACGATACTTGGGCCCTCCTGGGCTGTGACTCCGGCGGTGGTCTCCTGACCAGTAACGAGACTTGGGCCCTCCTGGGCTGTGACTCCGGCGGTGGTCTCCTGACCAGTAATGAGACTTGGGACCTCCTGGGCTGTGACTCTGGCGGTGGTCTCTGGACCAGTGACGACGGTGCTGGCGGTTGTGTCTGCACCGCCGAAAATGATGGCGCACTTCTCTGCCGTGACACTCACAACAGGCTGGGGAGACTTCCTCTGGACCTTCCCCACCTTTTTTGGAGTTACAGCTGACTCACCAATCGCCTTCGATCCCATTTCACTTGTTGTCCCACCAGGAGTCTTGACACGGTCCGTCGTCCACTCTCCAATTTCAGAGCCTTTACAGGGGGTGGGCTACCAGTGCCTTGGCTCCGGGTCCTACTGCCTGCCCTGGTGGACGGTGCACTCCAAAAACCTGGAACACGCACCACTGGAACTGGAGGCTTTTTGGCTGAGGCGCTACGACAGGACTGATGAATTGGAGGGGGGGGTGGGGGCAAAAAGGTCAATTTGACAGAGGGACAATTTCTGACGGACACTGGGATGGGTAGCTGGAGGGAGTCTGGGAGTGGAGGAAGAGGAGGTGGTTGTAGGAGGTGTCACTTTAGGTGCTTTGGGTGCAGGTGCAGGTACTGGAGGATGTCATGAGGTGGATGGATGTTGGGTGAGTGATTGCTGGCGTTTGGGTACTTTGGGAGGGGGCGTCACAGACACACTGGGAGAGGACACAGGGGACGTGTAAATGGCAGTGGAGGTGGTGAGTGCAGGTGAGCGGCTTGTGGTGCTGGGTGTCCTGGTGTGAGTCCTAGTGCCTGTAGATGTGCTGCATGCAGGTGTGTGTGTAGACGAGACTGGGAGGGAGGAGGGAGAAGAGGAGGAGGGGGACACAGTGGAGACAGTGGATGTTGCTGTGTCTGTATGGGTGTGATGCTTGTGTGAGTGCCTGTGGTGTGTGTGGTGCCTATGTTTGCTTGAGCTACTTTTGGGTGTTGACTTGTGTGCATGCTGGTCTGTAGGTGTGCTTTGGATGGGCTGGGGTACAGGGGATTGGGTCTGGGTGGAGAAAGTTGGAGGGGGGAGGATAGACACAGGGACAATGGCTGCCATCAGTGCTGAGGCCAGAGATTGCAGGGTTCGCTGAAGGGCAGCCTGACCAGAATGAATGCCCTCCAGGAATGCATTACCGTGTTGCAACTCTCGTTCTACACCCTGGATGGCACTCACAATGGTAGACTGCCCAACAGTGAGTGACCTGAGGAGGTCAATGGCCTCCTCACTGAGGGCAGCAGGGGTGACTGGGGCAGGGCCTGAGGTGCCTGGGGCGAAGGTGATGCCCACCCTCCTGTGTGAGCGGGCACGGGGCGTATGCTGAGGGGCTGCTGGGAGGGCGGTGCTGGTCGGGGAGGTGGCGGCTGTACCTGTAGAAGTGGGGCGCACAGATGGTGCCGCCGCCACAGGGGAGCTCCCATCGGTGGACGAGTCCGTGTCGCTGGTTGGTGATCCAGTAGCCACCGTGAAGCTCCCCTCGCTGTCCGTCCCACTGGTGCATTCAGAGTCTGTGGTGTGGCCCTCCATGGCCATATGGGATACAGCTTCGTCGTGCTCCGGTACCACTGTACCTCCGCCTGATGATGCTGATGTACAAAGGGACAGGGAGAGCAGGAAAAGGGGGGGGGGACAGAAGAAAGAGAGTTTTAGTGCATGGCATACCGCTACCGTTGGCGGACAAGACAGACGCAGCAGCCCCATGCATAACGCCGTGCTCCTGGCCTCTGCACATGCAATTTCTGGGATATGGCCCACATGGCAATGGTTGAAATCTGTGCACATGGATGCCACAGGGGCAACTATACCTCAACTTGGCACTCTTCTGAGGTGGGGTAGAGTGCCAGATGGCCTACATTACGGAGGGGCCTTGCCTACCGAACTCGCCCTGGCCTAGGGACACCCAGAGCCCACCCCCCCCACCCAGACATCTCCACTGCACGCAAAGTCCACAGAATGAGGTTGTACTCACCCCCTTGTGTCTGCTGTGATGTCCTTAAGCGCCCATCCAACTCTGGGTAGGCCACCGCCAGGATCCGGAACATCAGGGGGGTCATGGTGCGACGGGCACCCCTCCCACATTGGGAGGCCATCCCCAGCTGAGCCTCCGCCGTCTTCTTGCTGCAGTGGCGAATGTCCTCCCATCTCTTCCCGCAGTGGGTGCCCCGTCTCTGGTGGGCCCTCAGGGTGCAGACGTCCTTGGCGATGGGACGCCAAATGTCCTTCTTCTGGTGGGCGCTAACCTACATGACATGCACAAGGAAAGAGGAACAGTCATTACCAACTGCACCATCAATGTGAGTGGCCCCCTCCCTACTCTGACCATGTGGCCCATTTATTCCCATGCTTTACTGTAGTATGAACTCTGGCCCCTTCCCTCTTCCACCCAGCCCTCTCCACCCAGGCCTAGCCCATACAACGTGCTCCCTGTGTACTAACCTGTTGGTCTGGAGGACCGTAGAGTAGCATGTACTGGGGGAGGACCCCATCCACAAGTTTCTCCAACTCCTGTGCAGTGAAGGCAGGAGCCCTTTCCCCAGACGCAGCACCCATCGCCGCTTCCAGACCGAGGTCACAGCAGCACTAGCAGTGTAGGTCCTCTCCTGTCGAAGGTCAGGTATCTAGTGATTGAAGAGGTAGAAAATGGCGGTGACGTACGCGGCGGTGACATCTGCGGTGGGGCGCATCATCACCGCCGGCGCACCTGTTCATTGGCTCCTGGGACCCATAGGGTCCAATGTTAACCAATGCAGCATTGCGCCGCGGTCTACGACCGCCTACCGCCACGGTGTGCAACGCTAGCCCAGTTACCCCACAATCCCATTGTCCCAGTTTAGAGGTCAGGCAGCTGCCATTTCAGGGGCCCACATGGCTTCAGTTACTACTGCGTCACACATAGCTAGGCCTATACTCAACACACATACAGGAAGGGTTTTGTGTTTGGTGCCGTGTTCTGTGTGACTGTGGGTACATACCTGGAGTAATAGTGACTGTTTCTTCGCTGTTGTCCTTCTTAGGCACCGTCAGCTGGGACATATGAGAAGATGGCGGAATCCTCCGGTGTACCGACCACTGGTGGATCTGTTGACAATGGAAGAGAGACATTTAATCGTCACCTACAGGTTTGACCGTGCCACAATCCAGGAACTATGTACCCAGTTGGAGCCAGACCTGATGTCACCAATCCGCCATCCGACTGGAATCCCCCCTGACGTGCAGGTGCTGTCAGTGTTCCATTTCCATGCAAGTGGGTCTTTTCAGACAACAGTGGCCATGGCATCAGGGATGTCCCAGCCTATGTTTTCCAACGTGTTGTCCAGAGTGTTGTCTGCCCTGCTGAAACACGTAAGGAGATACATCATTTTCCCTGAGGTGGAGGATTTACCTACAGTGAAAGGTGACTTGTATGCCCTTGGACATATCCCCAACGTCATAGGTGCCATTGATGGGACCCATGTAGCTCTGGTCCTCCCCGCAGGAGTGAACAGGTGTACAGGAACAGGAAGAGTTATCATTCGATGAATGTCCAGATGGTCTGTTTGGCAGACCAGTACATCTCGCTGGATCTGTGCATGACGCCTACATCCAGCGGAATAGCAGCATCCCTGATATGATGGGTCAACTCCAGAGGCACTGTGTATGGCTATTGGGGGACTCTGGTTACCCCAACCTTTCCTGGCTATTGACCCCAGTGAGGAATCCCAGGACCAGAGCAGAGGAACGCTACAATGATACCCATGGGCGGACTAGGAGGGTTATCGAACGCACCTTCGGCCTCCTTAAGGCCAGGTTCAGGTGCCTCCATATGACAGGTGGATCCCTATTCTACTCAACGAAGAAGGTGTGCGACATCATCATCGCCTGCTCCATGCTCCATAATTTGGCATTGCGACGCCAGGTGCCTTTTCTGCAGGAGGATGATCCAGATGATGGTGTTGTAGCAGCTGTGGAGCCTGTGGAGCCTGTGGACAGTGATGTGGATGAAGCTGAGGAAGAAGAAAACGACAACAGGGAGTCAGTCATCCAGCAGTATTTCCAGTGAAACACAGCTGAGTACATTTTCAGGTTTAACATTACATTAACTTTCACACGTCTACCTCTATCCTGTACTGACATTTCACTCACTATTTGTTAACTGAGTTGTCCCCTTCCATTTCAGTTTCACAAATGTGGTAACCTACGTGTCAACTGCTTGCATCCTTTCAAGGGCTTGTGATGTGTGACATTGGTATGTTAGCCTTCCAATGGGTAACCCATTATGACACTGTAATTGATAATACAAAATTACAAATCATAGACTGACTCCAGTTTTTTTTGTGTTTCAAGGGTGTTTATTTAAGTGCTAAAAAATTAAGGGGGGTTGTAAAATGGTGATGGGTGATGGTGGACGAATGTCCATGGCAGAGTCCAGTCTATTAGTCTCACAGGTACACTGCACATCTGCCCATTGGAAGTGGAGCTGGGGCAGTTCCGATTTGGACAGGGTAACAAAGTGGGACAGTGGGGGGACAATCAGGGTGGTTTTATTTCCTGGCAGGGGTCTTGCCATCTTGCTCTGTCCTGTTCCTGGATCTCAGGGCCCACTTGCGTGGTGGTTGTCCGTCTGCAGGGGGTGGGGTGCTGGTGTGGTGGTCCTGTGGCGGGGCGTCCTGTCTACTAGCGCCGGCGGAGGTGGTGGGCAGTTCATCGTCGTTGCTAGTGTCAGGGGCCCCTTGGAGTGCCACGGTGTCCCTCAAGGTCTTTTGAATGTCCGTCAGCACCCCTACGATGGTGCCCAGGGTGGAGCCGATGGTCCTGAGCTCCTCCCTGAACCCCAAATACTGCTCCTCCTGCAGACGCAGGGTCTCCTGCAACTTGTCCAGGACCGTCGCCATCGTCTCCTGGGAGTGGTGGTATGCTCCCATGATGGAGGAGAGGGCCTCGTGGAGAGTTGGTTCCCTTGGCCTGTCCTCCCTCTGTCGCACAGTAGCCCTCCCAGTTCCCCTATGTTCCTGTGCCTCCGTCCCCTGGACCGTGTGCCCACTACCACTGCCCCCAGGTCCCTGTTGTTGTTGGGGTGGTGGGTTAGCCTGGGTGCCCTGTAGTGGTGGACACACCGCTGATTGACCTGTCCTGGGTAGGGAGGTTTGGGCTCGCTGGGTGGGTGCTGTGCTGGCGTTACCAGAGGGTGGAATTTCGGTGTTGGGCTGTGGCTGGGCAAGGGGAACCGACTGTCCTGAGGACCCTCTGGTGTGGTGACGTTCCTTCGGGTTCCTACAGGGGTATAAGAACATGATTATTGCATGTGTGTGTTTCATGGTGTACAATGGGTGGGTGTGCGTGAACCCCAGTGCAGGCATTCCTGTGTGGGGGCTTGTGTGCTGATGGTTGGGGGGGTTCTGGGTATGTGCAGTGGGCATGCTTTAGTGATGGGTGTCCATGCTTAGTTATGTCATGCAGGTCTTGGGGTTGGGATGTGTAGTTTGTGTTATTAGTACATTAGTGAGGAGTTTGGGTGACAGGGGAGGGTGTGAGGGTGGGGGTGTGTGATAGCATGCAGGTAGGGTGGGGGATGTGATATTTAAGATTTGACTTACCAGTGTCCGTTCCTCCAACGACTCCTCCGAGGCCCTCAGGATGCAAGATGGTCAAGACTTGCTCCTCCCATGTTGTTAGTTGTGGGGGAGGAGGTGGGGGTCCGCTGCCAGTCCGCTGTACCGCGATGTGGTGCCTGGAGACCGTGGAATGCACCTTCCCCCATAGGTCGTTCCACCTCTTCCTGATGTCCTCCCTATTTCTTGGGTGCTGTCCCACTGCGTTCACCCTGTCCACTATTCTTTGCCATAGCTCCATCTTCCTGGCTATTGATGTGTGCTGTACCTGTGAGCCAAATAGCTGTGGCTCTACCCAGATTATTTCCTCCACCATGACCCTGAGCTCCTCCTCAGAGAAGCGGGGGTGTCTTTGGCGTGCCATGGGGTGGTGTGGGTGAGGTGTGGGGTGGTGTATGTGGTGATGAGTGTGGTGAGTGTAGTGGTATGTGGTGTTTTGTGCTTGGATGTTGTGTGGGTGATGGTGTTGTGTGCCTCTGTGTGATGGGGTTGTCTATTCTGTGCTCTCTCTCTCGCCTTCTCTCAGAATTTCAGGTTGTAGGGGTTTGTGGGTGATGTGGGTGTGTGTTTTATATTGTATTGGATGTGTGGGTGTGGTGTGTGTATCAGGTGTGTGTATTTGGAATTGTCCAATGTGGCGGTGTATTGTAAATGTGTGTGTATTTTGAGCGCGGCGGTGTGTACCGCCAATGGAATACCGCAGTTGAAAGACCGCTGCATGGAATCGTGGGTCGTAATGGCATGGGCGTGTTTCTGTTGGCGTGGCGGTGGAGGATTTGTTTCCGCATGTTTATTGCTGACCTTTGGTGTGGCGGTATTGTGTGGGTGTCTGAATTTCGGCGGATTCCGTGATGTGTGTCATAATAGCTGTGGCGGTCTACCGCAGCCGCGCCGGTGTATTGGCGGTCTTCTGCACGGCGGTAAGTGCCTTACACCGCCAATGTTGTAATGACCCCCATAATGTATTCATTTCAATACTTTATATTATTTTCAATCTGCCATATTAATTTCAATGTATGTCATATTTCTCTTGACATAAGTCAATCATTTCAAGAAATGCCCAATTCTTTTTGGTGAATATTGTATTCGTTTCAGTGATTGCGTTATTGTTTACAGTGAGGGCCATATTAATTTCAGTATGATTTATAAATATTTCAGTATATTTCATATTCAATTTGGTGTGTGTGTTATTCATATTAATCACTAAGTAGCACATTCATTCTGCCAGGTTTCATATTTGTTTTGGTTCAATTCAGATTCACTCTGCCAGGTATCATAATTATTTTGACACCTAGTACATTCATTCTGGTGTGTGTCATATTCATTTTGCAGCATGCTATGCACTTCAGGAGGTGTCCAATATGGGGAGCTGTAATTTTGACATGAACGGCTTCCCATAGCATTTAATATGGATCAGAACACTTGAATGTAATATACTCAGTGAGTATCAAAAAAATGCCTGTGTAATGTTGTGAAATGATTATCATTATTACTATAATGATCTTATGAATGCACCATTTTACCTAGCTTTTGTGTTATTGTAGAAAACTTTCTGATTATAAGTTGCATAGTATTGGGATAAGTATAAAATTACATGTGTTTTTACTGTTACAGAGAGGGTAATTTTTCACCAGAACCATTCAATTCATTATGAGTAAAACCGCTTGCGTTTTTTGTTCTTATACATTTAACATTAGCTCTGAGCAAGTGGTAAATCTTTGAGTGTTGTGGTGTGGTAGAGGTTGAGGGAGAGTTTGAGGGAAATATAGGAGCGAAAGGGAAGCATGTTTCTAGCAGAAAAAAAGTGTAATGAGACCTGTCTCCTTCAGAAACATCAAATTTAGTTCTCACACACCCAGTAAAAGTGGTTAGAGAAAAAACAAACAACTCAGGTGAAGCCAAAAAAATCATGGGGTACTATCGCTCTACCTACGTTATACCGAGGTGGAAGGTGGCTATAATTATAGTCATACTTCTATGTCAATGGAATGTCCCGGTTTTTGGTATAGAAAATCTGGTCACCCAATGTATTCAACTCACCCCAAAAACACTGTTTACAGAATGACCATCAACTTTAAGCCGTTATTTGATTGTGTGTCTAAAACACTTTGGCCCTCATTACAACCCTGGCGGTCAGTGATAACGTGGCGGTAATACCACCAACAAGCTGGCGGTGATTACCGTCAAACTATGACTATGGCGGTGAGAACTCAGATAGACAGCCATTTTACCACACCGACCGCCAGCGAAAACAACACCCACTGTGGCGGTGGCCGCCTACAACCAGGCAGAAGACAATGTCCCGCCCACTGTATTAAGACCCTGAAATCTGCCACCTTTTCCGGGGCGGTACCAACAACATCAAAACCCTGGTGGAAACACTGCACAGAAGTGAAAGGACTCACCGTTGGAGACACAGGAAACAACTACACCGCCATGGAACCCGAGCTGCGTGTCTTCCCAATGCTCTTCTACGTGCTGCTCCACCACGAACACAAACAACAGCAAAGACGATGACGGTGAGTGCAGACGCCTAGCACACAAGGGAGGGGGGGGGGGGAAAGAGTGACTCACACACGCGCAACACACACCCCCACCCCCAACACCATACACACAATCCGCTGAGGTAATAAAACATATATACCCCATACCTCGGAAGAAAAATGCAAGGACAACATGAATTTACCAAAGTGAGTATAATAAGATCAACACAGTAGAAATAAGAAATATGCAATGTAACTGGTATATACAAATGTACAGTTCAAGGAACACTACCCTGTCCTCAGTGTGCGTTGGCCACAGGGTCACAGGTCAAAGTCCATGGCCCCACTTGTACCTGCACCAACACAGAGAGAACACTGCAGGGGCATCCTTTGGAAAATAGGCAGGCACCTCAGTGGGACGGGGAGTGGGGGGGCTCCTCAGCCGGCAGATGGAACAAGACCACTGGTTCTGCAGGGGGCAACGTGCTTGGTCCTGGGGAGTGCAAGTCCACAGTCTCTCAAGTGGGTGACTTGCCCACATGCTCTGAAGGGGGCATCGTGCCCTGTGCTGTTTATCCTGTGGAGGCTGGGGTTGGTGGGTGTCTTACCCACTGGTTCTGAAGGGGGCATCGTGGCCTGTGCTCTTGATCCTGGGGAGGCAGGGGTTAGTGGGTGTCTTACCCACTGGTTCTGGAGGACACTTCGTACCCTGTGCTCTTAATTCTGGGGAGGCTGGTGTTGGTAGTTGCCTTACCCACTGGTTCTGCAGGGGGCATGGTGCCCTGTGTGCTGATCATGGGGAGTGCAAGGTTACAGTCTCTCAGGTGGGTGTCATACCCACCGGATTAGCAGGGGCCAGGCTGCACAGCAGCCCATGGAGGCAGGACTACATACCGTTCGCTGGCAGTGACAGCTGCTCAGTGGTGGTGGTGGTGCTGCTGCTGCTGGTGGTGGGGTGAAGCTTTGCCCATTCCCTACAACCTCTGATGGCTGTTCAGTGGTACGGGTTGTGCTGCTGCTGGTGGTGGGTGGAAGCTCCTGCCCATCCCCTGGAGCCTCGGACAGCAACTCAGTGGTGTTGGTGGTGCTGCTGCTGCTGGTGGAGGGAAGCTCCTGCCCATCCCTTGCAGCCTCGGACGGCTGCCCACTGGTGGTGGTGGTGCTGCTGTTGCTGGTGGGGGGAAGCTCCTGCCCATCCCCTGCAGCCTCGGACGGCTGCCCACTGGTGGTGGTGGTGCTAATACTGCTGGTGGGGGGAAGCTCCTGCCCATCCCCTGCAGCCTTGGATAGCTGCTCAGTGGTGGAAGTGGTGCTGCTGCTGCTGGTGGGGGGAAGCTCCTGCCCATCCCCTGCAGCCTTGGACGGCTGCTCAGTGGTGGTGGTGGTGGTGGTGCTGCTGCTGCTGGTGGAGGGAAGCTCCTGCCCATCCCCTGCAGCCTCGGAAGGCTGCTCAGTGGTGGTAGTGGTGCTGCTGCTGCTGCTAGTGGTGGGGGGGAGCTCCTACCCATCCCCTGTAGCCTCAGACTGCTGCACAGCCATGGTTGTTGGTGGGGGCTCTGTCTAAGTCCCTGCCCCAGGCCCCTTGTCCTTCCTGTCTGCTGGTGCTGGCTCCTTGCCCTTCCTGGCAGCAGCTGGGGCTGGCATCTTGCCCTTCCTGGCAGCAGCTGGGGCTGACTCCTTGCCCTTCCGGGTAGCAGCTGGGGCAGGCACCCTTTCCTTGAGGCTGCCTGGTGCAGGCTCATTCACCCTCTGCACATGTACCCTGGATCCTTTCCTACCACGAGTGGCTGTGGAGAATACTGGGCCCAAGGACTGGGTGGCTGAGGTTCTTGTCTGGGTTTTTGACACCCTGGCCAGATGTGAAGGACTGGGGGAGGGGTAGGGAAGAGGTCAATGGTGGAGAGGAAAAGCTTCTTAAGGACATCGGGGCGGGAAGAGGGAGTAGGTTTGAGAGTGGAGGAAGAGGGAGTGGTTCTAGGAGGTGTCTGTCTGCCGAGTTTGAGTGCAGGCGCATGGGCTGGATGCTGTAGTGAGGTGGATGACTGTTTGGTGTCTGAGTGCTTGCGTTTCAGTACTTTAATAGGGGGGACAGACACAGTGGGAGAGCACAGAGGGGACATGTGCATGGCTGTTGTTGAGGTGTCTGCCAGTGAGGTGTGGGTTCTGCTAGGTGTGGTGGTGATGCTGGTAGTGGATAAGGTTGTAGTGCATGCAGATGTGAGTGTAGACGCAATTGGGATGGAGGTGGAGGAGGAGGAGGAGGAGAATGAGGAGGAGGTGGGGGAGACAATGGAAATTGTGGATGTTGGTATGTCTGCATCTGGATGGTGTTTGTGAGTGCCTGTGGGATGATGTGTGGTGCTTGTGTCTGCCAGTGTCATTCTTGTGTGCATGCTCGTCTGCCTGTGTGCTTCGGATAGGTTGGGGTTGAGGGGAATGGGACTGGGAAGAGGAAGTTGGAGGGGGGAGGGTGGAAACAGGGACAATGGCTGCCATCAGAGAGGAGGCCAGAGCCTGGATCGATCTCTGTTGGCCCGCCAAGCCAGTGTGAATGCCCTCCAGAAATGCACTAGTTTGCTGCATTTGGGCTGCCAGTCCCTGGATGGCGTTCCCAATGGTTGACTGCCCTACAGAGATGGATCTCAGGAAGTCAATAGCCTCCTCACTCAGGGCAGCAGTGCTCCCTGGGGCAGGGCCTGAGGCGCCTGAGGCAAAGGAGAAACCCACCCTCCAGGGTGAGCGGGCACAGGCAACATGATGAGGGCCTGCTGGGAGGGTGGTCTTGGTATGGGGGTGGCAGATGTACCTGTGGCTGGGGTGGTCACAGAGGTGCCCGCCACCACCAGGGAGCTTCTAGCTGACGAGGTATCTGTTTCTGAACTGTTTCCTCCAGTCTCCACTGTGGTGCTCTCCTAGCCCTCCGTCCTACTGTGCCCTCACCGTCGGTGGACTCTGCCTCCTGGGTCCTGTGGGATGCCGCTCCCTCCGTCGCCAGTGCCTCTGCTCCTCTGCCAGATGATGCTAATGCACATAAGGACAGGGTGACAAAACAAAAGGCGGGGTGGAGACAAAGGATACACATGGTCAATTGCTGCATCAACACCACAGTTGGCGTACACAGCACTCTCACAAACAGGGAACAGCCCTACGCACTATGCATTGCACTACCAGTTATTTTGCTGCCACTAAGGCGTGGGGAGGGGCACACACCACCAAATACAGCACACCTGAGACCCACTGAGCCCTGCCCAGTTGTGGATGCCTACGAGCTAGGAAGCATGATTATCCCTTCAGGACCCTTGCCAACAGGAGACCTACTCTGCAATGTCAGGCCTGGGCTATGGGAACCCACTGACACACATTCCCCACCTGGATACCACACTACCATCAGTAAGTTGAAATGATGGGCACTGTACTCATTCCCTTGTGGCTGCTGTGATTCCCTCAAGCCCCCATCCAGATCCGGATAAGCCACCGCCAGTATGCGGGCCATCGGGGGGGTCAGGGTTCGATGGGCCCCAGCTGGGCCTCTGCCGTTTTCCGTGCCCAGCGTCTCATGTCCTCCCACTGTTTCCGAAAGTGGGTGCTCCGCCTGCCGTAGACTCCCAGGGTCCGCACGTCCATGACGATGGCACGCCATATACCCTTCTTTTCATGGAAGCTGACCTACAGAGGGAACACACACAGGAAAATAGTATCATTCAGACAGTCCTACCTGTTACAATTATGGCCCACCATACCCCTTCACATCATCATTTGCACACACAAGGCCCAGCACACACCCAATATGCTGCCCAGAGGACATCCACCCACCCCCCCTTACACAAGGCCTTCACACACACCACTCCATGCATTTATGTCACATGCATCGTGCTCACAGTGTTCTCACCTGTTTGTCTGAAGGCCAATACAGCAGTCCGTAGTGGGGTGGGAACCCGTCCACCAGTCGCTCCAACTCCACTGAGGTGAAGGCATGTGCCCTTTCCCCAGTCACACTGGCCATGGTAGGTTCCAGACACAGGACATAGCAGCACATGCAGTGTAGGTCCCCTCCTGCTGAATGTCAGGTAGCAAGTGAGGAATCACATAGAAAATGGCGGTCACGTCTGCGGCGGTGGATACCATCACCGCCGGCATAGATCACCATTGGCCGCTGTACCCCATAGGGCCCAATGTTAACCAATGAGGAGTTGCACGGCGGTTCCCAACCGCCTCCCATAATGGTGCTCAGTATCAGCGGAATTACCTCACTTCCACCAGTACCTCCACACAGGACAGGCGTACCCATTTCAAGGGGGGGGGCAGGCCCTGAATAATAACTGCATCACAGTTAAAATTTGGACATACAGGACAAATCCCACTTACCCAATACAAATTGACATAATGCATTGTACTGTTGTGGCTCCAATGTTCAGTTTGTGACCGGCTCCTCACTCCTTTGTTCCTTAGATTGCTACCACTGCGGATGAATAGGAGATGGAGACATACCACTGTGTACAGTACCTTGGTTGACTTGCCAACAATGGAGGACAGGCACATCATCCTTACCTATAGACTTGACAGTGCCACAATCACAGATCTGTGTGCCCAATTGGAGACTGACCTGATATCTGCTTCCGTCACCCCACTGGGATCCTTCCTCTTGTGCAAGTTCTATCAGTGATCCATTTCCTTGCAACTGGTTCTTTCCAAGTGACAGTGAGCTTGGCAGCAAGACCAGAGTGTTGTCTGCCCTGATTAAACATATGTGCAGCTACATTGTTTTTTGCCAGGTGGAGGATTTGGCCACAGTGAAGGCTGACTTCTGTGCAATGGGACATATCCCCAACATAATTGGGGCAATTGATGGAACACATATTGCATTTGTGCCCCTCATCACAATAAACAGGTGTACCGAAATCGTAAGAGTTTTCACTCCATGAATGTACAGATGGTGTGCTTGGCGAACCAGTACATCTACCATGTCAATGCTAAGTATCCTGGGGCGGTGCATGATGCCTTTATCCTGAGGGATAGCAGCATTCCAAATGTGATGGGCCAACTATAGAGGCACTGGGTGTGGCTAATAGGTGAGCCCTGGTTCCCACCCAGTAGGTGTTGGTGTATGAGCATGGTGTGGGCCATATGGGATAGTGTGTGGCTAAATGTTATCCCTCAATATTTGCAGGTGACTCTGGTTACCCCAACCTATCATGGCTACTGACCCCTGTGAGGAATGCCAGCACAAGGGCAGAAGAACGTTTCAATGAGGCACATGGGCGAACAAGAAGGATAAACAAAAGAACCTTTGGCCTCCTGAAGGCCAGGTTCAGGTGCCTCCATCTAACAGGTGGATCCCTGTGCCACTCACCCAAGAAGGTCTGCCAGATAATCGTGGCATTCGGCATGTTGCACAACCTTGCCTTGTGCCTTTTCTGAAGGAGAAGGAGGCTGGAGATGGCCGTGTGGCAGCAGTGGACCCTGTAGACAGTGAGGATGAGGAAGCAGAGGATGAGGATGAGGACAACAGAACAGCAGTGATACGACAATACTTCCAATGACACACAGGTAAGACAATGTTACTTCACATTTCATTGTCAATAATTTGTATATCTTTGGCACTGGCATGCTGGTATTTCCCACTTCTGTGTAGACTTAGTCTACCCTTTGGCAATTCTTTTTACAGATGTTGGTGCCCCACTATCGCTCCTGGTGTGATCACTGCAGCCAAATACAGGTCTTTCCTATGTGCACAATTACTGTACAATTGAATTGCAATGTTTGAACCTGGTAAAGTGAATACATACTTTAAAAATGTAACATACTCCAAACTTGTTTTTTTTCCTAAGGGTGGTTATTGAAGTGCTAAGAAAAAGAGGAGCAAGTGCAAGGGGATCGGGTGATGATGGAGGAAAGTCCAGGGTATTGTTCCAGTCTATTTGTAGCACAGGTGCATTGTCCATGGGGACATAGGAAGGGGACCAATGGCAGTTCAAGGTGGACAGGGTGACTGAGTGAGACAAAAGGGTGACAATCAGGAGAGTCTCATTTCCTGGCGGGGGTCTTGGAAATAGTCTCTGACTTGCTGCATTTGACTTGGTAGATAGTAAATTACTATGGGATATGCTAAAAACAGATAGGGATTGGTTCGGATTTATTATCACTCCTTCAGGGTCTGCATTCACAAAATAAGGCCCAAGTAATTTTAGATATGAGCGGCTCACTTTAAAAAAGGATCCCCATAAAGAATGGCCTTCGCCAAGGTTGCGTGTTGGCCCCAATATTATTCTCATTATTTCTGTCAGACCTGTCAGGGTTGTTACAGGAGACCAAAGGCTTAAGCCCAAAAATGGATGGTGTACATGTTTCCTGTTTATTATATGCTGGCGATCTACTGATAATGGATATGACGGAGTTAGGGCTACAAAGGAAATTGGAGGCGTTTTACTCCTATTGTCAAAAGGAAAAAATTGTAGTAAATGTGGAGAAAACGAAAATAATGTCTATAGCGAAAGAGAAAAGTGCATTTACCTACCATTTAGGAGGAGAAAAAATAGAGAAGGTAAAAGAATTTAAATACTTAGGCATATGGTTTGACTCACACTTGAGATGGAAAGTCCATACCGAAGCCCTAAAAAATAAAGCTCTACCATCAGTTTGGGGATTAAAACAATTCAATAATAAATATGGGGGTCCTTCCTTCCTTCCGGTTATTTCTGCCTTTAATGCTATGGTACGTCCCCAGTTCCAATATGGAGTGGAAGTTCTAACATTTTCTGGGAAATTAAACTGGGAGACAGAAGAAAGCATTTGCGTAAAGCGTATGCTCTCACTGCCCCCTTCAAGTATGCTACAAGCTATAAGACCAGAATGTCAAATGACGGCATGGACTTACCTCAGACTACAAGCAACACTGAAGTTCTGGTTAAGTATAAGAGATGAAGGGAACTGTAAGATCGCGAGACTGTGTAAAAAAGAAATAACAACAAGCGAGTTACATTGGGCGCTACAAATGAGAGGACGGTTAGAAAAGATTTGTGTCCTCTTAGGCTTACCTGGCAACCAGTGGTGTGGTGCACAAATTCCAAAATCTAATCTACAAAGAATAGTGAAGGAAAGAGCAAGAGAACTAAACCTGAAGTACTTAGAGTGCAGAATATCAACTCAGGCTATGGTTGTCAGATGGAGGAATCCCGAAAACTTTCCCTATATAGAGGCTCTACCCAACCCAAGATTAAGAAACTCAGTGTTAGTTCTGAATTGGGCTGAATCCAGGGATAGAGATCCCAAGGTAAGAGCGTTACTTAAGGATTCCCAGGGTCTATGTAGATGTAGCTTACAACAGAAATATACTATGCAACACCTACTTTTGGATTGTTACTGGTTTTTAGAACTTTTTAAAACTAATTTGTAAGGAATATAATATTAATAATCGGGACCAAGCGTTTAGGTTACCCATTGATATGAGATTTTTAAATGTAACCTGTGCATTGGGCCTATTTTTAAATAGCCTAAGAGGTGTTTTAACTGGAATTATAGGCTCTGGTATGATGTAGGAAGTAAACAGGAATGAAGAGTTTTAAATACTATAATTGGTTGATGATATTTTAGAAAATTGTGCCAAGTTATAATGAGGCAAGAATTTAAATGTAGAGTACTTTATATCGGAAATTGTACTTTATGAGATTATAAGGATTTTTATATCGGAAATTGCACTTTAGGAGATTGTAAGGACCTGATTCTAATCAGAATTGTAGGTGGGATATATCCAGTTGGCGCTTTGCACTTTATGAAATTGTAAGAATTTGAACTTTGTAGGAAGTAAAGAGGAATGAAGAGTTTTTTACTATAATTGACTATTTTAGAATTATATTGGACAATGGTATTTTAGAAAATGTTGCCTCGCCTTAATGAAATACGATAAAAAGTGGTGCATTTTATATCAGAAACTGCACTTTATAAGATTGTGAGGACTTGAGTCTAATCAGAATTGTATGTGGGATAATCTGGTTGGCACACTGCACTTTATGAAATTATAAGAACATGAACCTTAAATTAATGATCTATGTAAGTAGAGCTGGATATTAAGACTTAGAATGATTTAAGAATTTTGTATGTGAATGTAGTATGTAATAGAAAAAATGTGTACATTTTATTGTTTTTATAGTTTTAATGGCTGTGCCAAATAAAAGAATTTGTGAATTGAATAGTGTCTGACTTCTGCCTGGATCGCAGGTAACATTGACGGGGTGGTTCTCCTTCTGCAGGGGGAGAGTGCTGGTGGCCTGTTGGTCCTGTGGCGGGGCCTCTTGTCCACTAGCGGCAACGGAGGTCGAAGGCAGTTCAGATGTCTGGCTATTTGCAGGGGCCCACTGTTGTGAGACTGCCTCCCTCATAATGTTGGCCATGTCTGCCAGCACCCCTGCAATGGATACCAGAGTGGTGTTGATGGTCTGCAAGTCCTCCCTGATCCCCTGGTACTGTCCCTCCTGCAGCCGCCTGTTCTCCTGCACTTTGTCCAGGATCTGGCCCATCGTGTCCTGGGAATGTTGATATGCTTCCAGGATCTCGGTGAGTGCCTCCTGGAGAGTTGGTTCCCTAGGCCTGTCCTCCCCCTGGAGCACAGCACTCCTCCCAGTTTCCGTGTTGTCCTGTGCCTCTGTCCCCTGAACCATGTGCCCACTGCCACTGACCCCAGTTCCCAGATTGTCTTGGGTCTGAGGTGTGCCCTGGGGTCCCTTCAGAGGTGGACACACTGCTGATTGACGTTTCCTGGGGACAGAGGTGTGGATATGCTGGGTGGGTGCTGTGGTGGTGATTTCTGATGGAGGAGGCTCTGTGGTGGTGTGTGCCTGTGCCTGGGTAACTGATTGTCCAGGGCTCCCTGATGGGCTAGGTTGGTCATCCAGATCCAGGCGGCCAGAGTTGCTGTCATCACTGTGGGCCTCTTCAGTTGGGGGACTGGATAGTGCATGCACCTCTTCTCTGAAATTGGCTGGGATACTTATGGGGATGTAAATGAAGTGTTATTGGTTCTGTGTGTGACATATTGTGCATTGGTGGGTTGCCCCTTTGGTTGTTTTTGCCATGGCAGCTTTCACTTGTGTAAGTTGGTATATGGTGGACTAGCTGATTCTCTCTAGTGTGCATGCTTTGGTGATAGGTGTCCATTCAGAACTGTGAGTGATGTCCATGCTTTGGTAGTGCATGCAGGGCTTGACATTGGAATGAGTGGGATGTGATGGTGGGGTGTGTGGGAGGTGGTGGAGTGATGGGAGTGAGGGTGAGGATATGTGATGGCATGCAGGAAGGGGGGTAGTAGTAGTATATAGTTGACTTACCAGAGTCCAGTCCTTCTCCTTCTCCGGCCAGGCCCTCAGGATGCATGATTGCCAAGACTTGTTCTTATCCATGTTGTTAGTTGTGAGGGAGGAGGTGGGGGTCCACCGCCAGTCCTCTATACAGCGAGTTGGTGTCTTGCTGCGATGGAACGTGCCTTCTCCCGTAGTTCATTCCACCTCTTCATGATGTCTTCCCTAGTTCTTGGGTGCTGTCCCACAGCGTTGACCTTGTCCACGATTTTCCACCATAGCTCCATCGTCCTAGCTATAGATATCTGCTGCACCTGTGTTCCAAATAGCTGAGGTTTTACCCTGATGATTTCCTCCACCATTACCCTTAGCTCATCCTCTGAGATTTGGGGGTGTCTTTGTAGTGCTGTGGTTGTTGTGTAAGGTGTGTAGGTGAGGGTGTGTAGGGTAATGTGTTGGGGTGTGTGATGTGGGGTGCGTGAGTGGTGTTTAGGTGTGAGTGGTATGTGGCTCTAGTTGTGTGAATGGTCTTGCTGTCTCTCTCTGGTGGCAATTATTTGTATTCGTAAAGGGTTGTGGGTAATGTGGGTGTGTGTTTTATAGTGGTGTGGGTCTGCGGGAGTGGTGTGTATGGGTGTCAGATGTGTGTTATTTAAATTGACCAATGTAGTGTTGTTTTGTATGTGTGTGTGTATTTTGAGTGCGGCGGAATGTACCACCAATGGTTTACCGTGGTTGAATGTCTGCCGTGGTGATTCGTGGGTCACAATGTGATGGACGTTGTTTCATTGGCGTAACAGTGTAGGTTTGGATACCGCCAGTTTCTCTCTGACCTTTGGTGTGCCGGATTTGTGTCTGTGGCTGAATAGTGACGGATTGCTGTGTGTGTGAGTGTCATAATATGGTGAACGGATATCAGCCGCTGCGGCGGTATGTTGGCAGCACTCAGCATGGCGGTAAGTGCGATTTACCGCCAATGTCATAATGACGGCCTTTAGGTCCACATAACCCATTTCAACCAACTAAAGGTTGCATCTTTAAACGGTAATGTTGTTTTACACTACAGTGAGAGGAAAACGATTGTACATTGCAAAACAAACTAATATTGTTCTATTGCAGACACACCTCTTCCTGATAAACCAGAAGTGAGACTGGGAAAGGATCTCTTTCTAGGAAGCAATTACAGCTGCCAGGAACCAAACGCACAACCAGTGTCTTCAAATTTCTTAGAATCCAGGGGTGTAGCTATACCGTTTAAGAATAACTCCATGCATAATGAGATCAATAAAGCCATTACATATTTACTAAAATAAAGATCTGAGGGGGGCGGAGTCTGGCTGCCGTCTGAAATGGCCGCCTCAACGTAGAGCTCCGAGACTCCAGGAGATAAGGATTACCCAAATAGCTGTCAAAAAGCCTCCTTGGAGCCAGAATGAAAGGAAATATACAAGTGATAACAGGACATACCTCTGAAGTTATTTCAGAAGTAAGAGATGACAGTTAAAACAGAGTTCTTAAATGAAGCCCTGAAGCCTGGCTACAAATCACCCTAACAGGGCCCCTCAGCTGAGCAAAGAACAACACTTTCTGTCAGGAAACAGAGTCAGCTGCTGAAGAGATAGGGGGTTTTCTTGTGTTTAAACTGGGAGGCTGCACCAGGGGAATTAAATTACTGTTGACCTTTGGTTGAACTCTCCACACAGCACAGGGAAGCCTCTGACAACTCTCTACTCTGAGGTATTTTCTCTTCACTTAACTGTTCAGACTCCACTACCTGAATGTGTGAGCACAGGATTTTCTTGTCATCAGAGTGTGTGGAGCAAATGCAGTTCGGAAAGTGAGTGTTATACACCATTGATGCAGCTGAGAGAGCCTGTGAAAGTTACTCATTCAGTCAGGAAATACAGCCAGTTTCTTAACAGATAAGGGGAATTCCCTTTCTTGAAAGTTGAAAGGCTGCTATAGGGAAAACATGAACTTTCATTTCTGAGGTATCTCTCTTAATTTGACAGTTTAGAGTCTGCTATATCAGCGGAGTGTGTAAAGCGAATTTAGATAGGCAGGCAAAATATGTGAGCTATTTCTGATGCACTGGTTTTCAGGGACACCTGTATGAAAGCATTCAGTCATTATTTTTTAAAATTCTAGAAGTCTGTGGCAAAGACTATTTCTGTCAGCAAACACAGCCAGCTGCTGATGAGATAAGTAAAAAGGCTGCTGTAAGAGAAGCCTCTGACAACTCTCAACTCTGAGGTATTTCTCTTCGCTTAACTGTTCAGGATCCATTGCGTGGTTATGTAAGCGCAGGGATTTCTTGTCTACAGGTGTGTGGTGTAAATACAGTTTGGCAAGTGAGTGTTGTACACCGCTCCTACAGCTGAGAGAGTTAGTGAAAATGACTCATTCTATCAGGAAACACAGACAGTTTCTGAAGAGATACGTGAAATTCCTTTCCTTGAATGTCGAAAGGCTGCTGTATGAGAAGCATATAAACTTTCACTTCTGGGATATTTCTCTAAATTTGACAATTCAGACTCTACTACGAAATTAAATAAACGCCGGAATTCCTATCAGCAGAGGGGGTAAAGTGAATTTGGGTAGGCAGGCGAAAACTGTACAACATTTCTGATGCACTGTTTTTCAGTGACACCCGCTTGAAAACATATAGCCATAATTTTAAAATCCCAGATGTCTGTCAAGATTTACAGTGTTAATATCTACCTACTTTGTGAGTCAATTGGATATCATATTTGATTGCTAAGCTGTACTTATTTATTGTCTTCTATAACATTAAAATATAACAGTATGGCCAGTGGCAAATCTAATAGAAAGCCTTTGTTTAGACAAATAGTAGGGAACACTGAACCTCCAGGCACATCTACTTTTGTTCCACAAGTCATTGCTTTAATGGACCTTATTTTAAAAGAGATCTGTGCCGTGGGGCAAAGATTGGGATCTATGGATGTAAAAATGTCAGATATCGCAACAGAAATGAAGACAATACGGATGGATCTAAACTCTTTTCATTCAAAATTGGAAATTTTAGATCAAATAACCACTTTTTTGGAAGAGAAATTAGATAATGCAGAGTATTGGGGTCCAGATATCTGGCACCTAAAACAAAAATTTATAGATTTGGAAGACAGGCCCCGAAGAAATAACATTCGTTTTTATGGAATTCAAGAAAAAATGGAAGTCAATAATGATGTGAAGAACTTGCTACTAACGTTAATACCGTGGCTACTGAACATATCTTTTGAGCATCCCCTTGAGTTGCAGAGAGCTCACAGAATTCGATCAAGAACTTCATCTTCAACTCTTGAATCTAGACCTAGATCGATTATAGCATGCATCTTACGTCATGAACAAGTCCGCCAAATATTAACAGCTGCTAGTAAACATGGTCCGTATGACTTGGAAGGCCATAAAGTATTTATTGCTGCAGACTTCTCCACTGAAACCAATGCCAAACGAAAAGCGTTCCTGCAACTTAGGCCAAAACTTCGCAAATGGGATATCAAATATGGCCTTTTAGAACCTGCCACAATGTGGATCACAATGGATGGGAAATCAAGGGATTACACAGATCCTGAGGATCTGGTATGCTTCCTGGACAGTTTGGATGGCCAACATATGGACTCAACACCACTGAACAAAACATCTATGAATAGTTCACTTCAATTACAGAATGATCCACAAAGCCATCGCACCAGTAGATTACACATCCGTACCTTTATGAAACAGTTTGACAGAGATGAAGCAGTCCACTGCGTAAAAAGGCACTCACACAGGAAAAACCCAGAGACAAATCGAGATCACCTCTAAAAGTCATCCACGTCTTTTAATAAATTAACTGATGCTCAACCTTTCACTATCACTTCTTCCAGCTCGATGAGCATATTTATACATGCTGTGTATTAATATAATGTTATTACTGTTTTACTGCAGTTCTTCATTCTGATGGATATGATTCATTTCCTATCCTCATATATTGTTGTTCAATAACCATATACATATGTATTTGTATATGCAGATTTTCTCTTGGATAGATTTTATAACTCCATGGAGTGTTTTTTCTTATAATCTATTTACCATGAGTGGTTTTCCTTTCCTCCCCTGCAGAGTCTGGGTTTTGAATTGTGGTTTAGACCCACTGACGAAAGATACATATTCTTTGATCTCCAGTGTTTTTTTACATTCTAGCACTTAGAACGGTGTACTTACACCATTTAGAGTTTAGTGTAAACAATATTTTATGATTGTGGTTTCAGGTTTACTACACTCCAGATAGTTTTTATTTCCTCCAGTAAGTTCTCATTATCATATTACCATATAATTTATCTACTTCCTTTTCCTTTTTTTTTTTAGCATTTTGACTCAGTTTCGCACATTACAAATATACTCTAACATTTTCAGTCAGCATCATGACAACAAGTCCTATGCAAATTGTCTCTCTAAATGTCAATGGCATTACTAATTACATTAAAAGGCAAAAAATGATTTACTATTTAGCCTCCAAACATACTGACATTGCTCTCATCCAGGAGACTAATCTATCTGATGTAGAATCAGAAAAATTAAAACGAGATTTGGTAGGCCAGATTCTTTACAGCTGCAAATCCCCTTCTCACATATCAGGAGATGCTACATCCCACAATACTGCTAGGAAAAGTGGTGTAGCCATTCTAATATGGAAAACACTGCAATGCCAAATACTACAGTCATGGTCAGATGAGGATGGTAGATTTGTTTTTGCCAAGCTTAAAGTTGGTAATATTATATAAGGAGTGGGTTCCATTTATGCCCCTGTCAGGACTACAGCCCCCTTTTCCCTTCATCTAAATAGAATTCTAACAGAAATGGGAAATTTCTAGAAAAGTTTTAGGAGGCGATTGGAATCTTGCGCCAGATGTGATCTTAGACAGAACAGGTCCCCTGGACACAACTCATAGTAGAAATAGAGCCGTAATGGGAGACATCACAGAAGATCATGGTTTGATCGATATCTGGCGTTTACTAGATCCATCAGATAAGTTTAGGAGGCTGGCCTGGCTTATAGTGGGTACCTTGTGGTACTTACACCCTGTGCCAGGTCCAGTTATCCCTTATTAGTAGAATAGAGGTGTTTCTAGCAGCATAGGCTGTTAGAGGTAGTTATGGCAAAGCAGCTTAGGCTGAACTAGGAGACATGCAAAGCTCCTACTATACCACTTATATCATATAGCACAATATCATAAGAAAACACAATACTCAGAGATACTAAAAATAAAGGTACTTTATTTTAGTGACAATATGCCAAACGTATCTCAGAGGATACGCTCACTTAGGAGGTAAGTAATATACACAAATTATATGTACACAAACCCAAAACAGGTAAGTAACAGTAAGAAAAGTAGTGCAAACAATATAGAATCACAATGGGATGCAATAGGTAGACATTGTCCTAGGGGCAACACAAACCATATGCTCTAAAAGTGGAATGGGAATCACAAATGGACCCCAGGCCTATGGGAGATTGTAGAGATGGGCTGGGACTGTGAGAAAACAGTAAGGGTGTCCAAAATACCCCAACCCAAGACCCTGAAAGTAGGAGTAAAGTTACCCTACTACCCCAGAAAGACAGTATAGTTGTGACAGGGGATTCTGCAAGAACCACAAGCACCAGCAAAACACTGAAGATGGATTCCTGGACCTGAGGACCTGTAAAGGAAGGGACCAAGTCCAAGAGTCACGAAAGTGTCCAAGGGGGCAGGAGCCCACTAAACCCCAGATGAAGGTGCAAAAGGGCTTCCTCTGGGTAGAAGAAGCCAAAGATTCTGCAACAACAAAAAGAGCTAGAAACTTCTCCTTTGGATGGAAGACGTCCCACGGCATGCTGGAGGTTGCAGAAGTGTTTCCAGGCAGAAATACCACAAACATGCCTTGCTAGCTGCAAGAGTTGTGGTTGAGGATTTTGGGTGCTGCTGGGGACCAGAAAGAACCAGGATGTCTCCCCTTGGAGGAGGAGACAGAGGGGACGTTCAGCAACTCAGACAGCCCCCGCAGAAGCAGGCAGCACCCGCAGAAGTACCGGAACAGGCACTTAGAAAATTTGAGGACAGCAGTTGACTCAGAGTCACAAAGGAGGGTCCCACGATGTCGGAGTCCAACTCAGCGAGTTGGACAATGCAGGACGGAGTGCTGGGGAACCAGGCTAGGCTGTGCACAAAGGAATCCTTGGAGAAGTGCACAGAAGCCGGAGCAGCTGCAAATCACGCAGTACACAGGTCTGCTGTCTGGCGTGGGGAGGCAAGGAGTGACCGCCACCAACTTTGGACAGATGGGTCACTGGACTGTGGGAGACACTTGGACCCAGCTCCTGTGTTCCAGGGACCACACTCGTCAGGATGAGAGGGGACCCAGAGGACAAGTGATGCAGAAGATTGGTGCCTGCGTTGGCAGGGGGAAGATTCCGTTGACCCACAGGAGATTTCTTCTTGGCTTCCAGTGCAGGGTGAAGGCAGACAGCCCTCAGAGCATGCACCACCAGGAAACAGTTGAGAAAGCCGGCAGGATGAGGCGCTACAATGTTTCTGGTAGTTGTCTGATCACTTTGTTGCGGTTTTGCAGGCGTCCTGGAGCAGTCAGTGGTCGATCCTTGGCAAAAGTCGAAGAGGGAAGTGCAGAGGAACTCTGGTGAGCTCTTGCATTCGTTATCTGTGGAATAGCCCAGAGGAGAGACCCTAAATAGCCAGAAAAGGAGGTTTGGCTACTAAGAAAGGAGGCTTGGCTACTGAAAGAGGTAAGCACCTATCAGGAGGGGTCTCTGATGTCACCTGCTGTCACTGGCCACTCAGAGCAGTCCACTGTGCCCCAACACCTCTGAATCCAAGATGGTAGAGGTCTGGGACACACTGGAGGAGCTCTGGGCACCTCCCCTGGGAGGTACTGGTCAGGGGAGTGGTCACTCCCCTTTCCTTTCCCCAGTTTCACGTCAGAACAGGGCTGGGGGATCCCTGAACCGGTGTAGACTGGCTTATGGAGAGATGGGCACCATCTGTGCCCATCAAAGCATTTCCAGAGGCTGGGGGAGGCTATTCCTCCCCAGCCCTTCACACCTATTTCCAAAGGGAGAGGGTGTAACACCCTCTCTCAGAGGAAATCCTTTGTTCTGCCTTCCTGAGACTGGGCTGCCCAGACCCGGGGGCAGAAACCTGTCTGAGGGGTTGGCAGCAGCAGCAGCTGCAGTGGAAACCCCGGAAAGGCAGTTTGGCAGTACCCGGGTTCTGTGCTAGAGACCCAGGGGATCATGGAATTGTCCCCCCAATACCAGGAATGGTATTGGGTGGACAATTCCATGATCTTAGACATGTTACATGGCCATGTTCGGAGTTACCATTGTGACGCTACACATAGGTGTAGTGCACACGTGTAATGGTGTCCCTGCACTCACAAAGTCCGGGGAATTTGCCCTGAACAATGTGGGGGCACCTTGGCTAGTGCCAGGGTGCCCACACACTAAGTAACTTGGCACCTAACCTTCACCAAGTGAGGGTTAGACACATAGGTGACTTATAAGTTACTTATGTGCAGTGAAAAATGGCTCTGAAATAACGTGGACGTTATTTCACTCAGGCTGTAGTGGCAGTCCTGTGTAAGAATTGTCTGAGCTCCCTATGTGTGGCAAAAGAAATGCTGCAGCCCATAGGGATCTCCTGGAAACCCAATACCCTGGGTACCTAGGTACCATATACAAGGGAATTATATGGGTGTTCCAGTGTGCCAATGAAAATTGGTAAAATTAGTCACTAGTCTGTAGTGACAATTTTAGAAAGCAGAGAGAGCATAAGTACTGAGGTTCTGGTTAGCAGAGCCTCAGTGATAGAGCTAGGCACCACACAGGGAACACATACAGGGCATACATTATGGGCACTGGGGTCCTGCCTAGCAGGATCCCAGTGACACATGGGCAAAACAAACATACATACAGTGAAAATGGGGGTAACATGCCAGGCAAGATGATACTTTCCTACACTCCTGCCCCAAACGAAGGACAATAAGGCTAACCTTGCCCAGATGAGTCTTCATTGTCTAAGTGGAAATATCTGGAGAGTCCATCTGCATTGGAGTGGGTACTCCCAGGTCTATGTTCCACTGTATAGTCCATTCCCTGTAGGGATATGAACCACCTCAACAATTTAGGGTTTTCACCTTTCATTTGTTTTAGCCAAAGTAGAGGTTTGTGGTCTGTCTGAACAATAAAGTGAGTACCAAACAGGTATGGTTTCAACTTTTCCAGTGCCCAGACCACAGCAAAGGCCTCCCTCTCTATGGCAGACCAACACTTTTCTCTAGGGGTCAACCTTCTGCTGATAAAAGCAACTGGTTGATCCTGGCCCTCAGAATTAATTTGTGATGGGACTGCCCCAACCCCTTATTCAGATGCATCCATTTGAACAATGAATTTCTTGGAGTAACAAGAGTGTTTTAGGAAAGGTACAGAGCACTTGGCCTGTATGAGCTCCTCAAAAGCTTTCTGACAGCTGGCTGTCCATAATACCTTCTTAGGCATTTTCTTGCTAGTGAGATCATTCAGAGGGGCTGCTATGGATCCATAATTCTTTATGAATCTCCTATAGTACCCTGTGAGGCCTAAAAAGGCTCTTACCTGGGTTTGAGTTGTAGGGGGAACTCAGTCCATGATAGTTTGGATTTTCCCCTGTATTGGTGCAATCTGTTCTCCACCAACCAGGTGACCCAGATAAACCACTTTCTCCTGCCCTATCTGGCACTTTGAGGCCTTGATATGAGGCCTGCCTTTTGCAGGGCCTCCAAAACTTTCCATATGGGGAACAGGTGATCATCCCAGGTTGAGCTAAAGACAGCAATATCATCTAGATTTGCTGCACTGAAAGCTTCAAACCCTTGCAGGACTGTCTTCACCAACCTCTGAAAAGTGTCAGGTGCATTTTTCAAACCAAAGGGCATTACTGTGAATTGGTAGTGCCCTCCAATGGTAGAAAATGCAGTCTTGGGTTTAGCATCTTCTGATAACCTAATCTGCCAATACACTGCAGTTAGATCAAAAGTGCTTAGGGCCATATGTACGAACACTTTTTCCAACAGACACAGAATGCGTAAAAACCTTTGCAACATCTAGACTTCTAGCCCCTGGATACTTGGCAGAAGCCAGTGTATCTATGAGCTCATC
The DNA here is from genome assembly GCF_031143425.1 of Pleurodeles waltl. NCBI lineage: Eukaryota > Metazoa > Chordata > Amphibia > Caudata > Salamandridae > Pleurodeles > Pleurodeles waltl. The sequence goes on along the minus strand of NC_090446.1, from coordinate 461,615,522 downwards.
TGCCCTGGGTATAGGATGAGCATTCGTCTTGGTTACCTGATTGAGCCCTCTATAATCTACACAAAACCTCCTCTCTTTCTTTCTATCTTTGGTGGGAGGTTTTGGTACAAGCACAACTGGGCTAGCCCAGGGGCTTTCAGATGGCTCAAACACCCCTAAGCCCAACATTTTCTGCGCCTCTTGTTTAATACAGTCCCTGACATGGTCAGGCTGCCTATAAATTTTAATTCTGAGAGGCACGCTGTCTCCAGTGTCAATTCTATGTTCACACCAGGATGTTGTACCTGCTACAAGTGAAAAGAGGTCTGAAAACTGACTTAAGAGATTGATACAGTTGTCTTTCTGTTCTGCAGTGAGATAATCTGCTAAGACTACTCCCTCCACTAAGCCATCAGATTCAGTGGTGGAAAAGAGATCAGGGAGAGGGTCACTCTCTTCTACCTGTCCCCCATCTGTTACCATGAGCAGGGTGAGATCAGCCCTGTCATAGTAGGGTTTTAGGCGGTTGACATGAATAACCCTAAGGGGACTCCTGGCAGTGCCTAGGTCTACCAAATAGGTAACCTCACCCTTCTTTTCAACAATTAGATGGGGTCCACTCTATTTGTCCTGGAGTGCTCTTGGGGCCACAGGCTCCAATACCCACACCTTCTGTCCTGGGTGGTACTGAGTCAGGACAGCCTTCTGGTCATGCCATTGCTTTTGCAGCTCCTGGCTGGCCTGAACGTTTTTACTGGCCTTTTTCATATACTCAGCCATTCTGGATCTTAGACCAAGTACATAGTCTACTATGTCCTGTTTAGGAGCTTTTAAAGGTTGTTCCCAACCCTCCTTCACAAGAGCAAGTGGACCTCTTACAGGGTGTCCAAAGAGGAGTTCAAAGGGGCTGAAGCCCACTCCTTTTTGGGGTACCTCCCTGTAAGCAGAAAATAGGCACGGTAACAGGACATCCCATCTCCTTCTGAGTTTTTCAGGGAGTCCCATTATCATACCTTTGAGAGTTTTATTAAACCTCTCAACCAGACCATTTGTTTGTGGATGGTAAGGGGTGGCAAACTTGCAGGTTACACCACACTCCTTCCACATTGCTTTTAGGTATGTAGACATGAAGTTGCTACCTCTGCCTGACACCACTTCCTTAGGAAAACCCACCCTGGAAAAGATTCCCAGGAGGGCCTTTGCCATTGCAGGAGCTGTAGTGGTCCTTAAGGGGATGGCTTCAGGGTATCTTGTGGCATGGTCCACTACCACCAAGATAAATCTGTTGCCTAAAGCTGTTGGAGGGTCAAGGGGGCCAACTATGTCAACCCCTACCCTTTCAAAGGGCACCCTGACCACTGGAAGTGGAATTAGGGGGGCCTTTAGCATGCCACCAGTCTTGCCACTGGCTTGGCAGGTCACACAAGTGTGACAAATCTCTGTTTTGTCCTCTGACATATGAGGCCAGTGAAACAAGGGGACAAGTCTTTCCCAAGTTCTCGTCTGGCCCAAATGCCCAGCCGAAGGAATGTCATGTGCCAGGGTGAGAAGAAGCTCTCTGTACTGCAAGGGGATGACCAATCTCCTGGCAGCTCCAGGTTTATGGTCCCTTGACTCTGTGTACAAGAGGTTGTCTTCCCAGTACACCTTATGGCTATCACTGACATCCCCATTCTACTGTTTGACAGCTTGCTGTCTTAAACCCTCTATTGTGGGACAGGTTTGCTGTGCCACACTCAGCTCTTCCCTGGCAGGCCCCCATGCACCCAAAAGCTCAGCAGTGTCTGCTGCCAGCTCCTCTGGTGTAGGTTCTGCACAGGGAGAGGATTCCTCTTCTTCAAAAAGGGAATCATCTGTAGAGTGAGTGATAGTGGGCAGGGAATTACTCTTTCTACCCCTGGTTTTTGGGAGCACTTGGTCCATTGTTCCAGGATCCAAGTTTCCCTGTCCTTTCTGCTTTTTGCCCTGAGCCCTTGTCAAAGCAAAACATTTTGAGGAATGCCCAGCATTGCTGCATGAGCCTCCAACTCAACTTCTGCCCAAGCTGATGTTTCCAAATCATTGCCCGTAAGCAATTTACAGGTAATTCAGTGGCTACCACAACTTTCTTTGGACCAGTAAACCCCCCCCCCCAGTTGAGATTCACAACAGCCATGGGGTGGCTAAGAGTGTTGTTATGAGCATCAGTCACTTGGTACTGCCTACCAAGTAGGTGTTGATCAGGGTGGACCAGTTTTTCTATCACCATAGTTACACTGGCTCCTGTGTCCCTGTAGACCTCAACCTCAACACCATTGATTAGGGGTAGTTGCTTGTACTTACCCATATTAAGGGGACAAGCAACCAAGGTGGCAAACTCAATGTCACCATCAGAGACTGAAACAGCCTCTGTGTTCTCCCTAACAAGACCAACCCCAACTACATTCCAAATAGTGAGCCCAGCTACACACTTGGATTGGCTATTAGTAGTAGACTTCCCACCACCACTGCTATTACTAGGGGCACTAGAGGTTGCAGTTGGGGTTGTGGTGGTGGGAGGTTTGGTGTTTTTCTTTGGACAAGTGGAATCACTTGCCCAATGGCCTTTTACTTTACACAAATAACACAAAGGCTTTTTGTGACTGTTTGAAGAGGCTTTGGACCCACCATCCCAGAGGATTTTTGTGGGCCTGATGAAGACTCATTTTTACTTTTGTCCCCACCCTTGTCAGAAGACTTACCATCCTTCTTCTTGCCATCCTTGTCACCCCCTGTATGAACTTTTCTGTTCACCCTTGTTCTGACCCATTTGTCTGCCTTCTTTCCCAATTCTTGGGGAGAGGTCAGATCAGAGTCTACCAGGTAATGGTGCAACAAATCAGACACACAATTGTTAAGAATATGCTCTCTCAGGATCAGTTTATACAGGCTTTCATAATCAGAAACTTTACTGCCATGTAACCAACCCTCTAAGGCCTTCACTGAACAGTCAACAAAATCTGTCCAGTCTTGAGAGGACTCTTTTCTGGTGTCTCTGAACTTAATCCTGTATTGTTCAGTGGTTAAGCCAAATCCATCCAAGAGTGCATCCTTCAAAACTTTGTAGTTATTGCCATCACTTTCTCTGACAGTAAGGAGCCTATCCCTCCCCTTTCCAGTGAAAGATAGCCACAAGATAGCAGCCCACTGCCTCTGAGGGCCCAACTGTACCATACAGGCCCTCTCAAGTGCAGCAAACCACTTGTTAAGGTCATCCCCCTCCTTGTAAGGGGGGACTATCTTATGCAGGTTTCTGGTATCTTGCTCTCTAACAGGATTACTATCTGAAACACTGCTGCTGCCACCATGGGGAACTAACCCCAATCTCTGTCTTTCCCTCTCTATGTCTAGGGATTCCCTGTCTAAGGCCAGCTGCTGCTGTTTAAGCTCCAGTCTGGTCTATTCCAACCTCAGCTTTCTGAGTTCCCTTTCAATTAAGTTATCCTCAGTGGAAGGCTTGGGAATGTTTAGACACAGAGGAGATTTGGGAATTTGGAGAGAGAGAGACCTATCCCTAACTGTCTGGACCCTAGTAACCTGGCCTCTAGGAGTGAAAGATGTCCTACTGATGTGTGACCCTCTAACACTACCAGTGTCACTAGGTGGCCTGCTAGGGGGCAGGACTTTGTAAGAACCCTCCCAAGCATCTTCAGGGAACTCCTCTAAGTCGGACTGGAAAGCCTCCCCTTTTTCTACCCTCTCCTGAGATGGGCCAGACTGGTTCTGGTCATCCTCTATGAGAAGGTTGAAGAGAAACTCTTTTGTTGGATTCTTAACTATACCTAAACCTCTATCAAGGCAGAGACCCCTCAAACTTTTATTGATTAAATTCTCATATGTTGCATTAACAGTTTTGGGAGTGGGCTCTACTGAAGACATGATAGAAATGGTTTAAGGACAGTGAGAGAAAATGTTTTAGAACTTTAGAAAGCACAGAGAAAAAACTTTTCAAACTTTTGGAAAACTTTTAGAAGTTTTCAAAACTTTTCAGAAACTCAGTTAAAAGTTTTAGAGTAGAAAAGTAAACTGGTTTGGTTCAATGTACACATACTGAACTATTTGGTATATGATTTTCTTATGAAAAGCACCAAATGACAAAGTGGTAAAGCAGTTGCAAGTACTTATCCCACCGCTGCCACCAACGTAGGTGGCTGGCCTGGCTTATAGTGGGTACCTTGTGGTACTTACATCCTGTGCCAGATCCAGTTATCCCTTATTAGTAGAATAGAGGTGTTTCTAGTGGTTTAGGCTGTTAGAGGTAGCTATGGCAAAGCAGATTAGACTGAACTAGGAGACATGCAAAGCTCCTACTATACCACTTATATCATATAGCACAATATCATAAGAAAACACAAAGCTCATAGTTACTAAAAATAAAGGTACTTTATTTTAGTGACAATATGCCAAAAGTATCTCACAGGATACCCTCACTTAGGAGGTAAGTAATATACACAAAATATATGTACACAAACCCAAAACAAGTAAATAACAGTAAGAAAAGTAGTGCAAACAATGTAGAATCACAATAGGATGCAATAGGTAGACATAGGCCTAGGGGCAACACAAACCATACACTCCAAAAGTGGAATGCGAATCACGAATGGACCCCAAGCCTATGGGAGATTGTAGAGGGTCGCTGGGACTGTGAGAAAACAGTAAGGGTGTCCAAAATACCCCAACCCAAGACCCTGAAAAGTAGGAGTAAAGTTACCCTACCACCCCAGAAAGACAGTATAGTCGTGATAGGGGATTCTGCAAGAACCACAAGCACCAGCAAAACACTGAAGATGGATTCCTGGACCTGAGGACCTGTAAAGGAAGGGGACCAAGTCCAAGAGTCACGAAAGCGTCCCGGAGGGCAGGAGCCCACTAATCCCCGGCTGAAGGTGCAAAAGGGCTGCCTCTGGGTGGAAGAAGCCAAAGACTCTGCAACAACAAAAAGGGCTAGGAATTTCTACTTTGGATGGAAGATGTCCCACGGCATGCTAGGGGTTGCAGAAGTGTTTCCAGGCAGAAATGCTGCAAACAAGCCTTGCTAGTTGCATGAGTTGCGGTTGAGGATTTTGGGTGCTGCTGGGGACCAGGAAGAACCAAGATGTCACCCTTGGAGGAAGAGACAGAGGGCGTACTCAGCAACTCAGAGAGCCCCCGCAGAAGCAGGCAGCACCTGCAGAAGTACCAGAACAGGCACTTAGAAAATCTGAGGACAGTAGTCAACTCAGAGTCACAAAGGAGGATCCCACGACATCGGAGTCCAACTCAGCAAATTTGGCAATGCAGCACAGAGTGCTGGGGACTCAGGCTAGGCTGTGCACAAAGGAATCCTTAGAGAAGTGACCAGAAGCCGGAGCAGCTGCAAATCACACAGTACCCAGGTTTGCTGTCTGGCGTGGGGAGGCAAGGACTTACCTCCACCAACTTTGGACAAAAGAGCCACTGGACTGTGGGAGACACTTGGACCCAGCTCCTGTCTTCCAGGGACCATGCTCGTCAGGTGAGAGAGGACCCAGAGTACCGGTGATGCAGAAGTTTGGTGCCTGCGTTGGCAGGGGGAAGATTCCATCTACCCACGGGAGATTTCTTCTTGGCTTCCAATTCAGGGTGAAGGCAGACAGCCCTCAGAGCATGCACCACCAGGAAACATTTGAGAAAGCCAGCAGGATGGGACGCTACAATGTTGCTGGTAGTCGTCTTGCTACTTTGTTGCGGTTTTGCAGGCGTCCTGGAGCAGTCAGTGGTCGCTCCTTGGCAGAAGTGAAAGAGGGAAGTGCAATGGAACTCTGGTGAGCTCTTGCATTCGTTATCTGAGGAATAGCCCAGAGGAGAGACCCTAAATAGCCAGAAAAGGAGGTTTGGCTACTAAGAAAGGAGGCTTGGCTACTGAAAGAGGTAAGCACCTATCAGGAAGGGTCTCTGACGTCACCTGCTGGCACTGGCCACTCAGAGCAGTCCATTGTGCCCCAACACCTCTGAATCCAAGATGGTAGAGGTCTGGGACACACTGGAGGAGCTCTGGGCACCTCCCCTGGGAGCTACTGGTCAGGGGAGTGGTCACTACTCTTTCCTTTGTCCAGTTTCGTGCCAGAGCAGGGCTGGGGGATCCCTGAACCGGTGTAGACTGGCTTATGTAGAGATGGGCACCATCCGTGCCCATCAAAGCATTTCCCGGGGCTTCGAGGAGGCTACTCCTCCCCCGCCCTTCACACCTATTTCCAAAGGGAGAGGGTGTAACACCCTCTCTCAGAGGAAATCCTTTGTTCCGCCTTCCTGGGACTCAGCTGCCCAGACCCCAGGGGGGGAGAAACCTCTCTGAGTGGTTGGCAGCAGCAGCAGCTGCAGTGGAAACCCCGGAAAGGCAGTTTGGCAGTACCTGGGTTCTGTGCTAGAGACCCAGGGGATCATGGAATTGTCCCCCTAATACCAGAATGGTATTGGGGAGATAATTCCATGATCTTAGACATGTTGCATGGCCATGTTAGGAGTTACCATTGTGAGGCTACACATAGGTAGTGACCTATGTGTAGTGCACACGTGTAATGGTGTCCCCGCACTCACAAAGTCCGGGGAATTTGCCCTGAACAATGTGGTGGCACCTTGGCTAGTGCCAGGGTGCCCACACACTAAGTAACTTGCCACCTAACCTTCACCAAGTGAGGGTCAGACATATAGGTGACTTATAAGTTACTTATGTGCAGTGAAAAATGGCTCTGAAATAACATGGACGTTATTTCACTCAGGCTGCAGTGGCAGTCCTGTGTAAGAATTGTCTGAGCTTCCTATGGATGGCAAAAGAAATGCTGCAGTCCATAGGGATCTCCTGAAAACCCAATACCCTGGGTACCTAGGCACCATATACAAGGGAATTATATGGGTGTTCCAGTGTGCCAATGTGAATTGGTCAAATTAGTCACTATCCTGCAGTGACAATTTTAGAAAGCAGAGAGAGCATAAACACTGAGGTTCTGGTTAGCAGGGCCTCAGTGATACAGTTAGGCGCCACACAGGGAACACAGACAGGGCATACATTATGAGCACTGGGGTCCTGCCTAGCAGGATCCCAGTGACACATGGGCAAAAACAAACATACATACATTGAAAATGGGGGTAACATGCCAGGCAAGATGGTACTTTCCTACAATAAGGGGTTTACATATCACTCAACAGTACATGATTCCCATTCTAGAACAGATTACTTCCTTATTTCACATTCTATTACACCACAAGTACTATATTGTGATATTTTAGAAATTGCACTGTCAGATCATGCTCCTATCAGTCTCCAGCTTGATTGGGGTCTGAAACGCCCTTGTAGGAAACCATGGTGATTAAACATATCTCGCTACAAACTACCGGCAGAAAAGTCACAATTACAATCACATTTGACTACTTATATGAAAGATAACAAAGGATCAGTTTCTTCTCCACAAATCTTATGGGCAGCTGCAAAAGCCACTATTTGGGGGCAAATTATGAGGGATTCTGCCATAACAAATAAACGCAGAATAGAACAAAAAGCCATTTTGGAAAATGATATCAAAACACTGGCATATACTCATTTTAGTAATCCAACTGAAGCTTCCAGGTGCAGATTGGAAAAAGCTAAGATGGAACTTAATACACTTTATACTTCCAAAGCAGAATATATGCTATATAGACTTTGCAATTACGTTCAAGGAGAAAAAGCAGGCCGTTTACTAGCGGCACGATCAAAACAGCGAGAAGCTATGACAGCTATTACTGCTATATATAACCCTGAGGGTAAACTAATAACTGAGACTCAAGCAATAGCTAATACGTTTGCAGATTATTATACCAAGTTATATAGTTCAGAAGTTGATGATGACCTCCTCAAAGAACAGGAATTCTTTGATAAAATAACATTCCCCTGTCTCAATGAACAGGACCGGCTCATACTGACGGGCGAAATAACAAAGGATGAAATTGCGCAAGCAATCTCCAGTCAGCCATACAACAAAGCACCGGGAGAAGATGGTTTTCCTGGGGAATTTTACAGTTGAGTAAAACCAGAAGCAATAGATGCCCTTTATGAGGTTGATAAAGAAGCAGAGGAAACTGGTAGTCTCTCCTCACTCTCAAATAAAGCTATCATAACTGTCCTTCCCAAACCTGAGAAAGATCCATTATACTGCAGTAACTGTTGTCCGATTTCTCTTCTGAATACAGATTCAAAGCTATTAGCCACCATTCGTGCCAAAAGACTCAAACAAGTTATCTCTAAACTCATACATATTTCTCAAGTTGGATTCATGCCAGGCAGAAACTCTCGTAGCCGTCTCCGCACTTTGGCTCACATACTTTGGTTTTCCAAGGATGATGGAGAAGACAGAGTAGAATTATCCTTAGATGCCAAAAAGGCCTTTGACCGCATTGAATGGAGCTATATGTTCCGTACATTGCATAGGTTGGGATTAGGTAATGATTTTATCTTCAAGGTTAAATGGTTATACAAGACACCATCTACACAAGTGAATTGTGGGGGTTTCCTTTCAAAAACCTTTTTAGTGCAAAGAGGTACCCACCAGGGTTGCCCTTTATCACCTCTCTTATTTCTTCTTGCACTTGAACCACTGGCTGCAGCAATAAGACAGTGTTCACAAATAGCAGGCATTCCTACACCAGCAGGCATCTCAAAACTACTTCTACACGTGGATGACATATTACTCACACTAACGGATCTACCTGCTTCACTCTCGGCACTCATGTCTACTATTTCTCGCTTCTCAAACATTTCTGGATACAAAGTCAATTGGAATAAGAGTGAAGCTCTCCCATTGTCCCGGGGCACAACAAAAGCAGCTATCTTAGGCTACAATTTTCAATGGAAAGCGGATCGCCTGAAGTATCTAGGTATTTATATCAACACAGGTATAGAACGTATGATTCAAGATAACTTAGATCCACTCTTTGCTAAAATGAAGTCAGAATATGCAAAATGGTCCCATCTTAACCTGTCCTTTTGGGGTAGAGTCCAGGCAGTGAAAATTATTATAGTGCCTCGTTTCACTTATGTTTTAGGTATGTTACATTTGACAGTTAAAATATCAATATTGCGAGACATTGACAAAGGTATTAAAACCTTTATTTGGAGATCTCTGAAACCTAGACTTAAAATCTCCAAACTGATTACTCACAGGCGATCTGGTGGCCTTAGTTTACCATGCATTTAACATTAATATACAGCCCTCCATTTATCTCAATTGGTTTATATTTGGCCAATACAGGATGACCCCCCACTATGGGTTCTTATTGAAAAGCAATCTTTACCGGCATCTTCAGGTTTGCAAATGTTTTATACTCATAAATCGCCTGCTTTACAAACTTCTAACCCTATTATTCAGTCTATGCTTAAGATTTGGATACACTCCCACAAACTCTTTAAGAGTAATCCGAGGCTACATAATGAGGCTCCCATATGGCATAACGCAATATTAGAATAGGGAAACAGACAATTTCCTGGGATACATGGGAGAGAGCAGGTATTCTAATGCTGGATCATTTATTCACTTTAGAAGGCGAGCTTAAAACCTTTACGATGCTTCAGATAGAATTTCAACTCCCTAGCTCTCAAGAGGGGAAATACTTACAATTGAAACAAGCTCTACTTAGTAGACTAGGACCATTTCTGTGGATACCTGAGGTTTCCCCAGTCGTACAATACTTAAAAACTTGGGGGAAATTGAAAGGAGCGGTCTCTGGATTTTATAATCTCATTGTGAATAAACTACACTCATCACCATTACTAGCACAGCTCCACGTCAAATGGCAAGGATTACTTAATGTAGCGTATTCCAATGAGGACTGGACGGATGTTGTTATGAACATGGATAAAGGAATCAGAGAGGCAAGAATGAAATTTACTCTTTTCAAAATTCTTCATAATTGGTACTGGTCACCACAAAAACTCAAGGCAGCAGGTTTACTGCACCATTTTACCTGTTGGAGGTGTCCTCATGAGGACTGTGATATCCTACACATTTTATTTCGATGTCCAGTTTTGATGGAATGCTGGTCTTCTATAACTTCCTCTCTACACAGAGCTATACATGTGCCCATTCCTTTAACAGAAAAATGTGTTGTATTACATGATGTTACTGATCTCCCAAATCTAACAAACCATACAAGACGATTGATTGCTATTGCACTCACTGTAGCAAACATTTGTATATTACGACATTGGAGAACACCACAACGTCCTACACATGATGAATGGCTTATTGAAATGTATAACATGGCATCATATGAAAAGCTGATTTACAGATTGCAAGACAATGTTGGGATTTTCATCCAAATTTGGAAACCCTTTCTAGCTAATACATATTCTATTAATGTTCACACTTAAATGTTTTCTCCTTCTTTGTCTCCTATCTTTATTAAGACATTGTTATTATTGTTTTGAGTCATGCTGTTATTATTAAGACAATTTACACTTCACCCATTAACACTGTTATTTTAAGTAGGACTTACTGCTCATCAATTCAACACTGTTGAATTGGCAGGAATATCTCCATTTGAAATGTTATATATGTGGATTTGTATATTACTATCTCGACTATCTTCTAACAACCTATAATATATGGTTCAATACATATTGCATAATTCTTTCTTTCCAGATTTTCTTTTATAGGTCTACTTCTAAGAGTTAATGCACAGTTGGATGCCTTATAAATAATCTCATATATTGCATTTATTGAAATATGTATAATGTTTTTTTGAGTTTAGAAATCTGAGAAGTTAATATTTCATAATATTTTTCATATATGGTCATAATTTGATGTATTGTTTCTCTATTTAACACAGTTTGTATATTGACATGTACTTCTCAATAAACATATACAAAAAATAAAATAAAAAATAAAAGATCTGAGGTGAAGTGGTGATTGTCGTTTCCATACAAACCCCGAATTCTGCATGTGCCCCTTTTTTATCAAACCTGAACCACCTCATGATTGAATTTTGCCAAACTCGATCATAGGAGATTAGAACGTAGCTCTAAACTCTGCCTTGGATAAAACTGGGCCTCCAGGCAGATGATGTACCTCTGACAGAACACTTCCAAATTATGTTATACAAGACTATGCTCTTGTAGGTGTATGGCTTCAAACTTACCTGACTGATAATACCCTTTCCTTTCTTGTGCACACTGTTCAAGCTCTAGGATCGACTACCTTCTCATATTAGGATGTATACTTTCCAGAACTACCTTGAGTGAGATATCGGAGAGTGATATATTGGACTATGCTCCTGTTCCTGTGGATTTAGAATTGAGTAGGTTATGAAGTAGTGCACAAAATAGAAACTTCTGGAATTAAAAACACAGCGTCGCTCCCTCTTACAACAATACATGATGGAGAATGAGGGCACCGGTGCCTCATTTGAAATGAAATGCTATAGGCAACCAGCAAAGCCACCTGGCTAGGTGCACTAAAAAAAAGACAGTGCCATAGCATGCAGAAAGCCTACAGACAAAGAAACTGAGCCAAAAATTCCAATCAGGTGATTTACTCAAATATATAATGCCCTACAATCTAAAGACATTCAGAGACAACTAGAAAGATAATATTTTGCTTTAATTTAATTATTCACAGAAGAAACTGAAAATACACGGTATAAACGTTTACACTGCACGGGGAAGGCTAATGGCCGCCCATCCTAAGCAGAAGGTATCCCAAAACGCAATCGATGCACTTTGTTATGAAGAGGGTAGATTTCACACACCCGAAAGTCATAGTAGAATTGTTTGTGGCTGCGCTCTAACAGTGCGACTCAAAATCAGAGGCAGATACATTTTCTCACGGTACCAAATCACAAAGCCTTCTGATGTAGAGAGGGAGCCTGAGGAGTAATTCTTAATTGTTCATGAAACAGAGGATGCTATTTCACATTGCCTAACAATAGAATGCCGCAAGAAGACAGTTTTCCTGTCGATATTTAAAAAACAGGAGGCACACTTGTGAATCCAATGCTCTTTGCAGCCTTCAAGGAAGCAGAAAACGCAGGCACATTTGAAACCTTCTCCAGCAATAGCAATAAAACCTTACACAACTGAATATCATTTGAATTGTTCCAATTATTGCCCAATATCACTGCTAAACATGGACATGAAAATGTTAGCAAAAATCATGGATCTGCCTAAACTCTCCTGATCCGATGGTGTTCCTGTGCCTTGATGTGGAGAAAGTTTTACATTGTGTGGAGTGGAGCTAACTCGTTGGAGTCCTCAACAAAATTAACTTGGAAAAAAAATGCTCTCTATACTTCAGAGCCATTTCCAATATAAAGAGTGACAAGTCAGAGTTGACCCTTGTCACCCCTTCTTTCTTTACTAATCCTAGAGCCGGAACCGCCTGCAGTGGCCACTGTAAGACACTCAACTTCCTGCTCTACTCCTATCACTGGACGATCAGGTGTAGCACACTCATGTTGCTGCTGAGTGTCCTGGGAAGATTCAGTTTCCTGGGATAATTCAATTTCAGAGGCACTGATACCATCAATGATGCAATTGCTGCAGCACTGAGTGACAGCTGCTCTGAGTCTGACAGTGGTGGTGCTGTTATTAATATAGGGATGATCCTGATTCCAGCATTTTCGTACCAGAATAGGGTCCAGCAGGAATGCCACATTGAGCATTGTGGTAGAAAGAGTATGGGGGCTTGATGCCAATGCTGGCAACAGACTTCTCCTCAAAGGCTGCTTTGTTGCCAGCTCCCTCTTTCTTTGGTGCTATATTCTTCACTTCTTTTTGGTCAGCACTACAAGCATTAGTAATTAGCAAAGAGGCGTTTGGACTTCGTTGTCAGCTAATTCACAGGCTTCTTTTTGTCTCATACTCAGTCTTATACACCTGCAGGCAAATAAAAGGAAGGCAGGGGGACTTGGGAATTCTATTCAATGCAATAAAAGTTACCATAATACCAATAATAGATTTACGTGTAAATTATTTGTTTTGTTAGACAGGGTACTACTTAGTCCAAGGTCTGTGAAACGCTGCATAATAAATATCAGTATGTCTCCATTAGGTCCCATAGGGGAGCAGGGAGAGGAGCTTAAAAATATCAAACAAACTGAAAACAATTAAAAACTGGGAAATAATTACTTTGTCTCTCCACGGAGGGGCCCATACAGCACTTAAGAGAGCCAGAGGGAGCCTGGCAAAATACAATTATATTATTTAAAATATTAATCATAGTCTACAGACAACGATAACGACCACATAAACACAAGATAATAACAGAAAATATACATGAGAAAAGGAAAAATTAGGAAAAGTATGTATAAGCTCCTTCATGGCTATAACATTCACTGCACACAGCAGAAGGCTTTTAAAAGTGACATTAAAAGGCTAATATTCAATGATCAGATGCACATAGTGTTTTCAGAAAATAGTGGATGAGCACATAGGGTGGAATGGTTAGACTTCAACTTTAAAGACAGGTTTGCAGGCTGTTTAACAAAATGGTTAACAAGCAAATAGCAAGGAGGGGGAAGCATGGCGGTCAAAGAGAAAATGGCTACTAGCTGGGAACCTGTCCTCTCTCTTCTACCAAATGCATGCAGCATTGCAAGGAAAGGATCACACAAATACCAAATGTTCCCGGGCCAATACACTGGACTATACATTACAAGTAAAACAGTGAGATAAGATAAAAGCACAGCATCATGGCAACTGACAACAAATGTTGATAATAAAAACTAAGGCGGTCACTACCACATTGGTGGTAAAAGCCGCTTACCGCAGTGCAGAAGACCGCCAACACATCGCTGCGGCCGTGGAAAACCGCCACAGCTATTATGACCCACAGCATGGAATCCGCCAAAATTCAGACACCCACACAAGTGCGCCACACCAAAGGTTAGTGATAAACTGGCGAAAACAAAACCTCCACCGTCACGCCAACAGAAATACGCCCACACTATCACGACCCACGAATCCACGCGGTGGTCTTTCAACCGCGGTATTCCATTGGTGGTACACACCGCCACGCTCAAAATACACACACATTTACAAAACACTACCACATTGGACAATTCGAAATACACACACCTGATACACATATACACACCACTCCCACACACCCAATACAATATATAACACACAGCCACATCACCCACAAACCCCTACAACCAAAATTCATGAACGAAGGCCAGAGAGAGACACCACCATCAACAGTACTAGCATCCACAGGCACACAACACCATCACCCACATAACTTCCACGCACCTCACACTACACACCACTACATATCAGCACACTTATCACCCTACACACCACCCCACACATCACCTACACCACCCCATGGCACGGCAAAGACACCCCAGGTTCTCGGAGGAGGAGCTCAGGGTCATGGTGGAGGAAATCGTCCGGGTAGCGCCACAGCTATTCAGATCACAGGGGCAGCACACCTCAATTGCAAGGAAGATGGAGCTATGGCGAAGAATAGTGGACAGGGTCAACGCAGTGGGACAGCACCCAAGAAATCAGGAGGACATCAGGAAGAGGCGAACAACCTATGGGGGAAGGTGCGTTCCGTGGTCTCAAGACACCACCTTGCAGTTCAGCGGACTGGAGGCGGACCCCCACCTCCTCCCCCACAATTAACAAAATGGGAGGAGCAGGTCTTGACGATTCTGCATCCTGAGGGCCTCGCAGGAGTAGGTGGAGGAATAGACTCTGGTAAGTCAAATCTTAACTATTACATCCCCCACCCTACCTGCATGCCAGCACATACCCCCACCCTCACCCTCACCCTCACCACCATCACTCTAACCCCTCACAAATGTCCCTACATCACAACCCACCCATCGCAACACCAAGCCCTGCATACAACAACAACGCATGGACACACATCACTAAAGCATGGCCACCACACATACCCATACACCCTCCTAAACCATCATCACACAAGGTCCCACACAGGAATGCAAGCATTGGGGTACACGGTCACCCACCCATTGCACACCATGCCACACACAGATGTAATAAACATCCTTTTATACCCCTGCAGGACCCCTATCCAATGTCACCGGACAGGAGGATCCACACATGTCCACACCACCAACAGAAGAGGCCCACAGTGATGACAGCAGCTCTGTCCAACTGGATCTAGATGACCAGCCCGGCCCATCGGGGACCTCTGGACAATCGGTTCCCCACACTCAGTCACAGGCCACTACAGAGCTTCCCCCCTCTGGAAACACCAGCACAGCACCCACCCAGCGGGCCCATACCTCTGTCCCCAGCACATGTCAATCAGCAGTGTGTCCACCACTACAGGGAACCCAGGCTAACCCACCAGCCCAACAACAACAGGGACCTGGGGGCAGTGGTAGTGGGCACATGGTCCAGGGAACGGAGGCCCAGGAACACAGGGGAACTGGGAGGGCTGCTGTGCGACAGGGGGCGGACAGGCCCAGGGAACCCACTCTCCACGAGGCCCTCTCCTCCATCATGGGAGCCTACCACCACTTCCAGGAGACGATGGCAACAGTACTGGCCAAGTTTCAGGAGACCCACCGCCTGCAGGAGGAACAGTATATGGGCTTCAGGTAGGAACTCAGAAACATCAATTCCACCCTGGGCACCATCGTAGGGGTGCTGAAGGAACTCGTGAACACCAGGAGGGACACTGTGGCACTACAAGGGGCCCCTGACACTAGCCTGGACGATGAACTGCCCACCACCACCGCCGGCGCTAGTGGACAGGAGGCACCACCACACCAGCACCCCACCCCCTGCAGAGGGAGAACCACCTCGCAAACGGTCCCTGAGATCCAGGAACAAGACAGAGAACGATGCCAAGACCCCCGCCAAGAAATGAGACCACCCTGATTGTCATCCTACTGTCCCACGTTGTCACCCTGTCCATACTTAAAATGCCCCAGCTTCACTTCCTATGCCCATTTGGGCAATGCACCTCTGAGACTAATAGACTGGACTCTGCCATGGACATTCCTCCGCCATCACCCCTCACCATTTTGCTACCCCCTCCAATTTTGAGCACTAAAAAAACACCCTTAAAGCACAAAACAATCTGGAGTCAGTCTGTGATTTCGGAATACTGTATTAGCAATTACTGTGGCAAAAAGCTATTTCACTTGTAATGTCAACATACCTATGTCACACAGCTCTAGTCCATGAGGAATCAAAGCAGATGTCACACTGTGGGACCCAGATCTGTGAAATCGTAAGGGAAAGTGACAACTCAGTGACCATACACTGGGTGAAAATGACAGACAGTAGAGAGGTAGTAGTGTATAAGTACATGTAGTAGGCAGGTTTGTATTCTTACTTGTGTTTCAATGGAAATATTGCTGGATCACTGAGTCCCTGTTGTACATGTCTTCTTCTTCCTCGTCTTCACTGTCCACAGGCTCCACAGCTGCAACAACACCGCCATCTGAACCATCCTCCTGCAGAAAAGGCACCTGGTGTCGCAAAGCCAAGTTGTGAAGCATACAGCAGGCCACGATGATCTGGCACATCTTCTTTGGTGAGTAAAATAGGGATCCACCAGTAATATGGAGGCAACTGAACCGGGCCTTCAGGAGGCCGAAGGTCTGCTCAATCACCCTCCTAGTTCGCCCATGGGCCTCATTGAAGCGTTCCTCTGCCCTTGTCCTGGGATTCCTCACTGGGGTCAGTAGCCATGACTGGTTGGGTAACCAGAGTCACCTGCAAATGGCGAGGGACAACTGTTAGACACACACTAACCTGGAGGAATATCCCCAGACCCAGACAACCATTCCCACTGACTAGCTTCCATGTGCTCACCTAATAGCCACACACAGTGCCTCTGGAGTTGACCCATCACATAAGGGATGCTGCTATTCCGCAGGATGTAGGCGTCATGCACTGAGCCAGGGAACTTGGCATTTACAGAGGAGATGTACTGGTCGGCCAAACATACCATCTGTACATTCATCGAATGATAACTCTTCCGGTTTCTGTACACCTGTTCACTCCTGTGGTGGGGACCAAAGCCACATGTGTCCCATCAATGGCACCTATGATGTTGGGGATATGTCCCAGGGCATAGAAATAACCTTTCACTGTAGGCAAATCCTCCACCTGAGGGAAAATGATGTAGCTCCACATGTGTTTCATCAGGGCAGACAACACTCCGGACAACACGTTGGAAAACATGGGCTGGAACATCCCTGATGCTAAGGCCACTGTTGTTTGAAATGACCCACTTGCAAGGAAATGGAGTACTGACAGCACCTGCACTTTAGGGGGGATTCCTGTGGGATGGTGGATAGCTGACATCAGGTCTGGCTCCAACTGGGTACACAGTTCCTGGATTGTGGCACGGTCAAGCCTGTATGTGATTATCACATGTCTTTCCTCCATTGTCGACAGGTCCACCAACAGTCGGTACACCGGAGGATGCCGCCATCTCCTCACATGTCCCAGCGGACGGTGCCTATAAAGGACAACAGCGAGCACAGAGTCAAACAACTCAGAGGTACGTACCCACAGCTTACACAGAACACCAATCATGATCTAAAAAGTGGCCTGTATGTGTGTTGAGTCTAGGCCTAGGTATGTGTGAAAATGAAGCCATGTGGGCCCCTGAAATGGCGGCTGTCTGACCTGTAAAGTGGGACAATGGGATGTGAGGTAACTGCGCTGGCGTTCTACACCGTCGCGGTAGGCGGTCGAAGACCACAGCGCAATGCTGCATTGGTTAACATTGGACCCTATGGGTCCCAGGAGCCAATGACGATGTACGGCGGCGGTGACGGTACGCACCGCCGCGGACATGACCACCATTTTCTATCTGTTCAATCACTCGATACCTGATCTTTGACAGGAGAGGACCTACATTGCAAGTGCTGCTGTGACCTCGGTCTGGAAGAGACAATGGCTCGTGCCACTACCATTCACACATCCCCTGTGTCCTCTCCCAGTGTGCCTGTGACGCCCCCTCCCAAGATACACAAACGCAGGCACACACCCACCCAACAGCCATCCACCTCACGACAGCCTCCAGCGCATGCACCTTCACCCAAAGTCACCAAACGAACACCTCCTACAACCAAAATCTCTTCCTCTACTCCCAAACCCCCTCCAGTTACCCGTCCCAGTGTCTCCAAAAAACTTTTCCTGTGCAACCTTGACCTCTTTCCCACATCTCCCCCAACCCGTCCGACTCCTAGGTCCCGAACTAGCACCTCAGCCACAACATCTCAAGGGACCAGTGGTGCCTGTAGTCACCGGAATCTTGAGTGCACCGGTCACCAGGGCAGCCAGTGTGGCACGGAGCAACAGCACAGACAGTCCCCCACCTGTAAAGCATCAGAAGTTGGCCAGTGCCCTGCTGGAGAGAGGGAAGACTCCAGCCACCAAAGCCGCTCCCAGGGGTCCAGGTGGGAGTGTGGAGTCAGCTGAGACACCTTCCAAGGTGGGGAAGAGGCACAAGAAACTCAGCAAGTCTGGGAAGAGCAGCATGGCGGAGAAAACCGCCATCATCCCCGCTGCCCAGGAGCCCACCGCCACCAGCACTGCTGCTCAGGAGGCCACCGCAAGCACCAGCCCTGCTACCCAGGAGGCCACTGCCACCAGCCCAGCTGCCCAGGAGGCCACCGCCAGCACCAGCCCTGCTGCCCAGGAGGCCAGCACCAGCCCTGCTGCCCAGGAGGCCACTGCCAGCACCAGACCAGCTGCCCAGGAGGCCACCGCCAGCACCAGCCCTGCTGCCCAGGAGGCCACTGCCATCATCCCCGCTGGGCCAGAGAGGACCACCAGCACAAGCCCCGCTGGACCATTAAGGACCGCCAGCAGCTGAGTCACTGCAAAGGAGCCCGCCGCTCTAAGCACTGTTGAACAGGGCACCGCCGTCTCAAGCACCACTAAACAGGGCACGCTGTCTCAAGCACCGCTGAACAGGGCATCGCCGTCTCAAGCACCGCTGAACTGGGCACCGCCGTCTCAAGCACCGCTGAACAGGGCACCGCCGTCTCAAGCACTGCTGAACAGGGCACCGCCTTCTCATGCACCGCTGAACAGGACACCGCCGACTCAAGCACCGCTGAACTGGGCACCACCGTCTCAAGCACCGCTGAACAGGGCACCGCCGTCTCAAGCAACGCTGGCCCATGAGCACCAAGGGCACTGACGCTACTGAGTCCGTCACGGGCAGGATGAAGCACTCTGGGCACCATGCCCCCTTCAGAACCAGTGGAGAGATACATCCATTACCTCTGTCCTTAGCAGGATGAAGCACTCTGGGCACAATGCCCCCTCCAGAACCAGTGGAGAGATCCATCCACTACCTCTGTCCTTAGCAGGATGACTCACTCTGGGCACAATGCCCCCTCCAGAACCAATGGAGAGATCCATCCACTACCTCTGTCCTTAGCAGGATGAAGCACTCTGGGCACCATGCACCCTCCAGAACCAGTGGAGAGATCCATCCACTACCTCTGTCCTTAGCAGGATGAAGCACTCTGGGCACCATGCCCCCTCCAGAACCAGTGTGGAGAGATCCATCCACTACCTCTGTCCTTAGCAGGATGAAGCACTATGGGCACAATGCCCCCTCCAGAACCAGTGGAGAGATCCATCCACTACCTCTGGCCTTAGCAGGATGAAGCACTCTGGGCACCAAGCCCCCTCCAGAACCAGTGGAGAGATCCATCCACTACCTCTGTCCTTAGCAGGAAGAAGCACTCTGGGCACAATGCCCCCTCCAGAATGAGTGGAGAGATCCATCCACTACCTCTGTCCTTAGCAGGATGAAGCACTCTGGGCACCATGCCCCCTCCAGAACCAGTGGAGACTGTTATCCACTTGAGAGACTGTGGCTTTGCACCCCCCAGGATTGAACAGTAGGCAACCCACCCACTGTAGAGACTTGAGAGACTGTGGCTTTGCGCTCCCCAGGATTGAACAGTAGGCAACCCACCCACTGTAGAGACTTGAGAGACTGTGGCTCTGCACTCCCCAGGATTGAACAGTGGGAAACCCACCCACTGTAGAGACTTGAGAGACTGTGGCTTTGCACTCCCCAGGATTGAACAGTGGGCATCCCACCCACTGTGGAGACTTGAGAGACTGTGGATTTGCACTCCCCAGGATTGAACAGTGGGCATGTGGCCCCCTTGTGGATTTGGCGTTGTGCACTCAACCGGCTGAGGTGCCCCCCCTTTCCCTCCCCCTGAGGTGTCTGTTTTCTTGCTCTCTGATGCCCTTGCAGTGTTCTCTCCGTCATGGTCGGGGATCTTGTGTGGGCCTGGCCCATACTGTGGGGGCCCAGTGTTCCACGGACTTAATTGGAGCACTACCTGGACTACTATGCTTGGTGTATATTTTGTTAATGGTGTATTTATATTTTTTTGCGTACTTGCTTTTAATATATTACAATGGTTACACTCATTTCCTTTGGTCTTTGCATTCTTCCGGGGGGGGTTGGGGGTGTAACTGTGATGTATCATGCTGTATTAGTGTGTGTGTTGTAGTGGGTGAGGGTGGGGGTGTTGTGTGTGTGTGTCCCTGTTTTTTCCCTTCCCACTCCCCTGTGTCGTAGATGCAGTGCTCACCGTGGTCTTTGCCGCCAGCGTTCGTGCTCCTGGTAGAGGAGCAGGAAGACTATCGCAGGGAGAATTTGGAGTTCCGGATCCATGGTGTCCTTGTTCCTCGTGGGGTGTGTAGAGGTGAGTGTTTTCCCTTCGGAATCCTGTTTCCGCCATGTTTTTATCCACGGTGAATCCGCCCGGGAAAAGGTGGCGGATTGGTAGGTTGTGATACTGTGGGCGGTACTTTGTCTCCCGTCTGTCTGTTGGCGGTGACTCCGCGCTGTTTGTTTGTACCGCCATGGCGGTCGGAGTGTTAAAGTGTCTGTGTTTGTTGGCGGTTTCCGCCACGGTCGTAATTGCAAAGTTTTTACCGCTGCTTTAACACCAACCGCCAGGGTTGTAATGATCACCTAAAACTTCCACAAACAGCCCTCTACAAAAATTACCCAGCCAAAAGCACACTGTTGAACACACACATACACACACAGAAAGATTTGTGTGCATATAGAAGGGGAAGAAGGTAGCTAAGAGCATACAGCAGAGCACCAGATTGTAGTCACACATCTGGATGGAAACAGAAGAAAACCATCCAGCAGCAAACAAACAAAATTAAAAAATACAAACAAAAAGGAAACAAATAGTGGGGCCTACCCTCGCTCAACCATCAAGCATTCTGGAAAGTACTGCATTGAACCTACCTGATTTTCCCCCAAAAAGTGTGAAAACTCTAAGAGTGGATGATGTTGCAGGGATTTCAGACAAAGGATGTGTGATGCTTTTCCTACAAAATGTAAATCCAAGAGCTCAACACAGAGCAGTTGGAAATGGGGCATCATGGGTCTCCGCCCACCATAATCTTCCCTCCTAACCCTAGAAGGCACATGGGACCCCTTTGCCCCCACACTACACTGGGATTGGCTGGGCCACTAAGTACGTCCCCCTCACTCTGATAGGAAGGAACCTGAGCCACCCTCCTTTGCTTCACTCTCAATGCCTTCCCCGGAACTCTGGTACTTACCTTACATTTCACCAGGTGTTGGCATAGTGTAGGAAATTACCATCTTGCCTGGCATGTTACCCCCATATTTCACTGTATATATGTTGTTTTAGTCTATATGTCACTGGGACCCTGCCAGGCACACAATTGATACTGGAGACAGCTTGCCTGTCAAAAGTAAAATCTATAGGCAGCCTGACCATGTCAGGGACTGCATAAAACAAGAGGTTCAGAAAATGCTGGATCTAGGAGTGGTTGAACCTTGGGTGAGTCCTGTGGTGCTTGTACCAAAGCCTCACTCAAAAGATGGAAAAAGGGAGATGAGGTTTTGTGTAGACTACAGAGGTCTCAATCAGGGAACAAAAACTGATGCTCACCCTAGTCCCAGGGCAGATGAGCTCATAGATACACTGGCATTTGCCAAGCATCTAAGCACCTTTGATTTGACTACAGGGTATTGGCAGATCAAATTGGCTGAGGATGCTAAACCTAAAACTGCATTTTTTTCAACTATAGGAGGACACTACCAATTTACAGTGATGCCCTTTGGTTTGAAAAATGCACCTGCCACTTTTCAGAGGTTGGTGAACACAGTCCTGCAAGGGTTGGAAGCTTTTAGTGCAGCATATCTAGATGATATTGCTGTCTTTAGCTCCACCTGGGATGAGCACCTGGTCCACCTTTGGAAAGTTTTTGAGGCCCTGCAAATGGCAGGCCTCACTATCAAGGCCTCAGAGGGCCAGATAGGGCAGGGAAAGGTGGTTTATCTGGGACACCTAGTAGGTGGAGAACAGATTGCACCACTTCAGGGGAAAATCCAAACAATCATGGATTGGGTTCCCCCTACAACACAGACCCAGGTGAGAGCCTTCTTAGGCCTCACTGGGTATTACAGGAGATTCATTAAAAACTATGGCTCCACAGCAGCCCCTTTTAATGATCTCACTAGTAAGAAGATGCCTAAAAAGGTATTGTGGACAGCTAGCTGTCAGAAAGCTTTTGAGGAGCTCAAACAGGCCATGTGCTCTGCACCTGTCCTAAAAAGCCCATGTTGCTCAAACTGATGCATCTGAATTAGGTGTAGGGGCAGTCTTATCACACCTGAATTCTGAGGGCCAGGATCAACCAGTTGCTTTTATCAGCAGAAGGTTGACCCCTAGAGAAAAGCGTTGGTCTGCCATAGAGAGGGAGCCTTTGCTGTTGTCTGGGCACTGAAAAAGTTGAGGCCATTCCTGTTTGGCACTCACTTTATTGTTCAGACAGACCACAAACCTCTACTTTGGCTAAAACAAATGAAAGGTGAAAACCCTAAATTGTTGAGGTGGTCCATATCTCTACAGGGAATGGACTATACAGTGGAACATAGGCCTGGGAGTACTCACTCCAATGCAGATGGACTCTCCAGATATTTCCACTTAGACAATGAAGACTCATCAGGTCATGGCTAGTCTTATTGCCCTTCGTTTGGGGGGGGTTGTGAAGGAAAGTACCATCTTGCCTGGCATGTTACCCCCAATATTTCACTGTATATATGTTGTTTTAGTCTATGTGTCACTGGGACCCTGCCAGGCAGGGCCCCAGTGCTCATAAGTATGTGCCCTGTATGTGTTCCCTGTGTGATGCCTAACTGTCTCACTGAGGCTCTGCTAACCAGAACCTCAGTGGTTATGCTCTCTCTGCTTTCCAAATGTGTCACTAACAGGCTAGTGACTAAATTTACCAATTCACATTGGCATACTGGTACACTCATATAATTCCCTAGTATATGGTACTGAGGTACCCAGGGTATTGGGGTTCCAGGAGATCCCTATGGGCTGCAGCATTTCTTTTGCCACCCATAGGGAGCTCTGACAATTCTTACACAGGCCTGCCACTGCAGCCTGCGTGAAATAGCGTCCACATTATTTCACAGCCATTTACCACTGCACTTAAGTAACTTATAAGTCACCTATATGTCTAACCTTCACCTGGTGAAGGTTGGGTGCAAAGTTACTTAGTGTGTAGGCACCCTGGCACTAGCCAAGGTGCCCCCACATCGTTCAGGGCAAATTCCCCGGACTTTGTGAGTGCGGGGACACCATTACACGTGTGCACTATACATAGGTCAATACCTATGTACAGTGTCACAATGGTAACTCCGAACATGGCTATGTAACATGTCTAAGATCATGGAATTGTCACCCCAATGCCATTCTGGCATTGGGGGGACAATTCCATGATTCCCCGGGTCTCTAGCACAGAACCCGGGTACTGCCAAACTGCCTTTCCGGGGTCTCCACTGCAGCTGCTGCGGCTGCCAACCCCTCAGACAGGTTTCTGCCCTCCTGCGGTCCAGGCAGCCCTGGCCCAGGAAGGCAGAACAAAGGACTTCCTCTGAGAGAGGGTGTAACACCCTCTCCCTTTGGAAATAGGTGTGAGGGCTGGGGAGGAGTAGCCTCCCCCAGCCTCTGGAAATGCTTTGATGGGCACAGATGGTGCCCATCTCTGCATAAGCCAGTCTACACCGTTTCAGGGATCCCCCAGCCCTGCTCTGGCGTGAAACTGGACAAAGGAAAGGGGAGTGACCACTCCCCTGACCTGCACCTCCCTTGGGAGGTGCCCAGAGCTCCTCCAGTGTGTCCCAGACCTCTGCCATCTTGGAAACAGAGGTATTTGTGGCACACTGGACTGCTCTGAGTGGCCAGTGCCAGCAGGTGACGTCAGAGGCTCCTTCTGATAGGCTCTTACCTCTCTTGGTAGCCAATCCTCCTTCTTAGGTAGCCAAACCTCCTTTTCTGGCTATTTAGGGTCTCTGCTTTGGGAATCTCACCAGATAACGAATGCAAGAGCTCATCAGAGTTCCTCTGCATCTCCCTCTTCCCCTTCTGCCAAAGGATCGACCGCTGACTGCTCAGGACGCCTGCAAAACTGCAAAAAGGTAGCAAGACGACTACTAGCAACCTTGTATCGCTTCATCCTGCCGGCTTTCTCGACTGTTTCCAGGTTGTGCATGCTCTGGGGGTAGCCTGCCTCCTCCCTGCACCAGGAGCTCTGAAGAAATCTCCTGTGGGTCGACAGAATCTTCCCCCTTCAACCGCAGGCACCAAAAGACTGCATCACTGGTCCTCTGGGTCCCTTCTCAGCATGATGAGCGTGGTCCCTGAAACTCAGCAACTCTGTCCAAGTGACTCCCACAGTCCAGTGACTCTTCAGTCCAAGTTTCGTGGAGGTAAGTCCTTGCCTCCCCCCGCTAGACTGCATTGATGGGTACCACGTAATTTGCAGCTGCTCCGGCTCCTGTGCACTCTTCCAGGATTTCCTTCATGCACAGCCAAGCCCTTGGTCCCCAACACTTCTTCCTGTAGTGCACAACCTTCTGAGTTGTCCTCCGGCGTCGTGGGACTCCCTTTTGTGACTTCACGTGGACTTCTGTTCACTCTTCTTCCAAGTGCCTGTTCAGGTACTTCTGCAGGTGCTGCTTGCTTCTGTGTGGGCTCCCTGAGTTGCTGGGCGCCACCTCTGTCTCCTCCTCCAAGTGGTGACATCCTGGTCCCTCGTGGGCTACAGCAGCACCCAAAAACCTCTACCACAACCCTTGCAGCTAGCAAGGCTTGTTTGCAGTCTTTCTGCATGGGAACACCTCTGTAAGCTTCATCGCAACGTGGGACATCCGTCTTCCAAAGGAGAAGTCCCTAGCTCTCTTTTTTCTTGCAGAACTCCAAACTTCTTCCAACCAGTGGCAGCTTCCTTGCACCCTCAGCTGGCATTTCCTGGGCTCCTGCCCACTCTCGACACTGTTGCGACTATTGGACTTGGTCCCCTTGTCTTACAGGTACAATCCACTGTTGTTGCATTGCTGGTGTTTGTTCTTCCTGCAGAAACCCCCTATCACGACTTCTGTGCTCTCTGGGGGTAGTAGGTGCACTTTACACCTACCTTTCAGGGTCTTGGGGTGGGCTATTTTTCTAAACCTCACTGTTTTCTTACAGTCCCAGCGACCCTCTATAAGCTCACATAGGTTTGGGGTCCATTCATGGTTCGCATTCCACTTTTGGAGTATATGGTTTGTGTTGCCCCTATACCTATGTGCTCCTATTGCAATCTACTGTAATTTTACACTGCTTGCATTACTTTTCTTGCTATTACCTGCATAATTTTGGTTTGTGTACATATATCTTGTGTGTATAATTTATCCTCATACTGAGGGTACTCACTGAGATACCTTTGGCATATTGTCATAAAAATAAAGTACCTTTATTTTTAGTACTTCTGTGTATTGTGTTTTCTTATGATATTGTGCAAATGACACCAGTGGTATAGTAGGAGCTTTACATGTCTCCTAGTTCAGCCTAAGCTGCTTTGCCATAGCTACCTTCTATCAGCCTAAGCTGCTAGAAACACTTCTTCTAAACTAATAAGGGATAACTGGACCTGGCACAAGGTGTAAGTACCTCTGGTACCCACTACAAGCAAGGCCAGCCTCCCACACATAGCTCTGGAAAACAGTGACTGAGCATGTGCTCTCTAGCAATCAAACTGTCCAGTCCTTCAAAAGTGATTACCATGCTTCCCTTCTCCCAACCATCCAGTGCCTTACAAATGTAACCCACAAATTTCCCCCAGGACTGGTGAGACATTTTCCTACTGCTCTGAATCTCAACCTTCACTGTTTTGGTGTGAAGTCATATCTCTTGGCAATGGTCTTCTCCATGGTGGGATACCTCAGCCTGTCCCACTTCTCAAGGGCCGTTAGAGCCTCCTTACCATCAACAGGTATATGCCTCCATAAGACAGCTCTCCAATCCTCCACAGGGATTATGTGTGCATCTAGAGTGACCTCATATACCTCAAACAATCTGTCTATGTCATCCCCCTCCCTTAAGCCAGGCACCCAGTGTTTGGATGTGTGGATCCTTCCTTCAGCACTGGACACTTTCAAGTCCAGCTCCCTGATACTGAGCTCATGGGCCATACTCTTCTCCTCCATGGCTCTCTCAACCTTCCTTTTTTCCATCGAGACTTTCTCAGCCTCAGTTCTTCTCTCCTCTGCAGGCAGTTGGGCCCGCAGCAGCCTTAGGTCATCTAAGCCTATCAGTTCTTTAACTCTTCAGAACACAGGGTGTATGAGGAGACACTGCTTCCTGCAGTGGATCTGGTAGGAGACTCCCTCTCTGTGAGCTACCCTCTCTTTCCTAGAGTCTCTACCAAGTAATTTTTCCTTCCCTCCGCAGCCTTCTCAGAGCCATTGTCCTCTTTGTCCTCTGAACCATCAAGGAGGTTCCAGGGCTTTAGATTCTTTAGAATTCCAAAGGGGTCCTCCTCAGTGTCCTCTATTGGTGCTCCATACCAACAGTTGAATTCAAATGAATATAGGGCATTCACAGAATCCTTAGTCAACCCTTTCTCCATGGTCAGCCTCTCTCCTTGCAGAACCTCCTCAGCTCCTTCACACTGTAATATGACAGGCAGTAGGGATCCATTTCCATTCTGACAAGGTCTCACAGGTGCAACAACCAAAAAAAGAGTCCCACATTGATGAAGGTCAAGCAGGAGTGGAATTTAGAGAAATGACCAATTGAAAGAAAAAAGAGGATTTAAAAATCAATTTCTATGCCGAATTATTTATCTGGGATTTTTGTGTAACACGAATCACTGTATGGAACTGTACAAACACCAGCCTGTTCTACACTGTTGAACACCAATGTGAGAAATTGGCTTGTTGGTTGACTGGGGTGTGAGCCCTAGTCAAGCAAGAGCCACAATCCCTTACAGGGTGAACCACAAAAAGTCACTAATTTAACCTGTGCTTAACACTGGGTAGCTTGGCACAAAAAGCAGTCAGGCTAAACTTAGATGCAATGAGTTAAGAATTAATGCAGCACACAAACAGTGTTCCAGTGACAACACAACACAATCAAATTGCCAAAACAATTTATAACAATGAAGAAAGTTTCAATAAATTATTATTATTGTTATGTCCCTGTGGCTATGAACAGGGGGACTCAGCCCTTAGAGTCACTTCTGGAAGTCCTGGTTGCAGGTGAAGATGCATGGCTCCACAGCAGGGCTGGCCTCTGAAGGTTCAAGGCAGGCTCCAGGCATCAATGCAGTCATTTCAGGTACAATAGCAGTCTGGCAGAGTGCTCAGCATGTTACAGCAGCATGCAGTCCTCTGAAAGTATTTCTGCAGTTTCAGCAGTAGAACTGAAGAGTGGGACTAAGGGCCCTATCTTTATACCCTGGTGCCCTGCTCCTAGAAGCTGGGAGAAGTTTCCAGAAGGGTTTGTTGAAGTTTTGGGAGTTTCCGGCCTTCCCTACCCTGGTACCTAGCTTGCTGCACTGACAACACAGGGTTATTAAGCCTATTGTGTGGTGGCAGAGCACAGCCTATTCAAGTGCAAGAGGGGATGTGCTTAGCTCTGCCCCCCATCAAGTCAATTAACGACCCATTCAGGCTCTGTTAATTCCATAATTGTGTGACTGGGTTGAGTTCACACAGTCCTAACTGACAGTTACGCCCAGTCACGTGGCTTAAAACAGGCTGCAGGCACAGAGGGATAAGGGCAAGAAAATGCCAACTTCCTAAAGTGGCATTTTCAAATTTGTAATGATTAATTTGCCTTTACCATTGCAGAGGGTTTTATTGTTACAAGTTCATAGATACCAAACATAAGATATCTACCACCTTTGGTTTAGGAATTACAGATTATTAAATATAGTAAGAAATCCCCAGTGTTACAATGTGGGAGGTGTAGGCCTCACAATAGTGAAAAACAAATGTGGAAGTTTTTCACTACTAGCACATATAAAACGTAAAAGTGCATGTCTTAACTTTGAATTACACAGCACCCTTTCCTATTGCTACCTAGGGCCTAACTTAGGGGTGACTAATATGTAATAAAATGGGAGTTTAAGGTTTGGCAAAGGATTTTAAAAGCCAAGTCGACATGGCAGTAGGACACTGCCTTCATGCTACAAAGGCAGGTCTGGGACATGTTTTAAAGTGAGTGGTACAATAAATAATTTAGGCCCACTGGTAGCATTTAATTTACAGACCATGGGTATATGGTATGCCACCCTACGAGGGACTAAATTAATTATGCAAATCAGGTATGTGTCAATCAAATCATGTTTTAGGAAGAGAGCACAAGTACTTTAGCACTGGTTAGCAGTGCTAAAGTGCACTGAGTCTTAAGGCCAACAAGTAAAGATCCAGCCAAAAGTATGAGGAGGAAGGAAAAATGTTTGGGGTTGACCCTGTAGAGAGGGCCATTTCCAACAGATTGTTTTTGTTATTCTTTTGTTCCCTGCTTTTTCTAAACAAGGGTATTCCCTAAGTGATAGTTGTGATTGCGGGGACCCCTCATGGGTGTTTCAATAGGTGAAATCAGGAGCCGAGGTAAGAATGGGTAGCTATTACCCTGGTAGAGTGTAATTTTAAAGCCCCAGGTCCAAAACGTTTGTTTGTGGTCCAGTACCTTTTGGGACAATTTGAAGGTTGCAAACGATAGCAACAAAGGTTCATACACTTCTCTCCTCTCACTTTTAAGAAAGCTATAGTTGTGATATCTGAGGAGTGATGTGTTTCCAGATTCTTGAGAGGTTTTATCAGGTTTCCAAGGTTCA
This sequence comes from Pleurodeles waltl, assembly GCF_031143425.1. Lineage (NCBI taxonomy): Eukaryota > Metazoa > Chordata > Amphibia > Caudata > Salamandridae > Pleurodeles > Pleurodeles waltl. The sequence continues at coordinate 461,586,388 of NC_090446.1, read as the reverse complement.
GGATATTGTGCGACACCTTAGATGTATATTGCGGTATAAACAAGGGATAGAGAAGCTTGATGAATGTAAAGAAAATGTGTGGTGGGGCCTGTGTTGGGACATTGTCATTATTGCGAGCCAATAGTTGTATAGAAGCAGCGGGCAGAAAAGAATCAGCTGCTGAACCTGCAGGGATGGCCGCATGAAGATTGCTCACTATCAACAATTTTATTTAAAGTCAAGGAAAAAAAATAACACAGTACAACTTCCAAACCAGTTGAGAAGAAAAAAATGTAATTGGCAAAAAGACTCCAAAATGGTCAAACCCAGAAAAAGTGCACGGGCAATAATTGTTTAATTCAATTTGTGCAGTAAATAAAGCACCAATGAAAACAGTCAGTTTGTAGTTGACCAAGACGTAGGTGGGGTTTCAGGGCAACTTCGGTGGAGAGGAGGTCAGCAATATGCAAAGCGGATTGCCCAAGTCAAACTTTTAACCTTCCAACTTAGGGCCAGATTTAGAGTTTGGCAAACGGGTACCTCCATCACAACGGTGATGGATAGCCCATCTGCCTAAATATACATCCCATAGGATGTAATGGGATTTATATTTCAGCGGATGGGCTATCCGTCAACATTGTGATGGAGTACTGAATTTTAAATCAGGCACTTAGACTACCTATTGGAAGTTAACATCTTTCATCAAGACAAGGTGCAGGGTTGAAGCTGAAGTTGGATATGTGAGTGTCGCCCTCACACTGGCACTATTGGTTTTTGGAGTCAAAATCTCCACAGGATAAAGCTGGATTTAATAAATGCAGAGGTTACTTTACCTCTTAGATAGATTTGCCACTTTGTCTTTGTTTTTACCATCAAGTCACCTTTTTGGCTCTCCAAATCCACCAGCAGGCAAGGTTTGAAGCTAGAGCTGGGCAGAGCCCCACATGCCCAATACCATTCTGACAAGTTTCTTCTAAATCAGTTTTCAGCATAACACAAAACCTCAATTTTGATTAATCTGTGTTTCTTGCCTTTCTTTGGTGAACCCTCACTGGGCAAGCATCAGCACGTTTCCTGGTCCCCCGAAGGTGGTAATAATGACTACGGACCACTTTTCTCCAGTTGCTGGAACAGTGCTTTCTGATCACTGCTGCAAGCCCCAGAATCTCAGGAGAGACCTCTAGGCACTAACTTTCTCTCCTGCTAGGGCTTTTGCAGGGCCCAAGATTCTGTTGTCAGTTGGGCCCTCTTACTCTCAGGAGTTCTCCGTCTGTTTCTCTGTCCCTTCAGAAGACAAATAGGAGGTCAGTCCTTGACCAATAAAAAGTTGTTTCAGTCCATCAGTGCCAGCAGGAGTCAGGAATGTTTCCACCAAATTCTGTCAACTTTCTCCCCCCATTCCCACCTCCTTTCACCTCACTTCATCTATGTTTAACTGTAACAAAACTCAGAAGCCCGAAATCTGAAATTGCTAAACTGTTCTTCCATCTGGTAGAGATCTGACTTTCTTTTAGACACTCCCCTATTTAGTTGGTGCATCATCCCCTGTGTTAGGGTGAAAACTGGCTTGGCCTCCTGCTAGTGTCGAAGCCTGAAAGTATAAGAGTGCCCTGAGAGAAAAAGACAACAGCAGACCTGTCAGCCCTAATAGTATCTCCAAGTCAACAGTGTAAAGGATGTCCTTTGTTCTGTCAACTGCTCCTACCCCACTCCCAGATGGCTAATCCCTGTTAAATGGCCTATTGATGACAGCACTCAAGTCATCTGGGCTCAGAGGTCACTAACTCTCAGGCTTCTGGAATGGGACCGAGACACAGACTGGTTTTGAACAAGTTTGACTCAAGAAGGACACAGTACATTTTTATAAATTTACTTTTCACTAAAGTTATCTAAAATCTACTTTCAGCATTACATTAGATTTTTAAAACAGTGTAAAATCATGTTACTAGTAATTTTCCAATTGAAGATTTAAAACAAGGGGCCTGATGCTGAGTTTGACTGATGCTACTCCATACGTCTAGACGCAGAGGACATTAGGTCTGCTATCCTAACGGACTACTGTTCATCAAATTTAAGATGAGTGCCGGTCCAGTGCTAATCTCTGCATATTGAAAGGAACAGGTGCCACACCAGTTCATTTCAATGTACAAAAGGTTTGGTAGAGGCCCAGCATCGGTTTTGATGGCTTTTCACCAAACCATTACAATTTTTCTGATCTAAGAAGAAAACTCCCAAAGTGGGAGTGTGTTTCAGAAAAACAAAAAAAATTCCATCCTCACCCTAAGAGATTTCCTACAGGGTGTGGTGATCATTATTGTTGATGTCCTGTCCCCCATCTCCACGTCTTTCCTAGTGATGACAAACAGGAAAAAAGGTAATACACCATCCACTCTAAATAGGGCGAGCCGTGTAATGTTCATTCTCTAATGCACCTACTCTAACAGATCAAGTTTTTCATTGATTGAGGCAATGGGAGCTACGTTGATGGAAATCTTAAGGTCTACGCATCTCTAAATGAGACAGGCTGGTGATGGATTTGGTCGAGAGGGTACTCTGTTTCATTTGCAATTGTGTACCATATCCTCCAAACTCTTAATTAGGCACAAAAAAATTGGTTCACGACAGACAAGATTTTTATTTAGAGAAAGTAATTGGATAAAATACATCATAATATTCAATTAATAAAAAAAAGGCTTAAACAATCACACGGCACTTTTTAACAACAACTACTCTAACCCAATTGCTACATCTAAAAAAAAAATATTAATCTGGCTTAATATATTTTTGCGAGTTTCCTTTCACTTATTAAAGCTCCTTCCAACTTAGGCACACTTTCTTCCTCATGTGCTTCCTACTCTTTAATTTTTAAAATAATTTTAACAACTCCACACCTGTTAGTTCTGGCCACAAAGTGAGCTTCAATTCACGTCTTGTTGCCTGAACCATCGTGCAAGGAAGCAGATTTAAATTCATTTTAAAGGGCGACTCTACAGAGTTCCCAAACAAACTCTTGGATCACAGTATAATATCTCATCACCATAAAGGCCAAAGCAGCTTTTGTGCCTCTAAATGTAATTATAAATGGGGTGATGAAGTAGCCACAGTATTCATAATTAAATGTATCCATCGCTCCTGGCATTGACTTTATTTTAATATTCTAATTATGTAGTTGCTATCCCCAACAATTTCTTGATGACAGTACACCTGGACATTTATATGCACTCACTTATATCACTTGATTATCTGCAAGATGGCATGTAAAACGTGCATGCTTAGTTTCAAAACGTTTGCTTTATCCAACTTTACTGTCAAATAATTTACTTTAGAGTAAGAATGGAGAACACTCAGTTTCCTTTGCAATCTAAACCCATTATAGTCCATCAATATCAAGCCATTCACGTAGTAGAAGAAGGAGATATGGGCTGTCCCAGTCTTTGGAGAAAAGGGTTTGACTTCCTTAAATTCAATAAAAGATCAACCATGTAAGGACCAAAGAAGGCTGGAGCTAAAACGCACCCTTGATGAAAACCGGTATTTATCAATACATTTTATGTGACAACCAAAAGAGTCTGTCTCCACTTGGACCCAATCTGCACCATTAAGGGATTAAATAACTGATTGTAACAAGTGAGAATATTCGAAGCATTGAATTTCTTCCATGGACTCCTACAATCCACCAAATCAAATGTTGTCTAAAAGTCAGCCAAGCAGCAACATAAACTCTCCTTTATTTACACTGACTTCTGGCCTACAGTCGGAAGCACAAAGCAATGGTTAGTTTGGTGTGGCCTTTACGCCATCTAACTCAATGAGTAGTATATCATTATACGAATTATAATCTTCCAAATGTTGAAGAAGGGAAAATCACCTCAGGAATAATAGTCCTGAAGCCAAGTATTCTCTAACCTACTGGTAACTTGCCGTACCCCTTCTTAAAGATAGGCCTCACTACTGCACCTTTCCATGAAACTGGAAAATTGTCAGTTTATGCAACACATTGGATGAAATGTGATAGTTGATGGGTTCAGCAGTCAATATTTGTTTGTATTATGAACACAGAAAGAGTAACGATTCTAATCGCGCCTGCGCCTGCTATTTGAGAATCTAGCGTAACCTATGCAGTGGAAACAGCAGTTGGTACTAATTCGCTGTATGGGCACACTATTCTTAATAAGTAACAAACTTTTTTCGTTTTATATATTAAGCACTCAGCACATCGGGCTTACAAGGCACACTTTATGTGAGATATATTAGCCAATAATAAAGGGTTTCCCAACAAGGCAAAGGCTCTTTTCCTTTAAAAGTGTCACTGTCGAGCTTTTAAAGTGCAACCCAACCAGAGTACAGTGATGCTCTCAGCAGAAACATAGTTTTGTCATATCACTGAAGTGGAGATAAACAGCCCACATATGACAAATAACTCCTATGGCAATGGTGCCTTTTCTGTGCCATCTAAATGACTGTGGAGTAAAGTCGAAAAGGAGAATTAGATGAGTTCAGTGCACAGTACACAATTTAGAGTGGCATATTTAAAGTCCCCTAACACCACCTTGTGCCGCCCTAGCGTAATTTGTTTTTGCACTAAGGCAACGTTAAGGAGGCCTTTCTCCCCTGCTGTATTTACAAAGTGGCGCAATGCTTGCATTGCACTACTTTGTAAACCCTTGCAGCACATTACGCCTGCTCCAGGCATAATGTATGCAAGGAGGCTTTCCAATGCAGGTAGGCTGCAAAATGGTGTAGTGAAATATACAACATTTCACTGCAACATTTTTTCTGTCATTTTTTATGCCTGCTCAGAGAAGGCTTTAAAATGACACGCACATTTTAATCAGTGGGCCTCCCTGTGCTTTGCTGCACTAGCGTCAACATTTTTTATGCTAGTGCAGCAAAGCGCCACAATAGCGTAAAATAATTGGATGCTATTGTCCTAAGGACCACCAGGGTGCGCTGTATTGTAAATATGGAGCAACCATGGTGTCATTAGGTGGGGTAGGGGCGGCGCAAGAAAAGTGGCGCATCGGGACCAATGTGCCACTTTCTTGTAAATATGTCCTTAAACCTCTTTTAGCAGTTTCATAAACCAGAAAGCCCAGACAGGAAACATGGGGGATTGTGGGAGAACTGATAACCTTTCCTACACTTACAATATCAGTGTGCCACACTCACCTGTATTCACACCCAGCCATAGAATGTAATTGTTTCCAGAAGGGAAGACGTTTTTGGTTTCTCTCCCAATTAGTGGCATGATTTTCTACATATTCATGACAAATCTAGGAGCAACTCTTGAAGCTCCTTAAAAGTAGGGATCTTGGTGTTTGTTCATCATTTCAGATTCTGACATTTTGCAGATAGTTGATTCTAAAGCAAAATTCTGAATATTATTTCTTTCATTTCCATACAATTGAGCATACAGATTTGAAACTTGAAACATATTGGACAATCTTAATATCCACAGCAAGCTATCAATTGTTTTCTAATATTTTAAAAGCTTTGGGCATCACCTGAAACGATGTTTCAAATCTGCTGAATCCTGCTTACTTTTAGAACTTCTTTTGTATTGTATCTAGATACATAGTATGTAGCATGGCTAGAGAAAAGGACACTCTACAAGTTACATGATACGAACTCGTTTATCCTACACCTAAATAAACTCTAAATAGTTGGCCAGTTCCGGTCCAGGAAAGAATAGTGAAAACCTGTAGCGCATTTATTCGGAATGTGCTAAATACTTTTTTTGCGATATCTGATTTTGTCAGTAGGATCAAGTGGGCTCCTAGCATACTCAGTATACCTCCATGGCAGAACATTTAAATATCGTAAGAGTTATGGTCCACCGCTGTAACAAAGTGTATAACAGACTAGAATTGATAAAACGTGAACCTGATCATTTTAGGAATATTTTGAAGCATGAGTATCTATAAACATAATTTTGCAATTCCCAGTCTATTATCGAATAAAGGATGTTGGCAAGAAAATGTGAGGCTGATAAAATTGTTTTTCATTGATTGCCACTGGCCTTTTGTCAAAAATATCCGACGTAGATCTGGAAGAGCCATATTATGACAAGTTTTGATGGTATCCCAAAAGAAATGTATTTATCTATAAATATCTATAATTAATTAGAACAATTTACACAGTGATTAACCTGAAATGTAGCACAGACCCTGCCCTAGGTTGTCTCATTTATACATTTGACTAGCTTCTTTGGCACTTCAGATAAGACACTCACAAACTTGATTTTTATTGCGCACAGAATTTCCGCGTACACTTGAGTAATCATGGAGAGTTTCAATCTGTGCCAAATTATTGTACTGTTGCAAACATCATTAAATTGCAACGATTTAAAATTGATGTACCTCCTTATGTTAGTGATAACATGAGTGGTACTGAGGTCATTAATAATGTATATTCGTGACACAAGAGGATCTGTTTTGTTTTGTATGTAATATCTTTATTATTACGCTATTATTTTGTCTCTTTCCACTTCTCCAGGGATCACAGGAGATTGGAAGAACCACTTCAACATGGCACAAAATGAGCGATTCGAGAAAGACTATCAAAAGAAGATGGTCGCCTGTGGCCTGAACTTCAGAGATGAGCTCTAAAGTTCAACCCTGCGCCCAGACTCATGTTTAGATCACCATGTAAATCCTCACCTTGAGTTGCAACCAGCTTTCTCAAAGACACTCATGGCCTTAAGACATTCTTTACACAATGTAACCTATTTTCATGACTTTTACTCCACAAAGGGTTAAATCTGTTTACTGGATAGGCAGTTTGCATGATTGGTTTTCTAACTGCTGTGTCACCTACTTTCAAGAAACTTACTGGACATCGAACCGTTAAAGTAAAAGGGTGTGCATTACTATATCGATCATCAATATAAAACAACATCATATTTCAGTTTTAATTTACAGTTCTGTCACCAGAAATGTAGTGATACGTTTGATACTACTATACATGCTAAAATTACAGAACCTCTTCACAATTACATGAGACTCGATGTATGCATACAGCTGCTGTGCTCCTTTTTGATGTTTTCACAATCACATGATTTTCATACACGTCAGTCCAAAAAATCTCAAAATTTGGACCTTATGTCCAGTTTGAACAATCTAGTACTGCATGTGTGGTGATGGGAGCACCATTACTAAATCTGGATATTCAATGAAAAATGTACTTTTTGTAACATTTGTGTTTCTTCAATAACCTGGATAAAGCATGACCGTGAATTAGCGAGAGTAAAACTCCTGTCAGCTGAGCACTGCATTATTGCAAATATAATTAAAAACAAACTGTTCTATTCTAAGAAATTAAAGAAGGCTCGCTGGAAATAATTAAACAGATATAGTCACACTTATAGTGACTGTGACTAGTTCATTATTTATTCATGAAATGTATTTGTGGCATGTAGGATCACCCGTATTTATTTACTAGAGGCAGTCCATTTTGTGGTGACTGCTGAATAACTTCTGAAGCTTATGTATCCTCTGGGAAGCTGGTTGTGCCCTTTGGTAGTTCCTTCAAATCCTGCTATTTGTTCTGGATTCCAGATTTGACCTTTTAAAATTCCTCCCTTACATCAAGTTAGAAATATCTTTAGTAGAGCACACAATCTTGAAAGTAGAGTTCCTGAAAATTCAGCACTTCTGGTAGTATTCAGTACTGGACCTGAGAGGCATCACTTGGGGGCCAGGAACTCACTTAAGATGGATCCAGGAATTGTTGGGAAGGCATTTATGTCACTAAGGATCAGATCAGGAGGTGAGCAGCCTAGCTCTTTGAGTCACTCTGGGGTCCTGGTTTCAAGATGAAGTTCCAGGTCCAGTTCTTCTTTCCCAGGCAAGAGAGCAGCAAGCAGCAGGTCACCACAGCAGGGCAGAAGTCATTTAGACCAGCAGAGTGGCAGTCTTTGTAGCAGCACTGCAGTCCTTCTTCCTGGCAGAGTATCCACAGGTCCAAAAGTGTACTGAAAAGTTGGTGTCTGAGGTCCTCCTTTTACACACAGCTGTGCCTCTAAAGTGGGGAGAAGCTTTAAGAGGCATGCCTTTGAAGTGCACAGATGCCCTGCCTTGCTGGCCCTGGCTCCAAAATAACTAGAGGGTGTATGCAGCTCCTTGTGTGGAGACAGTGCACAGCCTATTCAGGTGTAAGGGCCTGGAAAAGTTTGTGGAGGAGGGGTCACATGTTCCCCTCCCTGGGCCAATATTGGCCCTGGGGACCCATCCCCCAGGGCCTGTCATATTTATAAGGGACAGTGGCCTGCAGCCCCCTCCTGGGCCAATTTCAGCCTCAGGGACCCCATGCCCTGGATCCTAGCCAATGTCCAAAAGGGGGAATGAGGGCCGTGCGCTGTTGAAACGCATTGGGTGCACTGCCTAACTAAAGGAAAGAACCGAACTGGAGAAAACATTGGGTGTGTTGCCTAAAGGAGAGAATTGAAACTGACCTAACTGAAGAACACATTGGGTGCATTGCCTAAATAAAGGAAATAGACATAAATGGAGTATGTGTGCTTTTCTCCTTATTTCTGGAGATTTCTGTTATATATAATACTGAAATGTGAGCCTAACTATAACATCCCTGTGAGTTTTGGTATTTTATATGTGTGTGTGTGTGTGTGTGTGTGTGTGTGTGTATATATACATATACACTAATTATAACGTTCCTATAACCTTTGGTTTTTTAAGTGAGTATTTATTATATATATATATATATATATATATATATATATATATATATATATATATATATATATATATGTAGAAATATATATATATATACAAAAATTGGGTTGTTATACTAAGAGTTATTTCAAGTAAATATAACTCATGTCCTGCACAGGTTTCCTATCAATAATGTTACTGCAAATGTTTCAGTGATATTATCAATGGCCTTTTAAAAGATGCCATGAGTGCTGTAATAGCTGGGGTAATTAGCAGTGCATACAAAAAATAACCCACCCATCACACCTTCCGCAAGGATTACAAATAACTTTTCAAGGTGGAAATGGAGAGAAAAAAACTTGCTTTGCCTTGACTAAGCACAAGAGATTAGGATGATTAGTACTTTACAGAAAAAGAGCTTCAACATGGGCATCTACTTTGTTTATATCTGTAAGTACTTCCTGTTGAGGTTTAATTTCTGTGAAATGAGCATTGTGCCAGAATGAAACCTGCCCTGTGGATTTATCCAAGAAGAGGGATGTCTACCCAGCTGAAGTATTTTCTACTGCCTAATTAGTGAATGCTACCTCATCGGGTGAATGTATGGTGCACCTCCTACACTACAGCTGTGTAAAGGACATCGAAGTAAGGTCTCCAGTGACTTTGTGTGTCTGTATAGCATCAAGCTGTTTGCAGGTCCCAGAGGCTTATTCGAACAGCCAGGTCTAGAGGGCCATTCGGAATTCTAGAAGTGAGGGGATGGTCCTAAGGTGTGTGGGGCAGCTGTTCCAGGTTTTTGCTGCAATGTGAGAGAAAGAGCCTCCTCCTCCTCTGCTTCAGTAGATGCAGGGAGTATGGGCAAGCTAAAGGGAGACATAGGCCCTCATTACAACCCTGGCGGTAAATGCCGCCTACCGCTGTGCTGACCGCCACCAACATACCCTGACCACGGCAGTATTCTGCTACGGGTATTATGACTCACACTGAGAATTCCACCACAATACAGACACCCACACAAGTCCGCCACACTAAAGGTCAGTGACAAACTGGCGATAGTAAAGCCCACACCGTTATGCCAACAGGAATACGCCCACAGTATCACGACCCACGATTCACCGCAGCGGTCTTTCAAACGTGTAAACCATTGGTGGTATACACCGCTGCGCTCAAAAAGCACACACATTTACAAAACACCACCACATTGGACAATTCAAACGAAACACACCTGACACACATACAGACACCACATCAACACACTCACACCACTATAAAACACACACCCACATTACCCACAACCCTTTACAGTGAAAAAAACAATAGCACACAGAGCACAAGGCAGGAGCACCCACTCAATCAGAGGCACAGAACACCGTCACCCATACAGCAGTCACGCACATCACAGCATACACCACAACACATCAGCACACACATCCTCACACATTTCACGCACACCACATCCATGGCACCCCAAAGACACCCCAGGTTCTCAGAGGAGGAGCTAAGGGTCATGTAGGAGGAAATCATCCGGGTAGAGCCACAGCTTTTCGGATCACAGGTGCAGCAGACATCCATAGCTAGGAAGATGGAGCTATGCTGGAGAAGAGTGGACAAGGTCAACGCCATGGGACAGCACCCCAGAACATGGGATGACATCAGGAAGAGGTGGAACGACCTATGGGGGAATGTGCGTTCCGTGGTTGCAAGACACCAGGTAACCCTACAGAGGACTGGCGGTGGACCGCCACCTCCTCCCCCACAACTAACAACATGGGAGGAGCAAGTCTTGGCGATAATGCATCCTGAGGGCCTCGCAGGAGTAGCAGGAGTGCTGGACTCTGGTATGTCATATCTTTACTATTATATCCCCCACCCTACCTGCATGCCATCACATACCCTCACTCTTACCGTCACTCCCATCACTCCATCACCTCACATATACTCCACCATCACAACCCACCCATCCCAGTACCAAGCCCTGCATGCAGCACCAATGCATGGACCCCCATCACAGACCTGCATGGACACCCATCACCACAGCATGCCCAGTAAATCACCACTCACACAAGGCCAAGCTGACAGGGGAATTACAATCACAGAGGAAAACACCCCCATGCACAATATGGCCCACGCACATACACTAACACTGCATTTGCATCCCCATAGGACCCATACTCAACGTATCCGGAGAGGAGGTGCCAGCTACATCCAGTCCCCCCACAGAAGAGGTCCACAGTGAAGACAGCAGCACTGCACGCCTGGATCTCGATGACCAACCTGGCCCATCCGGGACCTCTGGACAGTCGGGTACCCAGGCACAGTCCCAACCCACCACAGAGCCTCCCCCCTCAGGAAACACCACCACAGCACCCACCCAGTGGGCCCATGCGACTGTCCCCAGGACACGTCAATCAGCAGTGTGTCCACCACTACAGGTACCCCAGGCAACCCTACAAACCTAGGATGACCAGGGACCTGGGGTCAGTGGCAGTGGGCACACGGTTCAGGGGACAGAAGCACAGGACAACAGGGAAGCTGGGAGGACTCCTGTGCAACATGGGGAGAACAGGCTCAGGGAAGCCACTCTCCACGAGGCACTGTCCAACATCCTGGGAGCATACCACCATTCCCAGGAGACAATACACCAGATACTAGCCAAGCTGCAGGAGACCCAGCAGCTACAGGAGGGACAGTACCTGGGGATCAGGGATGACCTAACAAAAATATACACCCTCCTGGTCACCATTGCAGGGGTGCTGGCAGACATGGGTAAGACCATGAGGGAGGCTGTGGCACAACAACAGGCGCCTGACACTAGCCAAACTGAGGAATAGCCTTCCACCTCCACCGGCGCTAGTGGACAGGAGGCCCGCCACTGGAACAACAGGCCACCAGCACCCCACCCCCTGCAGATGGAGAACCACCCCCAACGGTCCCTGGGATCCAGGCAGAAGTCAGAGAACATTGCCAAGACCCCCGCCAGGAAATAAGACTCTCCCGATTGTCACCCTTCTGTCCCACACTGTCACTCTGTCCACCTTGAACTGCCATTAGTCCCCTTCGCATGCCCCATTGGACAATGCACCTGTGATACCAAGAGATTGGACTCTACCCTGAACTTCCTTCCAACATCAGCCCAGCCCCTTGCACCACCCCCCCTACTCATGAGTACCTAAGTAAATACCCTTGGAACAAATACCAATCTGGAGTCTGTCATGTTTCAAATATGTATTAGTACAACATTTTCAAAGCATTGCAATTCAAAAGTACAGTGAAATATACTTTAGGATGACATCTGGTGGGCAGTAGTACACATAGCAGGAGCCAGAGTGGGGCACAGAGATCTGTAAATGGAGATGGCAAAGGGTACAGTCAGTGGCCATAGACATAGGGAAACAGGCTGCCTTGTACAATATCCAACAGATAACTGAAATGTTAAGTGAAGATACAGGGGGTCATTCCGACCCTGGCGGTAAAACCCGCCAGGGCCGTGAACGACGGAAAGCACCGCCAACAGGCTGGCGGTGCTTTCCTGCCCATTCTGACCACGGATTACCCCTGGCTGGGCTGAACCTCTATGGCGGGGCTGCAAGCAGCGCCGCCATGGGGATTCCGACCCCCTTCCCGCCAGCCTGTTTCTGGCGGTTTTTACCGCCAGGAACAGGATGGCGGGAACATGTGTTGTGGGGCCCCTGGGGGCCCCTGCACTGCCCATGCCATTGGCATGGGCAGTGCAGGGGCCCCCTAATAGGGCCCCAGCATGATTTTCACTGTCTGCATAGCAGACAGTGAAAATCGCGACGGGTGCAACTGCACCCGTCGCACCCCTGCAACACAGCCTTTCCCGCTGGGCCGGCGGGTGCTCCCTTGGCGGGCGCCCGCCGGCCCAGCGGGAAAGTCAGAATGGCCTCCGCAGTCTTTTGACCGCGGGGCGGCCATTTGGTGGTTCCCGCCAGGCGGGCGGCGGGTCAGAATGACCCCCACAGTGTCTTACCTGCGTGTCACTGGAAGTACTGCTGAATAATATTGGTTCTGTTGTCAACATCTTCTTCCTCTGCCTCCTCTTCCTCACTGTCCACAGGCTCCACCGCTGCCACAAGACCATCTCCAGGCTCATCCTCCTGCAGAAAAGGCACCTGGCATCTCAAGGCCAGGTTGTGCAACATGCAAGATGCCACGATGATCTGGCACACCTTCTTGGATCAGTAGTACAGGGATCCACCTGTCAGATGGAGGCACCGGAACCTGGCCTTCAGGAGGCTGAAGGTTCTTTCTATAATCCTCCTTGTACGCCCATGTGCCTCATTATGACATTCCTCTGCCCTTGTCCTGGCATTCCTCACAGGGGTCAGTAGCCATGAAAGGTTGGGGTAACCAGAGTCACCTGCAAATATCGAGGGACAACTGTTAGACACACACTACCCCTTAGGGACAACCCCATACCCACACACCTACTCATATTGTGTGGGGACGTTTGGCTCACCTATTAGCCACACCCGGTGCCTCTGGAGTTGGCCCATCACATATGGGATGCTGCTATTCCTCAAGATATAGGAATCATGCATAGAGCCAGGAAATTTGGCATTCACATGGGAGATGTACTGGTCCGCCAAACACACCATCTGCATATTCATTGAGTGGTAGCTTTTTCTATTCCTGTAAACTTGTTCATTTCTCCGGGAGGGGACAAATGCCACAGGTGTACCATCAATGGCACCAATGATGTTGGGGATATGTCCCAGGGCATAAAAGTCAGCTTTAACTGTGGCCAAATCCTCCACCTTGTGGAACACAATGTAGTTGCGCATGTGTTTCAGCAGGGCAGACAACACTCTGGTCAACCAGTTGGAGAACATTGGCTGAGACATCCCTGATGCCATGGCCACTGTTGTTTGGAAGGAACCACTTGCGAGGAAATGGAGCACTGACAGGACCTGCACTAGAGGGGGGGTACCTGTGGGATGGCGGATTGCAGACATCAGGTCTGGCTCTAATTGGGCACACAGTTCTTGGATTGAGGCACGATCAAGTCTGTAGGTAAAAATAAAGTGTCTGTCTTCCATTGTTGCTAGGTCCACCAGGGGTCTGTGCACCGGAGGATGCCACCGTCTCATAATCTGCCTCAGCCTTTGAAGCGTATGGAAGAGAACGGTGAGCAGAGGGTCATATGCACACTTATATTGCACTAATGATGAATTGTTGACTTTACAGAAACTGTATGTGAACTCGAGAGTCCGTTGATGTGCCAATGTCTGCTGTGATGCAGTTAGGTGCCATGCCCTGTGCCCCCCTGAAATTGCGGCTGCCTGACCTGTGAGGAGGGGCAAGTGGAAATGAGGTAATTGTGCTGGCATTGTGTGCCGTCGCGGCAGGCACATTTGTATTGGTTATCACTGAGCCCTATGGGTTCCAGCAGCCAATGACGATGTATGCAGGCGGTGACGGTATGCACCGTCGCAGATGTCACCGCCATTTTCTATCTAATCACTCACTTGCTACCTGGCCTTCAACAGGAGAGGACCTACACAGCAAGTGCTGCTGAGACCTGTGTCTGGAAGCGACAATGGCTCATGTGTCTGGGAAAATGGCCCCTGCCTTCACTACGGAGGAGTTAGAGAAACTGGTGGATGGGGTCCTACCCCAGTACACCTTATTCTACAGTCCTCCAGAAAAACAGGTGAGTACACTGTGAGCATGATGCGTGGGCCATGAATGTATGGACTGCTGTGTGTGCGTAAGCCACATGTAGGGGGGGCATAGGGGCCCTGGCCAGAGTGGAGCATGTAAGGTGGTCAATGTATGTGCATCAGGGAATATGTGGGATCTGGTGGGCAATGAGTATGACGGTCTGAACAGGTGAATTATTCCTTTTTCTGCCGTCTTTTCCCTGCCGGTCAGCGCCCACCAGAAAAAGGGTATTTGTTGTGCCACCGCCAAGGAGGTGCGGACCCTGGGGGTCTTTGACAGGCAGAGCACCCACTGCCGCAAGAGGTGGGAGGACCTGTGCCACTGGGGAAAGAAGACAGTGGAGGCCCAGCTGGGGCTGCCCCCCCCCCCCAACGAGGAAGGGGTGCCCGCCGCACTATGACCCCCTCTGATGTTCGGCTTCCTGGTGGTGGCCTATCCGGAGTTGGATGGACGCTTGAAGACATCACAGCAGCCACAAGGGGGTGAGTACAGAATCTGAAACCTGACTTTGCGTGCGTTAGGAGGTACCTGGGTGGGGGATGTGGGCCGTGGGTGCCCCTAGGCCAGGGCGAACATGACAGGGTAGATCCCTTGTTGGTCAGGCTCAGTATCACTCCTACCCCAGTAGTGTTGGAGGCCATTTACTCCTGGGCAGGGTACTGTGGGTTTCAGGTGTGCAGCTAATGGCGTTAGGCATTGAACCCCATGGGCTGGTGATTGTCTTAGTAAATGGTTGGGCATGGCCTAGTGCATAGGGCTGCTCCCTGTGTGTTGTGTACACCAACTGTAGTGGTGTTGCTGGCACTGACCAAGTGTATCCTCTGCCCCCCCCTTTTTGTTTTGTCACCCTGTCCTTGTGTGCATTAACATTATCTGGCAGAGGAGGTGAGAGGCACCGGCGACGGAGGGAGCTGCATCCCACATGGCCCATGAGGCCCAATCCACCGAGAGTGAGGGTATTAGTGGGACGGAGGGCGAGGGGAGCACCATGATGAGGAAGGGAGGGGAGACCACAGACAGCGACTCCTCCTCCGATGGAAGCTCCCTGGCGGTGGCGGACACCTCTGTGCCCCCCAACAGTTACGGCTGCCACCCCACCTATCAGCACCGCCCTTCCAGCAGCCCCTCAGCATGTTTCCCGTGCCCGCTCACCCAGGAGGGTGGGCATCTCCTTCGCACCAGGCACCTCAGGCCCTGCCCCAGTCAGCCCTACTGCCCTCAGTGAGCAGACTACTGACCTCCTGAGATCCCTCTCTGTTGGGCATTCATCCATACTGGTGTAGCAGGGCATTTGCAACAAACAAATGCATACCTGGAGGGCATTCAATCTGGCATGGCGGCCCAACAGAGAGCATTTCAGGCTCTAGCCTCAGCACTGATGGCAGCCCTTGTCCCTGTGTCTAGCCTCCCCCTCTAACTTCCTCTACCCAGACCCATTCCCCTCAACCCCAGTCTTTCCCAGGCACACCTTCAGACCAGCATTCACCCAAATCAACACACAACGGTGGCTCAGGCAAACATAAGCACCACACTTCATCTCACAGTAACTCACACAAGCACCATCCCCATGCAGAGACACCAACATCCACTGCCTCCACTGTGTCCCCCTCCTCCTCTCCGTCCACCTCCCTCCCAGTATCATCTCCACTCACACCTGCATGCACTACATCTTTATCCACTACCTCCATCACCAGCACGCCCATCACAACACACCCCTCACTGGAAGTCACGACCCCCACAACCATGCACACATCCTGTGTCCTCTCCCCGTGTGTCTGTGACCCCTCCTCCCAAAGTACACAAACCCAAGCACCCACCCACCCAACAACCATCCACCTCACAACAGCATCCAGCCCATGCACCTTCACCCAAACTCAGCAGAAAGACATCTCCTACAACCACTCCCTCTTCCTCCACTCCCAAACCCTCTCCATCTTCCCGCCCCAGTGTGTCTAAAAAATATTTCCTGGCAAAGATTGACCTGTTCCCTACCACTCCCCCCCACCCCCACATCCTTCCCCTCAGGCAAGGGTGTCCAGAACCCAGGCCAACACCTCAGCCACCAAGTCGGCATCCACTGTGGTACCTGCAACTCCCAGGGGCTTCAAGGGGGCACCCGTCAGGCCAGCCAGTGTGCCACCGACCCCTGCAAAGGACCATACCATACCGCCACCTGCCAAGGTGAAGGAGGGGACAGCATGCACCAAGAGCAAGGAGCACAACCCACCCAGCAATGCCTCCTCCAAAACTGCAGCTGCCAGAGCCAAGGTCCCAACAGCAGCTGCCAAGGTGAAGAAGGGGCAGAAAAGCCAAGGCAAGGTACCTCAGGCATCAGAACCTGCAGGTGGGGGCCTGGTGGCCACCATCAGAACCGACAGCCCCACCACCTGCACCGCGGGCAGCACCGCCAGCATCCCTGCCGCAAGCACCTCCACCTGCACCACCACCTGTACCGCCACCTGCTCTGCCTCTACCATCACTACTGTCAGCAACAGCATCTCCAGTGGCCAGCCGTCAGAGCCTGCAGTAGAAGGGCTGGTGCCTCCCTCCACCACTGGCAGTATCGGCACCTGCACCATGGCCAGTACTGCCAGCATCCCTGCCGCAAGCACAGCAGCAAGCACCGCCACCTGCACTGCTGACAGTAGGACCACTAACAGCAGCAGCAGCCCCAGTGTGCGTCCTTCCGTTGCTGCAGGAGATGGGCTGGAGCCTCCCACCACCACTGGCAGCACCCCCACCAGCACTGCAACAACCACCAGTTTGGAGCATTAGTTGCTGAGGATGGAGTCTGGCCCTGCCTCCATGGACTTTCCTGCTACCTGTCCCTTGCAAATCTCGTGCCTCACCCAGGTGAGGAAATGTGAACTGCCACACCCCATGTGCTGCATCACTGGCCACCAAGCCCCTTCCAGAACCTGTGGAGAAAAACATCCACTCACCCAATCCTTGGAAGGATGAAGCACACTTGGCACAATGCCCCCTCCAGAACCTGTGGAGAAAGGCATCCACTCACCCAATCCTTGGCAGGATGAAGCAGACTGGGCACCAAGCCCCCTCCAGAACCTGTGGAGAAAGGCAACCACTCACCCAATCCTTGGTAGGATGAACGGATGAAACAGACTGGGCACAATGCCCCCTACAGAACCTGTGGAGGAAGGCATCCACTCACACAATCCTCTGCAGGATGAAACGGACTGGGCACCAAGCCCCCTCCAGAACCTGTCGAGAAAGGCATCGACTCACTCAGTCTTTGGCAGTATGAAGCAGACTGGGCACCAAGCACCCTCCAGAACCTGTGGAGAAAGGCATCCACTCACCCAATCCTTGGCAGGATGAAGCACACCGGGCACAATGCCCCCTCCAGAACCTGTGGAGAAAGGCATCCACTCACCCAATCCTTGGCAGGATGAAGCACACTGGATACAATGTCCCCTCCAGAACCTGTGGAGAAAGGCACCCACTTGTGAGACTGTGGCCTTGCACTCCCCAGGACCAAGCAGTGTGCAAACCACCCACTAGAGAGACTGTGGCCTTACACTCCCCAGGACTAAGCAGTGGGCAACCCACCCACTTGAGAGACTTGAGAGACTGTGGCTTTGCACTCCCCAACACCAAGCAGAAGGCAACCCACCCACATGAGAGAGTGTGGCTTTGCACTCCCCAGGACCACGCAGGGGAGCAGTGGCATTATTCCATCTTCCAGCTGAGGTGCCCCCCTTCCCCATCCCCGGGAGGCGCCTGTGTTTTTTTGACCTGATGCCCCTGCAGTGTTCTCTCCGTATTGAGGCAGGAGTCAAGTGTGGGCCTGGCCCATGATTTTTGGCCCATTTGCAAAGGACAATGTACAACCTTATGTACATATTGTATATTTTTGTAAATACTGTTTTTTGAATCGGTACGTATATCTGCCTATTTGTAAAATATCACTGTTTAACTCAATTCCTTTGTCCTTGCCCACTTCCAGGGGGTTACGGGTGTAAAAGTACTGTTGCTGCATGTGTTTGTGTGTATGGTGTTGTGGATGAGAGTGGGGGTGTCAAAGCCCAGCTCACCTGAGTTCTTGTTCAGTTCTGATGGAGGTTGAAGACAATCCGACCCCACCCTGAAACTGCTTGTTCCAGCACACTAGTTTTTAACACAGTGCACTAAGAACAGAAGCTCAAGGGTAGGGGGGAAGTGGATAAAATAAAAAAGAGAGACAACACCGTTCTTGCGTTTCCACTGTTGAAGTGCTGCACAAATCTGCGGCCCTTTCTGACTTCTGTAGAAACTGGTGCCTAATGAAACATAAACAAAGAACAGATAAGTGCAACCTATTCCTAAATGGGTTCCTGACTATCCCTTTATTTATTAGAAATTCTCTTCTAAAAGTACCTCTTGGATCCTGGTCTCGAGTTTCCAGGTTTGGAATGTGTTACTGCTCTGGGATGTGCTTTCTATTACTGTAAAGCTTCTAAAACATTAAACAAATACCGTTATCAGAATTACCAATATCAAACATTCATCTTAATATAACTAAAGCCTAAATTCCCAATAGCAGACTCACTTTTCCCATATCTCCAGAATCTTTTGGAAAACAAATACTGTTCTTTTACATCAAAATACAGCATGTAATTTGTGCAAGTCCTTGATTTACTGTTTGCCTTGCTGTTAATGGTTTCCACTGTTCGATTCTTAAAAGTTCCATAAAAAAAAAACAATGTTTGTTTCACAAAGCTCCGCAAGGTATTCTTGCAACAAAGAGCCTGAATCACAATGTTCGTGGAAGGTATCTTGCTTCAAACCGTCCACACACGAATCCAGAAATTGTTGTCAAAGTTCCTTCAGGTAATAAAAAGTTTTGCACTTACTTGTTGCTGGCAAGAGATACTGATCAGTCTAACCTTGTCTTCTTTCTCTTTTGCAGGTTGTTTGTAGGAGAGAGGCTGAGGCAAGGAGGAACCGGAAACCAGAAGAAGGAAGAGCCAGCAGCTGCGCCCATTGAAGCCAATGAAAGTCTGTAGAGAGCAGGAGTGCCAGCGCCGAGGGATCTGTTCTCAGGTAAGCGGGAGGTAGACGAGCACAAGCACTGGGTGAGGCTCGGGGGCTGCCTTTTATAGACAGGGCTGGGTGTGGTTCGAAGAGCTGGGTGTGGTTTGAAGGGCTGGGTGTGGTCCTCACATGCTGCACATGTTCTTGAAAGGTGAGCAGAGCTGGGTGTGGTTTGAAGGGCTGGGTGTGGTCCTCACATGCTGCACATGTTCTTGAAAGGTGTGCAGAGTTTCAGTTATTATGCAAATGAGTTGAATTAACACATGGCCTAGGGAGGAGTGTTTTAAAGAAGCCTTGGTAAAAGCAAGGCCCAATGTGTAAACAAAACAGCACATTAAACAACATACACAGAAGCCTAAGGGGGGGGGGGGAAGGTGAGATAACAAGAAAGGGTTTGAATAGTAAGTTTAAAAGGGAGCTATTACAGAACCCACTAGTGCAGTGAGAGGGGACATGCTCTTTGCTGTGCACAAACCCTAACAGTTGCCCCCCTCAAAGGCCCTCCTACAGGACGGGGTTTTCCTGTTTTTTTTAAATAAAACTGTCTAATCAGCTGTGGGGCATGTACATATGATGCTGGTTCCCATGAATTCTCAGATTCATCATATCCTTTCCATTCTACTAAATAAAACAGACGTCCACTAATTCTTTTTGAGTCTTTTATGCTTTTCACTTCATATTCTAGATTTCCCTTAATTGGTATGGGTGGAGGTGGTGGTTCAGGTCGGGTTTTTGGGTTGTACGGCTTAAGCAAGGACACATGGAATGTAGTATGTACTGGATATTCTTTCGGTAAATCTAATTTTTCTGTTACCGGGTTTACTATGGCAGTTATACTAAAGGGTCCAATGAAACGTGGTTGCAGCTTTCGGGATCCCTCTATGTTTAGGTTCTTTGTGGAGAGCCGTACCTTGTCACCAATTTTATACATTGGGGCCTCAGATCTGTGTTTGTCTGCTTGTCTTTTCATGCTTTCCTTGTACTTTAATAAATGTTTCCTGGCTTTGTCTTGTATGTCACCTAACCTCGTTAGTCTATCCGTTACTGTAGGCAACAGGGACTCTTCTAACAAAATGGGTATAGCTCTTGGATGATACCCCTGCAAGAAATAGAATGGTGAGCAAAGTAGAGCTGAATGCTCAGTATTATTATAAACAAACTCCGCTACAGGGAGAGCTTCCAACCATTCACTAGAATAATCAGCCAATAAACAACGTAGCGTTTGAAGTAAGGTTTGGTTCAGTCGTTCAGTCTGTCCATCTGTCTCTGGGTGGAAAGCAGTGGATAATGCCACATCTATTTTCAGTTTTTCACATAATTTTTTCCAAAATCTAGAGTTGAACTGGCTCCCTCGATCTGACACCACTTTGCTTGGCAAACCATGTAAACGCACAATTTCCCTTATAAAAATATCGGCAAATTCTGCCGCCGTGGGTAATTTCCGTAATGGTACAAAATGTGCCATTTTAGATAAAAAATCCACTATAACCAACACTGTTGTGAAGGATTTTACAGGTGGTAAGCCTACAATAAAGTCTACGCTCACAGTGTGCCAAGGTTGCTTGGGTGTTGGCATTGGTATTAACAAGCCGTCAGGGGCCTTATGAGAAGATTTATGTCTTGCACAAATTGGACAGGTAGTGACAAATTGCTTAATGTCCTTTCTTATAGTGTCCCACCAAAAGTGTTTTTGCACATTTTCCAGGGTTTTTACCCAACCAGGATGACCTGCCAACGGTGAGGTGTGATGCCAAATTATCACCTGTGTTTGTAATTCAGAGGTGGGCACTAACAGCATGTTGTCGTGATACAATAAACCTCGTTGTATTGTGTTATGGGAATCCTTTAACCAATCCTGAGGTGCTATTTGCATGTGTGCATTATATAGATCTGTGATGAAATCCTTCTGTTGTACTGGTGCCAAAAACTTTTGGGGAGGAATAATGGGTTCTCCTATTTTATCTTGTTTCATGTCTGAGGTATGTCCGTATCTAGATAACACATCAGATTGAATTTGTTGTGCACCTGGTCTATAGGTTATAACAAAGTCAAATGTGCTAAAAAAAATTAACCAGCGCATCTGACGTGGTGTTAGTGCTTTAAGTGATCCAAAAAACTGTAGGTTCTTATGGTCAGAAAAGATTGTAACTGGGTACTTGGCTCCCATTAAATGATGCCTCCATTCTGAAAAGGCTACTTTGATAGCTAGTAGTTCCCTTTCAGCCACAGTGTAATTTTGTTCAGCTGGTAATAACTTTTTGGAATAGAAGGCTATAGGATGTAACTGGCCATCTACTATATCTCGTTGAGAGAGAACTCCTCCTAAAGCTACTTGTGAAGCATCCGCTTCAACAAAAAAGGGCAAGTCAGGATCAGGATGTTTCAGAATTGGGGCTGAAGTGAACTTTTGTTTTAGGAGTTGAAAGGCGTGTGCCGCCTCATCAGTCCAAAGAAATCGTTGCCCTTTCCGCAACAAGGTAGTTATTGGGGCCGCAATGTCTGCAAAATGTGCAATAAACCTCCTATAAAAATTGGCGAAACCCAGAAATTTCTGAATATCTTTTACAGAGGATGGTTCTGGCCAATCAGCAATAGCACTGATTTTCTTTACATCCATAGTTATTCCTTGAGGTGACAGGCAGTATCCTAAAAAGTCCACCTTGCTGACATTAAAAGTACACTTTTCTAACTTAGCAAAAAGATGATTTTCTTTTAACTTTGATAATACTGCACGAACATGTTGGGTATGTTCTGAGTTCTTAGAGTAAATGAGGATGTCGTCTATGTATACTATGACACAAACGTCCAGGAATTCGTGTAGGACCTCATTTATAAAGAACTGAAAGGCCGCAGGGGCATTACATAACCCAAAGGGCATTACTGTGTACTCAAATAAACCAAACTTTGTCTTGAAAGCTGTCTTCCACTCATCCCCCTCTTTTACTCGGACCAGGTGGTAAGCTCCCCGCAGATCTAGTTTAGTGTATACAGTAGAATGTCTTAATTGATCCAACAACACAGGTATTAGAGGAAGAGGATATTTATTCTTTATTGTAGCCTTATTTAGTCCTCTATAATCGATACACGCGCGCAGGGATTTATCCGGCTTCGGGATAAAAAAGAGTGGAGATGATACCGGAGATGTGGAATGACGGATGAACCCAGACTGTAGTAGGTCATCTAGGTAGGTTCTTAAGTATTTGGTTTCTTCGTCAGTCAAAGCATATACTCTGTTATTAGGTAAAGGGGCCCCTGGGATAAGATCTATACGGCAGTCATAAGACCGATGTGGGGGCAGCACACTAGCCTTTACTGGATCAAAGACGTCTTTAAAGTCAGAATATTCAGGAGGGAGACTTGGTTCATCTTGTGTAACACTAGCACAGTGTAATACTGTGCTCTGTTCTGTACCTGCTTCTTGATAGCAATTGGTTCTACAGAAAGAGGAATCCAAAGTAACAGTTCTATTCACCCAGTCAATTTTTGGGTTATGAGTTGTTAACCAGGGTACCCCGAGAATCAAACCAAAATTAGGAGTATCTATCAGATCAAAGCTAATCACCTCTGTGTGCCCGTTCTGACAGACCATAACAAGTGGACTTGTTTGTTTTGTGATTAATCCAGAGGTCAATTCTGACCCATCCACTGCACATACTGCTTCTGGACAAGGCTTTAGGCACATAGGAAGTCCTAAGTTTTCAGCTAACTTATTATCCACAAAATTTCCTGTCGTGCCTGAGTCCAGTAGGACAGGGAGAGAATGCCTCACTTGGGTAGTAACAATTAAAACGACCTGAATTATGAAATGTCTAGGTATGTGCGGTACCATGAAGGCTGCAGCATTAGAGGTTTGATTAAAATGTTTTCTCGAACAAGTAACCTCTCCCCTTGTCGAGCTTAATCGTTTCCCGATTCAGTTGAGGAGGTGGAGGAAACAGCACCCTTTTGTGGAGTTTTAGGCTTTACTGGACATTCTCTGGCAAAGTGACCTGCCCTGCCACAATATAAACATAATTGAAGTTTTCTCTTTCTTTCTTTTTCCACTGATGTGAGTGGACCTCTGAGTGTCCCTATTTGCATAGGCTCAGGTTCAGGGAGTTTATTATCTGTGTCTTTCTTCTCGTGTTTAATAAAAGTTAACCGTGATTCCAGTTTGTATTTATCTCCCTTTCTTTCTCCTAGTCTATGTTCTAATTTCACAACTAAATCTACAAAGTCCGAATAGTCTTCTGGCAAATCAACGATATGAGCCAGCGCGTCTTTTAACTCGTCTCTCAAACCTTTATAAAAAAGGGAGACACGCTTTCCTTCTGGCCACTGTGTCTCGGTGAGTAAACGATTAAAACTAGTGAGATAGGTCAATAAATCCTTGTTACCTTGTTTAAGATTTAAAAGCTCATTATCACTTGCCTGCATGAAAGTGTGTTTTGCAAAAAGGCTGGTCATGGTACGTTTAAATTGATTCCAATTATGGAGGATGGGATCATCTCTATCCACGAAAGGAATTGACCAATTGGCTGCTGTGCCACCCAAATAAGACAAGACGAATGCCACTTTCGTAGCATCAGTAGGGAACTGTTGTGGCTTACAAACGAAGTGTAATTGACATTGATGGATAAAAACATGGAATTTGTTACTATCTCCATGAAAACGTTCAGGTGCTGCTAAGGGCACAGCATTAGGAACATTAACAGTAACCTCAACTGGGGGAGGCAAAGTTGTATGTTTTGATGGCGCCCCTGTCTCTGAGGTGGTTTTAAACAAAGGCGTAAAAGCTGTGTTCCACTGAGATCCCCTAAATTTATACCTGCTTAAATCCTGTTTTAAAGAGGTATTCTCCATCTTTAATCTCTCTATTTCCTCTTGCATATGTTGTAAGATGCCAGACACTGATTCATTATGAGCCAAGTCCTCATTTAGGGCCTGCGCCATATCCGTGACGTCAATGCCCTCTATTTCTTCCCCGGTATTCATCGTCCACCAGAACTGAAATTTTTTAAGGCTTGTGCTTCTGTCAAAGCCCAGCTCACCTGAGTTCTTGTAAAGTTCTGATGGAGGTTGAAGACAATCCGACCCCACCCTGAAACTGCTTGTTCCAGCACACTAGTTTTTAACACAGTGCACTAAGAACAGAAGCTCAAGGGTAGGGGGGAAGTGGATAAAATAAAAAAGAGAGACAACACCGTTCTTGCGTTTCCACTGTTGAAGTGCTGCACAAATCTGCGGCCCTTTCTGACTTCTGTAGAAACTGGTGCCTAATGAAACATAAACAAAGAACAGATAAGTGCAACCTATTCCTAAATGGGTTCCTGACTATCCCTTTATTTATTAGAAATTCTCTTCTAAAAGTACCTCTTGGATCCTGGTCTCGAGTTTCCAGGTTTGGAATGTGTTACTGCTCTGGGATGTGCTTTCTATTACTGTAAAGCTTCTAAAACATGAAACAAATACCGTTATCAGAATTACCAATATCAAACATTCATCTTAATATAACTAAAGCCTAAATTCCCAATAGCAGACTCACTTTTCCCATATCTCCAGAATCTTTTGGAAAACAAATACTGTACTTTTACATCAAAATACAGCATGTAATTTGTGCAAGTCCTTGATTTACTGTTTGCCTTGCTGTTAATGGTTTCCACTGTTCGATTCTTAAAAGTTCCATAAAAAAAAAACAATGTTTGTTTCACAAAGCTCCGCAAGGTATTCTTGCAACAAAGAGCCTGAATCACAATGTTCGTGGAAGGTATCTTGCTTCAAACCGTCCACACACGAATCCAGAAATTGTTGTCAAAGTTCCTTCAGGTAATAAAAAGTTTTGCACTTACTTGTTGCTGGCAAGAGATACTGATCAGTCTAACCTTGTCTTCTTTCTCTTTTGCAGGTTGTTTGTAGGAGAGAGGCTGAGGCAAGGAGGAACCGGAAACCAGAAGAAGGAAGAGCCAGCAGCTGCGCCCATTGAAGCCAATGAAAGTCTGTAGAGAGCAGGAGTGCCAGCGCCGAGGGATCTGTTCTCAGGTAAGCGGGAGGTAGACGAGCACAAGCACTGGGTGAGGCTCGGGGGCTGCCTTTTATAGACAGGGCTGGGTGTGGTTCGAAGAGCTGGGTGTGGTTTGAAGGGCTGGGTGTGGTCCTCACATGCTGCACATGTTCTTGAAAGGTGAGCAGAGCTGGGTGTGGTTTGAAGGGCTGGGTGTGGTCCTCACATGCTGCACATGTTCTTGAAAGGTGTGCAGAGTTTCAGTTATTATGCAAATGAGTTGAATTAACACATGGCCTAGGGAGGAGTGTTTTAAAGAAGCCTTGGTAAAAGCAAGGCCCAATGTGTAAACAAAACAGCACATTAAACAACATACACAGAAGCCTAAGGGGGGGGGGGAAGGTGAGATAACAAGAAAGGATTTGAAAAGTAAGTTTAAAAGGGAGCTATTACAGAACCCACTAGTGCAGTGAGAGGGGACATGCTCTTTGCTGTGCACAAACCCTAACAGGGGGTGGGGGTGTTGCGTGTTGCATGTTGCGTGTTGCGTGTTGCATGTGTGTGTCACTCTCTTTTTCCTCCCCCCTCCCCTGTGTGCTAGGTGCAGTACCCACCTTTGACATTCCTGGTGTATGAGGAGGTACACCAGCATGGGGAGGACCTGTAACTCGGGCTCCATGGTGTCCTGGTTCTTCATTGAGTGTCGACAGGTCAGTGGTTTCCCTTTCAAACGCTGTTTCTGCCGTGCTTTTGATGGCATTGGTACCGCCCCGGAAAAGCTGGTGGATTGGCAGGTTGTAATGGGGTGGGTGGTACATTGTCTTCTGCCTGTCTGTTGGCGGTGACCGCTGCGGTGTTGGTTGCTACCGCCGTGGCGGTCGGAGTGTTAAAGTGGCTGTCTATGATGGCGGTTTCCTCTGTGGTCGTGATTCCATTGTTTTTTTTACCGCCGGTCTGTTGGCGGTATTACTGCCTCTTTAACACCGACAGCCAGGGCTGTAACGAGGGCTATAGTGTAGTCTTCTCGATGTTTGGTGGAAGTTCAGGCAGTGGTTAATGTATGTGGGTCCGTGGGTGTGTAGAGCCTTGTGTGTGTGGGTCAGCAGCTTAAATTGGCATCTTTTCTACACAGAGAGCCAGTGAAGTTGCCTGAGGTGAGGTGTGATGTGGGTTCATCAGGGAAGGCCAAGGATGAGTTGAGCTGTGGCGTACTGTATGGTTTGAAGTCTCTTCCTTCTGCCCTCAATGGTTTATTATATTGCCACAGCCTCTCTTGCCTGTCCTGCATGGTTGGCTCTGCTCCCCCTTCTCTTGCCCTCTATGGTCCATTGTGCTGCCACTGTCCATCCTGCCTGCCCAGCATGGTGAACTTCTTACCTCTTCCCCCTCACCCCTGCCCTCAAATATTAGAGTCAATACCCCTCACCATTGTCTCCCCACAGTATTCTAATGAACAACTAGATTGCTCTAACATTTTATATTTATTACAAAAGTGTGGCATGCCTGAGGTCATCTTGATGTAATCACAACTCGAAAAGTTAAAGCATTTCCTTTACAAATTATAAAAATGAGAGCGTCTTATTTCCATAGAAATGATGGTTAATGCTCTAAAAAACTAAAATTAGGACATTTTGTCTGTGTTCTCATATAGTGACAAAGCACTTTTAATTTATTTGCTTTCTTTATGTTTTTTTATCCAGTTGATCACTTGATTATGTGTTTCACTTAGTGGAGAAGATGTGGCGTTACAGCCAGAGCTAGAGACTTTGCAAATGGGGAACTAGGTTCAAGTTTCCGAGTCAGCTCGAAATCCTGTGAGTCTTGGTGAATCATTTTATCTCCCCATGCCTAAATCCAAAATGAATGTGTCCTTGTGTAATATAACTGATGCTCATGTAAAGCACTCCAATATTTTTAGGTCAAATCTGCGCTATATAAAACTACAAAAAACAAATCAATTAAGGGGTCAGATTTAGATATTGGTGGTAATGGTCCCTCCATTGAGGTTTTCACTGAAAACCCGTCTGCCGCCATGACAGTCTACCCCCTCTATTTAGATGTCAGCAGGAGCATAGGAGAAAGACTGACTGCTATTTTCGCCATCACCACCAAGAATCTTCCCCCACATCAATGGCACCATAGGCAAAAGTGGCTGGTGGCAAGACGACAGCCCCTTTAACAGCTGAGGCACTCACGATGTACATTACCACTGACGGAACTGTGGTGGCTGAACCTCCATGCCTGAGTTGGTGAATTGGGAGCCATACAAGCATGAAACTCACCTTTTCAACGCTTTCTACATTTCCTGACACCATAAACTCACTGCTGCCACTCCTGTTATTGCTCCCAGACCAGTTCCAAGATGGAAATCAACCCCGTTGTCGCTGGAACAGAAGGTAAGTCATGATCATTCCTGTTATCCTCAGAGTTGTAGCTTCACAGTAGTCCTGGACTTGTGCCTGGGTCACTAATATTTGCAAACAACACCATAATGCGGCACAATGCTTAAGTGTATAATGTTGTAGTCAGAAGATGCATCAAAACAGACCTCAAGGTAGAAGTAGCACCCACCAATCTGGTACGAACTGCCTTCAAGGCAATGGACACCTACACAAAAAGTCTCGGAAATCAAAAATAGAAATGTGTCTGCACAGGTGTGTGCAATAATGTCCGCAAAATATTGAAAGCATCAACTCAAAACAGTATACCCAATCCAAACCAAACAATCCCATGACAATGTAGCAATTACACTACCATATGCTACAGGTGGGTGTACACAGAATGTACTACCAATTTTAGTAGTAAACTGCAAACATAGCAGAGATGTATGAAGGTCACATGTCCCCTTGGTGTGTGCAAGATATCACAAACAGAAGGTCCCATTTAACTGTAAAGTGCCAGCTTCCCTGTGTAATGCATATATGCATATATGCATATTATTGACACATCATGTCAAAATAAACACACACGCATTCTCCAGTCACAAAAACAGAAACATATATAATTTTGGTGTAATTGTCCAGTAACAGAATGAATGCTTGCAACACTAATGTATGTTTTGGAAAAAATCTAAAATATACAACCTGTGCTTGTCACTTTCACAAATTAGAGTAATTGCATGTCACACACATTATCAGAAAGGACATCATCTGCAAACAATTAGTACCAATAAAAAATAATGCCATGACAAAGTTATTTTCAAAATATTTTTTAAATAAATGATATACCTCTCTCTAAAATTAAATCATGAAAATAACATATAAACAAAGGCAGTAGGCCATCAGTCCATTGTTTGGGTGTTTGCTCATAACTTGCCTCCTAATGTCACTGCAAAAATAAACCTCCTCTGGAAGGGACATATTTGGGGCAGAAAGTGGGGGGCCTTGGGTTTGGGAGGGGTAGGTTTACGTTTGGAAGGGGTGTGGTGGGATGTGGAAGGAGGGGGGTGGAATGTGGAAGGTGGTATTTTTAGAGGTAGAAGGGGTGGTCTTGGTAGGTGAAAGGGCTGGAATGACATTTGAGAATGGTACTTTTGGATTTGGAAGGGATCAGGGCCAGGGTAAGAAGTAGCTCCTCCTTCAGAAAATGGTTAGGTTTGTCTTCAGGGAGTTTGGGTTGGGAGGTAGTGGCTGCGTCTGGTGTGCTTGTGTGTGTTCAAGATGTGGGTACCTGAGGGTCTGGTGTATGTGCTGTATGTTTAGTTTTGTGTCTCATAATGATTGTCTGATGGGTGGGTGAGTGTGGGTTTTTAAGTTCAGTAAGTGTGTGTGGATGTCTGTGTTGTGGATGTAGTGTGTGTTGGTGTGGTGTCTGTGAGTGTGCTGGTGCATGCATTTGTGGTGGTGTATGAGCTGACTGGGGGGGTGCTTGTGTGTGTGTGCCAGTGTTGGTGTAGTAGTAAGTGTGCTGACTTGGGGTGTGCCTATGGTGTGTGTGGGGGTTGGTGTAGTGGTGGGTGCACTGACTGGAGGCATGTCTGTGGTGTGTGTGCATGTTGTTGTAGTGGTGGGTAGGCTGACTGGGGTTGTGCTTGTGTGTGGGGGAGTTGGTGTAGTGGTTCTGTGTTGTGCCTGTGCTGGTGGTGGGTATCTGTGTTTATGTCATGGTGGGTGTGATGCCTGTGGGTATGCTTGTGGTGGCAGTGGAGTTTGTGGTGTCTGTATGTCTGTGTTGTTTGCTGTGTCGTTGTGAGGATGTGCTGCTTGTGGTTGTTGTAGTGAGTAAGTGAAAATGCATGTGCTTGGGATAGGGCTGGGTTGGGGGGTTTTGGATTGGAAAAGGGTGGGAATTGGGACACAAGGTTGGGGTGGGTGGGAGGCTGTGGTAAATGAGGAGGCCAGACCCTGGAATGATCACTGTGGGCCAGACAGGGCACCATGAATGCCATCCAGATAAGCCAGCATCTGGGTGTTCTGGCCAACCCCTAGATGGCATTCAGAAGTGCATCTTGCCCTACAACGATATCCTGTAATAGGTTAACATCCTCCTCACTGTGCGCAGCCTATGACACTAGGACAGGGGCGTAGGTGCCTGCAGCAAAGGTGATTCCGCCCCTTTTAGAGGGACTGCTACTGCCAACTTAGGAGATAGCATGAGGGAGGGTGGAGCTTGGAATGTGGGTGGTTGACAATGACACAGATGTCACAGTTGCTCCAGGGTCTGCCACTACTAGGGACTGGTCTTCATTGGAGACCTCCAAAGAAGAGGTAGAGTCACTCATGGCCTACTTGCCTTCCCCACACCCTCCTGCCACTGGATCCCTCGGTGTCGTCCACACCTTATTCCCAGTGGCCTGCTTCCTCCGCACTGACAGGGGCGCTGTCAGTTTCACCTTTCCCAGATGATGCTGTATACACAAATGCAATAGTTTGAGGGTATCTGTTCAACTATAATTGGACATTAATGTTCATTGTACAACATTTGCGCAATGTTCAGTAATCCCCCATGCCAGCTCCCATATCAGGTGTGCCTTTGTCAATTATACATATGTAGGTCCCTCCATGAAAAAGGGTTTTGACGTGAGTGAACACATAGGCCTTGAGACATCTCTGAACAACTGCAGTACAGAGCTAAAATGTATTCACATTTTACAAAAGGTCAGGTGTTGGTCTGGAAATTGACTTCTCAAGATGGGACACTACAACAGCTATATGATTTAACTGTCCATCTGCAAATGTCCCTTTACATATTACATTGCTCCCCATTATTTATTTCTTCTCTGGACAGAACTAAGGACACCAAAATGTTGTTTGGGGAACATCTGACTCTCACCAATTTGGAAACATTCCTGTCTGTTGCAATAAATACAGTTTGGCATACACATTCACGTTGTCTGACAAAGACTGACTTACATGCACATTTGTAAAGGGTGAAGGTCAACCTGCCACTGTACACATGAACAGGCTAGAAGTTTGCTGGACAAACTGGTTTCAAACATGCTATGGATTGTGAATGATGCCACTGTATACAGAATTCTAGTCCATTTGGTGCAGGTGCACATTCCCATATTGTCTTAGCACAAGCTTACCTATTTAATGTCTGCTATATCACCTGCATCAGAATTGTGCAGTTTTCCATAGTCACCCATAATGGGACCTACATTATCTACTCACACATGAGATGGAGCATCCCGCCTTGCTGATGAAGGGTGATACCTTGAAACCGGTCCCAGGGTGCTTTTTTCCTGTCCAGGCAGGACCTGGCCTAGCAGTTCGGGCCGGACTGTTCCAATGGGGAACAGGGTCAAGACTGATTTGCATATGGTTGGGTCCAAACTGGGGTGACGTGGCGAGCAAAATAAAGATGGATTAAACCCAGATCTGTGACTGCGGGTGAGTGTTTGAAAAGTTTCAACACTACGTCCATCATTTTATTTTGTTTTCTGATGTTGCTTTGTGTGCGCTAAGTGGCAGAGTTATGCCCAGACGTGGGTCCCTTGCTCGGTGAGCCACGGGATTCAAGCTAGCCTGGCTGATGAAGGGTGATACCCTGAAACCGGTCCCAGGAATGCTTGTTTCTTGTCCAGGCAGGACTTGGTTTAGCAGTTCGGGTTGGGCTGTTCTAATGGGGACAGGGTCAAGACTGATTTGCATATGGTTGGGTCCAAACTGGGGTGACGTGGTGAGCAAAATGACGATGAATTAAACCCAGATCTGTGACTGGAGGTGAGTGTTTGAAAAGTTTCAACACTCCGTCCATCATTTTATTTTGTTTAGTGATGTTGCTTTGTGTGCCCTAAGTGGCAGGGGTATGCCCAGACGTGGGTCCCTTGCTCGCTGCGCCACTGGATTCAAGCTAGCCTGGCTGATGAAGGGTGATACCCTGAAACCAGTCCCAGGATGCTTGTTTCCTCTCAAGGCAGGACCTGGCCTAGCAGTTCGGGCTGGACTGCTCCCATGTGAGACAGAGAGAAGACTGATTTGTATATGGTTAGGTCCAAACTGGGGTGACGTGGCAAGCAAAATAACGATGGAATAAACGCAGATCTGGGGGTGAGTGTTTGAAAAGTTTCAACCCTCCGTCTATCATTTTATTTTGTTTTGTGATGTTACTTTGTGCGCCCTAAGCGAAAGGGGTATGCCCAGACTTGGGTCCCTTGCTCGCTGCACCATTGGATTTAAGCTAGCCTGGCTGATGAAGGGTGATACTCTGAAATTGGGCCCAGGATGCTCATTTCCTGTCCAGGCAGGACCTGGCCTAGCAGTTCGGCTGGACTGTTCCCATGGGGATCAGGGTCAAGACTAATTTCCATATGGCTGGGTCCAAACTGGGATGACATGGCAAGCAAAATAACTATGGATTAAACCCAGATCTGTGACTGGGGGTGAGTGTTTGAAATGTTTCAACACTCCGTCCATCATTTTATTTTGTGATGTTGCATCCCACCCGACCCCATCATGACAGGGGACGTGTTTTGTGCAACTGTCATGACATTAAGAAAATGCGGGTACCCCGTTTGTTTACATGCAGCCATGTGTCTGCTCACAACAGTCAATAGTACTTGTCTTGTGAAGAGGAATCTAGAGGAATCTATTGACAAACTTCTGCACAAACAAATACACCACACACAGCATCAGACACCATCTGACTAACTGACACCTCCAGATGTGTGTCAACCTTAATGTTGATGACATTGTTGGAAATGAAAAAGGTTAGACAACAGCAATATCTACAAATAAAGATTTACCCCCTTGTTACTGGTGTTGGGCCCTCAGCTGCTCATCAGCTCTGGGTAAGTTATCGCAAAGATGCAGGTCTTTAGGGGGGTCAGGGTGTGGGGCACCCACCTGGATTTCTGGAAGGTCTACCCGACTTGGCCTTCAGCAGACTTATGAGTTGCCCGATGCACCTCTTCCGACACTGCAGACTGCGTCACTTGTGGACCCCCAGGGTCTGCACCTTATTTGCAATGGAATTCCATATCTCACGCCTCTGATGAGCATTGACCTGAATGGATGATAGAAAATAACAAGAAGAGAAATTGTGAGTTTGGCAGTACTGCTGTGACATAAGTAATTGGCATTTCACACATGCATTCACCAAACAGTAACTAAATTTTTTAACACAAAATGTAGAGGTAGTTCGGAAATTCTGAGTTACAGGAATCTTATGTGCATCATCAACACTTTCTAGCGCTTCATGTTACCAAATCAGACCTACAACATCAACTAGGCCAGGGCTATGAAACCTGTCCTGTGGTGAGAGCCACCCCTGTTTATTCACAATCATGAGATACTAAAGACTAGACAACCTGTGCAATCCATGCCTATAACCCCATGCAGAGCCTCATTGGCTGCATGTCTAGACTCTCAGGAGTCAGACCCCATGGCCTGCAACACAGACAGGGACTGAGGGCAGTATAAAAGGGCAGCTCTGTGTCAGTGGAGCAGCGATTTGGGGGATGTATGAACAAGTGTGTGTTGGAATGGGACATACTGGGATGGATGATTGTAAGCCACTGTCATCTGAACTTGCAATACAGGGAATAACTGTACCCGTATGTGATTCCATGACATATTGAAAAGTAACACATGGCACCCTATTACATTATATGACAGGACAGCAGCAGACCACTCCAGACCCTCAATATATTTTTTATATGTCACTATCATTTTAACAGTGGCTGTATGTTGTCACTCATAGTACTGGTACACTGTCTATTGGCCACTGGTAGTCAGTGGCCTGTAGTTTGTCGTATGAAACAGGAATTGTGAGTTACATGGACACACTTTACAGCTTTTCATTTCAGGAGACTTAACAATCCCATGCACAGACATTTCAGTCAGTGGCCAGAAAAATGTTGTCCCAGCTAAATCCTACTGTCAACTCCAATCACAAAAACTTCCCCCATTAACAAATAGGAACAAAATAGCCAGTGGATCAATAAGGAAGAGGTTACACAGTCAGACATTTCCCAATCATACATGTACCTGTTCCTCTGGGGTCCCACAGAGTTGAATGTACAGGGATAGGACCTCCCTGGCAAGGAGCTCCAGATGCTCTGTGCTGAAGGCAGTGGCCTGTCACCTACTTTGCCCAGCATCCTGGCTCCCAAAGGTCAGCAACAGCAGCAAAAAATTGAGGCGGTCTTGTTGATTGCAGTGTTATTAACCAAGAGAGCTTTTTTCACTCCGCTGCGTACAAGAACATGGCAGACGCAATCCATGATGGAGACATACAAAGCCATTGGCATTTGTGCGCAGCCGTCACCCATGTTAATCTGTGGCATGGACCGTCATGGAGGGTACCACCTACTACATGGTCAACTTCCACCAACGGCCATTGAGTAACCAATGTTCTGAGGATCAAGTCAGATAGCCACCATTTTAGGGTGTGAAGCTGTGGATTTTTTAATTGATAGTGCATCATCAGAACTCAAAATGGATGCTACTGTATTACTAAATTTCAGTTACGAACTAAACTGTTCTTGGCAAGATATGACACAATAAAATGTGAACTGTGACTGTGTTTGACAACGATAGCACCACAGGGGAAGTAATACCTCAGCTGACGGTATTTTTAAGAAAAACATTTAGAAGAAAATATATGTGCAAATAATACATTTCAATTGTATTATTTGCACATGATGAAAAATAAAAGGAGAAAATGTAAATAACTTTTGAGGACCAAAACCTTGATGTTTTTGTGTGTACGTGTATTACCCAATGACATTCCTACTGTTACCAATAATTCAGACGTGTGCTGACATTAAAAGTATGGTGTGCCCATTTCAGCTGATATTTTCTTTTCCATGTATATAGATGTCTTAACCCAGCCATGGGTAGGAGGTGACAGCATCAGGTGTTCCAGCCATTTCCAGACCTTGCCCCCATGGAGGAAAGGTACATCATCAAGATATTTTGGTTAAATAGGCAAACTAATCCTGGATTTGTGTCAGCAGTTAGCGCATGATCTCCTGCCTCACAATATGAATCCAACAGCCATAATACCAATAGTGAAACTCATGGCAGTACTGCATTTTTTGGCCACTGCCACTTTTCCATACTCTATGGCAGTATCTGAGGGCATGTCCCAAACAACTTTCAGTGATGTGCTACAGGAAGTCCTTGCGTTCTTGATGAGACACCTCAATAGCTACATCCAATTCCCACATCCACAGGATTTGGCCACAGTGAAGGGAGAATTTTATGCTTTGGGTGGACTACCACATGTGGTTGAAGCAATAGATGGCATGCGTATTGCCTTGATGCCACCGCACACAAGAGAACAGGTCTACCGCAATCGGAAGAACTTCGATTCCATCCATATGCAAGTTATCTGCTTACAGGATTTATATATCACAAGTGTGTGTGCCCACTTCCTTGGGTCAACACATGATTCATTCGTTCTATGGAGCACCACCATCCCCATGCAGATGTCACTACTTGGTCCAGAGAGCGCCTGACTTGTTGGTAAGTGCAAAATGACTAGATGATCTTTTGCCTGAATCCCAAGTTAGGCATGGACAATGGCTTGATATATAAGTAATCTGTCGATGTGTTGCTTGCATGTAGGAGACTCAAACTATCCTAACTGAACATGGTTATTGTCACTGACGAGGAATCCATCAATCATGACTTTTGTGATTAACTGAAAAGTGAGAACAATTTTACAATCAATCCCAGACAAGTAGCTGCATGTACCTGGCTGATCAATCTCACAAATGTCATAACGTTTAGCAGAGTAATGCATCACATTGGATCTATCCAGTTATAGCCACCTCCCGACAACAACCACTTAAGTAGAGGAGTTTGGTTTTTAAGCCTGCACAGTACTCAGCATTTTCCAAATTAATGTACCTCTCTCTAGTCCACGAGGCTGAGTAGGCCTCTGTAAGTCATGTTGGTTTCCATTAGAAGTAAATAGGCATTGTTCATAACTTCCTTCTTCTGGCTGTTAGATAGTCCAAATCTGAGTCCTGACTCCGAATCCCAACTCCTGACCCAGAGGAGATTGAGAGAGCTAGGCCTGTAGTGCACTGCTGTTGATGAAGAAGAGCAAACAAATTTGAACTGTAACATTTTGTTAAATAAACTGACTGGTCTGGTCTCTGAAGAAACCCCAAAAAATACAGTAAGAAGTGAACACTGTAAGTAAATCTAGTGAAGTGTGAAAGGGGTAATCACATTCAGGCAGAATCATCCATCAGGCCTCAAACATTGCACATCATCAAAATCTAGCTTACAAATTAGTTGAACAACACCCTCACTGTCTATCACCATATAAATCATCATCAATCACACTCACTCAATATTTATCACTCATTGGTGCAATAGATACGTTTTCCAAGCATGGTGGTACACCTTTGTCCATTGTATCTACTCTTTTCCCATTGAAGCAACACACTATGGCAGTTTTGTAAATTAACGATCTTTACTGGGGCTGCCCAGATACAGAATACAAAAACAGAAAGATACGGACCAGAGGCATTGTCTTTATGCCCTTTAAGCAAATGGGGAGGCTTCTTCTGTCCATATTGGTCCAACTCAAGTCCAATTCATATTTGTGAATTAATGGTGGGCTGCATAAGTCAGACACCAAATTTATAAATGTTCCTCCAGCTATATCATTTTTTAAAAGCAGTTCAACAATAATGTTAATGTTCTAATGTGCCTACTCAGTCACAGAAGTAGAGTTTGTCCTCAAACCCTGGGGGTTCACCTAGAAGTTGCCCAGCTAGTGCACTTAAGTCTGACCGTTCTCACTCAACGTCCTCCTGTGCTGTTTCAGAAACAATGAAATCTTGTGGTATGAACTGTTGGTTCATTTTAACCATGGTCAATATCTCCACAGGTTGAGATGAGAGACTGGTCCTTCTGACTGGTACAACAGCTCCAACTGCACTGATTGCAAGCTCAGCAAATACACTGGATACCAGACAAGCCAGATACGTTATTGTCAGCCTGCTGAGCTCTGGCCATTTGGTACATCTTCCCATACCAATAGACCAATGGGTTTTGATCCAGGTAGAACTCTTTTGGGTCATCCAGATAGTTTTAGACAATCCTCTGAATGGTCATGGGTGCTGCCACTTGCTGAACCTCAGTTGATTTCACTTCTGCATTTGACTTAAGCCCTGCCACTTGAAACCAAGCCATTGCAGAGGTTGG
Source organism: Pleurodeles waltl (assembly GCF_031143425.1). NCBI lineage: Eukaryota > Metazoa > Chordata > Amphibia > Caudata > Salamandridae > Pleurodeles > Pleurodeles waltl. Next base: position 461,549,432 of record NC_090446.1, on the reverse strand, counting down.
GTCTGATTCTTTTGTCCCTGGTGTTGTTATTGGGGTTGACTGCTGTGAGACAACAGCACCGCCTTATCTGGAGGTTGAAGGTTGCACGGCAGAACATCTGCTTGGGACTCTCACTTCTAGCCATTCTTCATGCAGGTCTCTTGCTTGCTGAACAATCCAAGTATTGTATTATGAAACAGCCCCCTCTAAAAAATGGAACGAACATGGCCAGATGTACTATGTGAATTACACAATCTCTCTTTGCCACCTTGTATTAACAGCCAAGTGAAGGATTAAACTCTGAACCAGCACATATGCATTTTCGTTCACACTGGAAATCCTTTGCAACACCTTTCTTAATGGATCCTGTAGCAGATGCAACAAAGGAACTGCATGGCCCATTGCACTGTGCTCCTTGTTGACTTTCTGTGTGAAAAACTCAAAAGGAACTAACATTTGCATCCGACATTTGACTAGCCCCATTTGTCCATCTCCACAGCTATGCTTTTCCAATATACATCCCTTCATCTTTGAAAGATATAGTCAGCGATTAGTCTGCACTGTTCAAACAGATGTTGCAATATGTAGCAGGTTGAGTTCCAACGTGCTTGCACCTCCTGTACGAAGGATTTTACTAGTACTCTATTAGCACTGCAAATGACCTTCAACTGCTTCCGGGCTTTAAAAAAATGACTGAAATGAGTGCAGATTCTTCTGCAGGTGACCAGAGTGTTTCTAAACATGGGCCTGATTTAGATCTTGGCCGGAGTTCTATCGTCCCTAAGTGGAGGCGGTTTCAAGTACTCTGTCAAGCTGATGGAATTTGGATGTATGTGGGATGAACCTCCGCTCACGGCAACAGAGGGTAGTCAGTCACAAAAGCAGTTTCCTGTGTGACTGCCTACAAGTACTCAGTCTCCATCAGGGTGGCAGGATTGGGCCGAGCATAATTAGATGTTACCGTTGTGCTGACATTGTTCGAGCGGTGGATTCCTGATGGCACGAGTCCATCACAAGACCCGGTCAACATTGTACTATATCTGTGGCTATTGGATGGGTGCTAGCAGCACACACCTGATGTCCTTTTGCTAATTGATTACACCTGCATATCACACTATAAATCACACACTATTTCAGGCCATGATTATTTGCCATTCCACTGCAGAACATAATTTTGCTACTGAATGTGCCATACAGAAGTCAGCTTATTTAATGTATTCTCACTCTCTGTTTATTCAGTTATTTTTTCTTTTTTTCCTTAACTTGTGAGTCCTCCATTTTATTCAATTGTGTTTACTCATGATAGCGGGGGGAAACTCATGTTACGGAGGGAGAATTATCAGTCACAGTGAATGAAATCCTTAGAGTAGAGCCACAATTGTTTGGAGCCCAAGTAAAAAATACAACCATAGCTCAGAAAAGGCAATTGTGGTCCAGAATAGTTGACAGAGTGAATGGTGTAGCAAACAACACGCACACACACAGGATGAAATTAGGAAGAGGTGGAATGACCTGCGCGGAAGAGTGTGTAGCCTGGTTTCCAAGCTTTACATGGAGGTCCAGAGGACTGGTAACAGTTCTCCCTGGCCCCCTTACAACATTTTCCCTGGGAGGAGAAGGTCTGGCAGATCCTACATCCTGAAGACTTGAAAGGATTCCCTGGTGGAGTGAAGACTGGTAAGTTACACTTTTGAATGTCTCATTAAACATAAATGTAGTATTTGCTCTCAATTTAGCTGTTGATAATGTGTTTTCCGACTTTGTAAAACATGTAAACCCAATTATAGTTGTATCTAATCTATTGTTATCATCAAATTAGTAGCATTATGGTTCTATCTCTTGTTTTACTACTGGGCAGTATGTGTAGTCAATATGTGTGTTCTTCCTTCATCATTTCTTGCATTCACTTGTTTGTTTGTTTGAATGTATTTTGTTGTACTTAAAATAACAGGTTCGAAACTCCATCTACTATACCATGAAGGTAAGGTACCTGTAAGTGTTTTCTCACCTATTAATATATTTCACATGTATAATTATCTAGTAAATGTGTGTACATCTTCACTGCATACACTACTAGGAGTGTTTAACCTACAATTGTGTAAGTGTTGTTAATGTTAAATTGAAATGACTACAACTACCACGGTGTCTTGTTTTTATATCTGAAAAAGAATCTTGCCAAGGGATGATTCCGTGTGGTAATTCTCTCTTTTCTTCCATATATGCACATATGTTAAAGTGTTATTCATTTGACAATCTCCATTTTATGCTATGCAATAAAATGTCATTATTTCATTATGTATATTGTCACTTTCTTGTTATTTCATTGATTTGATGTAAATGGTTTCACAAATCAAAGTATGTTAACTTAAATAATTTTGTTTATGTTGTGTTGTGTGTTAAATATAAGTTGAAATGATACAAAATGTACTTTGCAATGTTTATATGATGATTAATGCTATAAATCCTACTAAGTTGTATAATAGTCTGAATTTTAGCCTGTTAGGCCTTGGAATAGTTTACCTCTCATTTCTCCTCTCTGCTGTATTGGGTTGAATGTGTGGCATATTTTATGTACAATTCGTAAGTAATCTATTCCTTTTCAGGACATCTCTTCAACTGCTTTTTTAAAGTTTGCATATGTGTAATTTAAAATGTTTGCGTAGTTACCAAAAACAACTAAAAGGTCTAATCATGCTATTAATTATCATTGTACCCTTAGGTTGCTTCAAATGTAGCTCAAAACACATATGATGTATAATAAAGACTTTTACACTTAGTTTTTCATGTAATCCATATTAGGTCCAACACCCAGAATACAGGACAACCATCTACCACAGAGGATACCTCCACTCTAGACCAGGATCAAGCCTTCGCTGAAGACTCCACTCTGCAAGTCCAGATGATGAGGAGCAGCCTGGTCCATCTGCTCTGTCTGGGCACACAGCTCCAATAAGTCTTTCTCCGCCCACACTTACATCTCCTAACGCAGCTGTTACTACACCTCCGCCTATGGATACCTCTACTTCATGTGTCCAAAGGAACATCAGCTCAATCTTGTGACCTCCAGTCCTGGCTTCTGTTGAGCCCACACCACCACCACATCTAATTAAGCCAGGAGCCAGTGGGATGGGGCACACGGTGTAGGAAGGTAGCCTCTTTCTAGCCTTGTTACCCCCACTTTTGGCCTGTTTGTGGGTATATGTCAGGGTGTTTTTACTGTCTCACTGGGATGCTGCTAGCCAGGGCCACAGTGCTCATAGTGGAAACCCTATGTTGTCAGTGTGTTTGATATGTCTCACTGGGATCCTGCTAGCCAGGACCCAAGTGCTCATAAGTTTATGGCCTATATGTGTTCCCTGTGTGGTGCCTAACTGTATCACTGAAGCTCTGCTAACCAGAACCTCAATGTTTATGCTCTCTCTGCTTTTAAAATTGTCACTGCAGACTAGTGACTAATTTGACCAATTCTTATCAGCACACTGAAACACACTTATAATTCCCTAGTTTATGGTACCTAGGTACCCAGGGTATTGGGGTTCCAGGAGATCCCTATGGGCTGCAGCATTTCTTTTGCCACCCATAGGGAGCTCAGACAATTCTTACACAGGACTGCCACTGCAGCCTGAGTGAAATAATGTCCACGTTATTTCACAGCCATTTTACACTGCACTTAAGTAACTTATGAGTCACCTATATGTCTAACCCTCACTTAGTAAAGGTTAGGTGCAAAGTTACTTAGTGTGAGGGAGCCCTGGCACCAGCCAAGGTGACCCCACATTGTTCAGGGCAAATTCTCCAGACTTTGTGGGTGCAGGGACACCATTACACGCGTGCACTACATATAGGTCAATACCTATATGTAGCGTCACAATGGTAACGCCGAACATGGCCATGTAACATGTCTAGGAACATGGCATTGTTTCCCCAATACCATCCTGGTATTGGGGGGACAATTCCATGCATTCCCGGGGCTCCAGCATAGAGCCCGGGTACTGTCAAACTAACTCTCTGGGGTTTTCTCTGCAACTACTGCTGCTGCCAACCCTCAGACAGGTTTCTGCCCCCCTGGGGCCTGGGCAGCCCAGTCCCAGGAAGGCAGAAGAAAGGATTTCCTCTGAGAGAGGGTATTACACCCTCTCCCTTTGGAAATAGGTGTTAAGGGCCTGAGAGGAGTAGCCTCTCCTGGCCTCTGGAAATGATTTGAAGGGCGCCCTCCTTGCATAAGCCAGTCTACACCGGTTCAGGGATCCCCCCAGCCCTGCTCTGGCATGAAACTGGACAAAGGAAAGGGGAGTGACCACTCCCCTGACCAGCACCTCCCAAGGGGAGGTGCCCAGAGCTCCTCCAGTGTGTCCCAGACCTCTGCCATCTTGGAGACCTCTGAGTGGCCAGTGCCAGCATGTGACGTCAGAGACCCCTCCTGATAGGTGATTACCTCTCTCTGTAGCCAAACCTCCTCTGAGGGCTATTTAGGGTCTTTCCTGTGGGTTTCTCATCAGATAACGAATTCAAGAGCTCACCAGAGTTCCTCTGCACTTCCCTCTTCGACTTCTGCCAAGGATCGACCGCTGACTGCTCCAGGACACCTGCAAAACCGCAACAAACTAGCAAGAAGACTACCAGCAACATTGTAGCGCCTCATCCTGCTGGTTGTCTCTGTTTCTTGGTGGTGCATGCTCCGAGGGCTGTCTGCCTTCACCCTGCACTGGAAGCCAAGAAGAAATATCTTGTGGGTCGACAGAATCTTCCCCCTGCCAACACAGGCACCAAACCTCTGCATCACCGGTCCTCTGGGTCCCCTCTCATCTTGACGAGTGTGGTCCCTGGATCACAGGAGCTGGATCCAAGTGTGTCTGACAGTCCAGTGGCCCTTCTGTCCAAATTTGATGGAGGTAAGTCCTTGCCTCCCCACGCCAGACAGTAATCCTTTGTACTGTGTGAACTGCAGCTGCTAGGGCTTCTGTGCACTTTTGCAAGACTTCCTTTGTGCACAGCCTAGCCCAGGTCCCCAGCACTCCGTCCTGCATTGCCCAACTCACTGAGTTGGACTCCGACTCAGTAGGACCCTCTTTTGTTGTGCTGAGACAACCGTCATGCTCAGATCTTCTGAAAGCCTGTTCAGGTGCTTCTGTGGGTGCTGCCTGCTTCTGCATGAGCTCTCTGTTTTGCTGAGTGCCCCTTCTGTCTCCTCCTCCAGGGGGCGACCTCCTGGTCCTTCCTGTGCCCTGACAGCACTCACAACCTTCAACCGCAACTCTTGCAGATAGCAAGGCTTGTTTGTGATCTTTTTGCGTGGAAACATCTCTGCATCCTCCAGCATGCCATGAGACATCTTCTGACCAAAGGAGAATTTCCTGGCACCTTCCGTTGTTACAGAATCTTCAGCTTCTTCCACCCAGAGGCAGCCCTTTTGCACCTTCAAATGGCATTTATTGGGCTCCTGCCCCCCGGACACTTGCATGACTCTTGGAGTTGGTCCCCTTCCTTTTCAGGTCCTCAGATCTAAGAATCCGTCTTCAGTGCTTTGCAGTCAGTTGTTGTCCTTGCAGAATCCCCTATCTCGTCTTTACTGTCTTTCTGGGGAAGTAGGGTAACTTTACTCCTACTTTTCAGGGTCTTGGGGTGGGGTATATTGGACACCCTTAGAGGGTCATTCTGACCTTGGCGGCCGGTGGCCGCCAGGGCCACCGACCACGGGAGCACCGCCAACAGGCTGGCGGTGCTCCAACGAGCATTCTGACCGCGGCGGTTCAGCCGCGGTCAGAAGCGGAAAGTCAACGGTCTCCCGCTGACTTTCCGCTGCTCGTGGGAATCCTCCATGGCTGCGGAGCGCGCTCCGCAGCCATGAGGATTCTGACCCCCCCTACCGCCATCCTGTTCATGGCGGGAAAGCCGCCATGAACAGGATGGCGGTAGGGGGGGTCGTGGGGCCCCTGGGGGCCCCTGCCGTGCCCATGCCAATGGCATGGGCACGGCAGGGGCCCCCGTAAGAGGGCCCCGCAAAGTATTTCAGTGTCTGCCTTGCAGACACTGAAATACGCGACGGGTGCCACTGCACCCGTCGCACCTTCCCACTCCGCCGGCTCGATTACGAGCCGGCATCCTCGTGGGAAGGGAGTTTTTCCCTGGGCTGGCGGGCGGTCTTTTGGAGACCGCCCGCCAGCCCAGGGAAAAACTCATAATACCCTCCGCGGTCTTCTGACCGCGGAGCGGTATAATGGAGGGCGGGATCCTGGTGGGCGGCCTCCGCCGCCCGCCAGGGTCATAATGAGGCCCTTAGTGTTTTCTTACACTCCCAGCGACCCTCCATACATTACACTAGGCCTGGGGTCCATTCGTGGTTTGCATTCCACTTCTGGAGTATATGGTTTGGGTTGCCCCTAGGCCTATTGTCTCTTATTGCATTCTATTGTGGCCTACAGCGTTTGCACTACTTTTCTAACTGTTTACTTACCTGATTTTGGTTTGTGTGTATATTACTTACCTCCTAAGGGAGTATATCCTCTGAGACACGTTTGGCATATTGTAACTAAAATAAAGTACCTTTATTTTTAGTAACTCTGAGTTGTGTTTTCTTGTGATATAGTGCTATATGATACAAGTGAGATACTGGGAGCTTTGCATGTCTCCTAGTTCAGCCTAAGCTGCTCTGCTATAGCCATCTCTATCAGCCTAAGCTGCTAGAACACTTCTAATCTACTAATAAGGGATAACTGGACCTGGCTCAAGGTGTAATTACCACAAGGTACCCACTATAAGCCAGACCAGCCTCCTACACACGGGCATAGGGGAGTGGAGGTAGGGTTCATGGGAGGGAATCTGTGGGCTAGAAAAGTGGGGCCACTGGGTTTACTGTCACCCACGCCACCACTGACCAAGTCTTGGGATCCCTACATCAGTCACAAGACATGATGGTCCAGGTCCTTACAGAGCTCCGAGCCATGAAGCAGGTGCAGAGGGACCACAACTAACTGGGGTGCTGTTTGACATTTACCACCATTTGTGCAGAGATGTCTCTGCAACATCTACCCTTTTCTGAGGACCTACAACATCAGGGCCCACTACATCTGCCTCAGCCACAGAAAGGGAGGCCCTGCCACAAGAAGAAACACCAGCAACCAACTCCATCGCTGCAACAGTGGATCCACACTCCCTCAGGAAGGGACATTCATTTGGACCACCAGGAGAAGATGGCAAGACCTCCACCACCACCAGCAAGTAGCACAGAACCTAATTTCCTCCAGTGTGTGACTACCATTCACTCTTTGGACAATTATCTGGAAGCATTTACCTTTTTAATGCTAGTGGTATTTTGCACCTTGGATTTTAAACAATGTTGCCTCTACAATAATGGTTTTGTTCACTATGATTGATTGTTTTATTTGTTTTTTTCCTTTGATTTATTTGTTATCATCCTGTTTCGAGTTATTTGTGTTTGTAAAATAAATTAAAAACCAACAAAATCAAAGACTAGTCTTGTTTTTCTTGTACTATTTTTTTTTCTTCTATCATTATTCTTTAAATGCAAATAATGTCAAAGAATTTTGAAAATAAAAAATATTCCATGTAGGTAATGTTTCTCACATTTTCAAAAATGTAAAGATATAATAAACAGAACAAATGAAAAGCTACATTTACATACAACTGTAATAAAGAATTGTTTGTCAAACTTTTTAAAAAAATTACAGCCCATGCATAACCCAAATACCCTGTGTCATTCTTATATTGACAGTTAAAGACCTTGAAATGATGGAAGAATGGGATACAATCCTAAAAATCAGATTCAATAGGCTATTATTGATTCATATCATCAGCTGGAGTCAGACCTCCTTCCTCACTATAGGAACCCCACATCAGTAACACCAATAGTCAAAATCATTGCAGTGGCCAGAGATCGTTGGAATACACTATGGCAGTATCTGGTAGAACGTCACAATCAACTTTATGTGGTGTGCTATAACAGATTCTTTCTACAATGATGAAACACATCAACAGCTTCATACACTTTACACAAAAAGAGTATTTTGCCAATGTGAAGGTAGACGGGTATTCTTTGGGTGGGCATACACATGTGGTTAGAGCAATTTAAGCAGCATATATTGGCTTGGTAGCAACATTCAACAGAAAACAGGTCTAAAGCAACCTCAAAACTTCTATTCAATCACTGTACAAGTTGTCTTTGGACAAGATATGTACATCCAAAGTGTGTGTCTTTCACAGGATCAACCCATGTTTCCTTTGTACTTTGCAACAGCAGCAGACAACTGCAAATGTCACAACTTTGAAATGTCCAAATGAAAACTTCATGGTGAAGGAACCTAAAACAGAATAAGAACAAAAAATATTCAAACAACATGACAAAATAGATAAATTACTAATGATAAACTATGAGGACACATTTAGTAAGAACAATCAAAGATAATGTAAACGAGCACAGGAGTCAATGTGTCAAAACCTTGATTAACAAACATCTTTGTCCTGGAATTCCTTCAACTTCTCATTCCTAAAAATGTCCATCACAGACTTATATACTCATAATATTAAAAGTTGTTTTGACATTTAATAAAACATTATGTACAATATACTTACACTCATGTGAAGATTTTGTCAATAACATCTTGATGTACATCAATGCTTTCTTCTTCACCAATAACATCTTCATTTAGCATTTCAACATCCTCACATGGTGGCTCATCATAGTCTCTATCCTCTGCAATGTACGGGATGGTATGAAACAGGGCTCTGTTTTGCAACATGCAGCAGGCCTTGGTGATTTTGCACTCTTTATCAGGTGAGTAGAGGAGGGCTCCACTATCTGGCCATTAGAAGCCCAAATGCCCGCTCCACTGGCCTCCGTGTTCTTCCATGGGCCTTATTAAAGCTGACTTCCCCCAGTATTGTTAGATTCCTCAACGGTGCTAGCAGCCATGGTCAGTTAGGATAACATGACTCTCCTGTATGAATTAGGAAAATAAAATAAGCCAAAATATTTTATTTATATTGACAGATTGTCCTTACTAACAAGCCAGGACACCTCAGGTCCACGTTGTGACATTTGCAGGGGTATTCTTCTGTTCCACATTACAAAGGAATCGTGGTGATCCTGGGAAACGCACACAAATCATGTAAGCAGACAATTTGCATATTGATTGAATGGAATTTCTTCAGATTGCGGTAGACCTTTCCTTTGTTGTGTGGCGGCACAATTGCTCCAACCACATTTGGTATGCCACACAAAGCTTAAAAAACTCCCTTCACATTGGCAAAATCCTCATTTTGTAGAAACAAAATGAAGCTGTTGATGTGTCTCATCATTGAAAAAAGAACTTTTTGTAGCACACCACTGAAAGTTGGTTATGACATGCCACTAGATAGTGCCACAGTGTATTGGAATGATCATGTGGCCTCAAAATGAAGTACTGCCATGATATTCACTATTGGTGTTATTGCTGTGAGATTCCTTGTGAGGCAGAAGATCTGGATCCAGGTAATGACAAATCAAGAACAGATTGCCTTTTCAATCTGATTTTTTTGATAATATCCTGTGCTTCCCTGGTGGCCAGATCTGGAAATTGTCTAAAACCTTTATGCTGTCTTCTACCTCTCCTTGAGTTCCTATGTCTGCATTTAATAAAAAATAAATATATATATTTTTAATGTACAAACATTTCTTTGATATTCAACAAAAATATCATGTCATGGTAAAATTCTATGTTTTGTACATATCTGAGGACAACTTTTTAGCGGAGAAAATTAAAAGTTTTTTTTACGTATCTGATATTTAAAATGAGTAGCATTTTAAAAGATTTTCCCTAACAAATTCCATCACAGGAAGTATAGACTAAACTGCACAAATATTGCATTTAACCTCAGTATTGCACAAGAATAATAGTGTTTTAATTAGAAAAAAGGGAAACGTTCGCATTTTGTTTCTGTAACCAACTAGCCACCATTTTGAATGGTGGTGACACACTTAAGGTTAAAAAAATAAACTGTTTCACAATCTATATTTGCGGGCACCATGACTTTCCATTCGGGACACTTGCAATCAGATAGCCATCGGCGGAAGTTGACCTCGTAGTGTGTGTAAACTCATAGGCTAACTGTGTGACAGCATTGCATGACAGCCAGTGGATGTGGCAGTCTCCATTGACGATCAATAATGTTGTGTACAGGTACGCAGCATTTTTAAAAAGCTCACTTGCCTCCTAACACTGCAGCCAACAACAACTCCTCCACTTTTACTGCTGTTTCCGGACTCTGGGAGTCACGATGCTAAGAAGAGCATGTGACAGGGCCCCTAACTTCTTAGATGAGGAGCTGGGTTTTCTGGCCACAGAGGGCCTGTCCCTGTATAGACAGCTGTATGTCACACCATAAGAACAGATACAGGTTTAAAATGAAAGTGTAAGTCTCACCAACTTCTTTTTTATTGAAACATAGGCTAGGTTGCTGCTTTTAGTTCCAGAGTGAAGTGTAGTGAATGGAGTGAAGTCAACTCAATATTGGAGCTGTGAACCAAATTATGTTTCTGAATGCTTTTAAATCTCAGACATTTTGAATTAAAAGTTACCTTGAAGATTAAGTTAATTCTTCGTTTTTGTTTGCTCACATTTCAAAGTGTTGCCTTCACGAACTGCATGCCCTTTACTCTCAGCAGCTGGTAGACACTGTGCCATAAGTATAAGTGAAAAATACAGTCATATCTTAAAATAAGAGAAATGTAAAGTGCAAAAAAAATAACTCATGTTATGAACTTGTCTGCAGAATTATTTTCTGCACTTTAAATTTCTCCCATTTACAAATTAATGAGTGTCAGTTTCTGTGATACATGTAACAGTGCCACATATGGTGAAAGGTGTGTCCTGTGCTGCAAGTACACCCATACAAATATATCCCATTACAACACATACATGTTCATAAATCCCCAAAGACCACACTCTCACTGACACACATGGTAGCCCTTTCATAGTGACCTTTGTCATAGTTTATGGTTCAAACCATAGAATTTGGCTCTATGGACATTTGGCATTAAGCCAATGCAGCTGGGCGTGGCGGTGTGTGGTAACAATGCACAAGTTGTTTAGCCTTCAGTAGCTCACAATGATTTGCACTGATCAGAAGTAGCTCTCACTTCAGGAAATGTTTCAGACCTGTGGCCTAGACGATGTTAGTGGCCTGGATTTGTAAAATGAGGATATGAAAAGTGATAAGGGTACTCGATAGGTAGCAAGAAATTTGTAGTTTGAATAAAAAAATAAGTTACAGAAAATATGCTATCCTAACCTTTGAGAAATTCTTGTAATAAAGTTATCAATATTGTATTACATCAGTACAAACAAAACCTCACAAAACATTATTTTCTTTCCTTTTTCATATCCATACAGGTCAACACCCATTAGAAAAAGACCATCGCAAAGAAGGTGTAGACCCTGGGGATCTAAAAGCGATGCAGCATTCACTGCAGTAAGAGGTGGGAGGATCTACATCACTGGATCGAGAAGTCATCAGAAATCCAGCTTGGCCAGTCCTCCCAATGTGAGAATCATGTGTGCCACACTCTGACTCCCCTGAAGGCCTGCATACTTGTGATGGCCTATCCCCAGCTTGATGGTCACTGAGAGCCCAACCACAGCATCAAAGGAGTAAGTTAATGTTTGAGTTCTTATTGTTAAATACCTAATTGTTGATACAGCAACACATTATGGCATCAACATAAAGGTTGACACACGTCCAATTCACAAGAAACATTCTGGAAGGTGTATGTTTTGCACACTGTGAATGATTATGTGTTTTGTCATTTTTCATTCTCAACATGATGCCACTATTTTTCTGATGACTACCAAATGACTGTTTAGAGAACACACGCCTGCCTGATTAAAAAATAGTGGCATCATGTTGATGTAAATGAATTAGTTTAATGTTAGAAGGGGCAGTTGTACCAAACAGGCCACAATGCATGATTGTCTCAGGTGTGATGCTTCATTATAATTGTGACGGAGGTTACGTTTACCCAATTACAGGTGATATAGCATTAAATGGACTTATGACACAGTGGATGTTCCAAACGTCACTTCGGTGAGTTGGTATCATAGACAAACAATAGTGAGCATGTGAGCCAAAATGACTAGTAACTTTGGAACAATGCCAACATTTTTTAGTTAAAACATGTTACACATATGTTTTCACATAAAAAGTTCACAAATCAATTTATGTTCAAAGTTGCTGTTTGTGATGATGCCTTACTCCTTCACATATGTGCATACGCCAGTTTGTATTTTTAAAACATGATTTTGGTAGGCATGCGTTTTTGTGAAATACAGAGAGGAATGTGTACACATTGGTGACAGGGTGACACATACCCAAGAAACAACATTGTCATGTCTTTTGTTTTGTCAAGGTGATAAATCAATATTGAAGAAAAATAAGTTAGTGAAAGGGACTAGTGCAAATGGACTATATACAAAGGTATTTTTGCTAGATGTTGATTTTTGTGACATACGTTTACTATTCAAAACAACCAATCCGTACCATTGAGAGGTGCCAAACAATGATTGGAGGAATTTGAAAATGATTAAGGGCCTCATGTACGAAATTCAGGTTTTGCGACTCGCACAGGAAAACAAAGGAAAGGAAAACAAGATGCATTTCAAATACAAAAAATGAAAAGTTTTATTTTCCTTTTTTCAGAACAGGCAGTGGTCCGAAGGGCCACTGCTTGCTCTGAAAAAATATTTTCACTGCAATTCACAAAGGGGAAGGGGTCCCATGGGGACCCCTTCCCGTTTGCGAATGGGTTAGCACCAGTTTGAAACTGGTGCTAACTGCGAGTGTTTTCCGACCTCGTTTGCGGTCAGAAAACAATCATACATGGGACTGTGACTCGCAATTAGGAAGGGAACACCCCTTCCTAATTGTGACTCGCAAACCCTTTTTTCGATTCGGTAAATAGATTACCGAATCACAAAAATGGGTCTGTACATCCGAAATAGTATTTTTTAAGTGCGCGAACAGCCCGATTCGCCGTTTACTACTTGAAAAATGCTTCGTACATCTGGCCCTAAGAGAAATGATTAAAAATGTAAATGAGATTAATGATGTGAAATAACAAAACTTTGAGCAATGGGTCCTAAAATTGTTCCCCACATGCATGAGAAAATGGTAAACTATACCTCAATTTGAAAGCCTAGATGAAGGTGAAATTTGCAAAATAGAGAAGTTTTTTTTAGAAAACCTCACAATCAGTTTTATTTACACAGATGCATTAAATGTTGAATGTGTCTTTTCAGCATCATTAGCAGCAGGTGAAGGGGACATTGGCCACAAAGGAGGTGAAACTGCTAGCCACTGTGTGCCGGTTGGTGAGACCTCAGACACCGATCGACAAAGTGGCATGGAGAGTAAGGGGACTGGAACAGAGGCCACTAACTTATCATCTTCTTTGGAGACCTCCACAGGGCACCAGTTCCTAGTGGTGGCAGACCCTTCAGGATTTTTACTATCTGCATCCTTGTGCGCCACCCAGATTCCCATTTCCATTGTCCCTTTTGCTCCCTCCAGGGCTGTTCAAACCTGCCCCACTAAAAGGGCTGTGATCTCCTTTGCTGCAGACACCTCCCTCCTGCCCCTGTCCCTCGGCTGTGCTCAGTAAAGAGGCTATTGACCTGTTCTGAAGCATCTTTGCAGGCCAGACTGTGATTGTGAATAGCATCCAGGGTCCTAGTGGCCAAATGCAACAAATGATTGCATTTCTAGATGCCATTCATAGCTCAATGTCTGGCATGCATAGATCACTTGTAAACATAGCCTCTGCACTGACCGCAGCACCCTAACCAGCCAAACCTTGTGTTCCAACTCCTGTCACTTCCTCATCCCATATCCCAACTCCCACTTTAATCTCAAGCAAACTCACTTCTTTGCATGCATCCACTCCAACAGACACACTCAGCACACCTAGTCACCCACACATAAACACATCCCACCAATAAACACAAACACCCATTGAACATACACACACTATTGATACAACACCCACAGGTACAACAACTGAGTCAGCCCTCGAAAAAGCCCAGCCCAACCCGACATCGAGGACATGAAGACTCAACTTCGACGCCAAGAGAACGAAATAACACTACTACAAAGATGGGCGGAAGACGCGGACGGCCGCTCGTGCCAAAATAATGTCAGATTTCTGGGATTCCAGGAGTGAATGGAACTTCCCCATGCTGAAACTTTCTTGGAACGGTGGTTGATAGACAATGTACTAACACAGGGTGCCTCACCTCAGCTCACGGTGGAACGAGCTCATCGAGTTCCAGGGGGACCCCCCATCTGGGGGCCCCCCCATGACCATTGATAGCGAGATTCTTAAATTACCGGGACAGAGACCAGGTCCTGCGTGACTTTCGGGCATCTGGCCCTATAGACACAGAAAATGCAAAAATCACAGCTTATCCAGGCTATACAGCTGAGGTACAGCGCAGACATAGCACATTCATCAAAGCAAAGCAGGTTTTGCGGAATGGAAACATTCCATACAGCCTCATGTTCCCGGCCAGATTACGCATGGTGGATGGTGATAGGACCCACAAATTCCAGACATCGGAGAACGTGTGGACTTGGATTCATGCCAAAGGGCTGGCAGATCCCACTGAGGGGACACCGGAACAAACGGAATGGCTGGCCTGGCGCTCTCGCAAGAAGAAGAGGTCAATCATGGCGACCACGTCTCGCCCGACTAAGACACAAGCAGCAGTCGAACAAGCTCAAGCATTAAAGGAAGCTAATGTGTTCACGACCATACGTTCACAGCATCATAATGGAAAAAGTGCCACAGACTCAGAATCTATAAGAAGCCAACAGATCCCCCCACATCGCCGCTGACCTCTGGTCGAGTGTTCACACCGTGGTTGGCCGATGATGTTTGAAATACCATGTAATCAATAGGACCCTCCAGCACTCCAGTACACTCGCCACATAAGATCACAGCCAGAGAAACCCCTGACGCGTCACAATACCCCTTGGCTGAGCCCACACAGCTTTCGCAATTAACTCAAGTTCACTAGTCCTTGCAGGAAGTTCCTGAGGAAGGGCTTATCAGCTTATCCATTACATACTGTATGGTAAGACCCCGGTGCATGTGACTCAGAACTTTGTATGGGATACAAAGCTATCTGAATGGCCCGTGTCCAAAGAGGCCTAAGACCACACACCTGTGACGCCCCCTAACCCGAATGGGTTACCGATTGGATCTAGTTTGGATTAATGTTAACTCTGGCACCTGTTGTGCCTGGTTGTTCACAGTCAATCCAGTCATTATAAGTTGTGTTATCGTTTCTCTTTTTTAAAAAAAAATTCCTGAATACACCAAGTCTTTCAAGCTCGTGGGAGGGATAGGGATGGGGTGCGGGGGTCCGTTTGGGGTGGAACCTTGGACGTGGGGAGACCCGACGGGTCGTGTGGGCCACATCAAGCTACAACATCAAAACAAAATGACGATCTATAACATTGCTACGTGGAATGTAAGAGGATTGGCAAACACTATCAAAAGTCACAGAGTACACGATTACCTCAAATGCCACAAAATACATATAGCCATACTTCAAGAGACTCACACAACTACACAAGAACTGGGCAATATAGGTAAGAGGTGGTCGGGCACGGTGTAGGGTACCACAACATCAACATATGTGAAAGGGGTAGTAATATGGATCGCCCCCGGAATCCCTTACTCAGTTCAAAGCACACACATAGATGCAGATGGCAGATATGTCTACTTAGCAGGTGACCTTGATGGCAAAAAACTAGCTGTAGCTGGTTTATACGTGCCGAACACGGGACAGGGGGATTTCCTCCGGACCACGTCCACACACAAATCCCATGACCCGTCAACTCCCATCGTCTGGGGAGGGGATCTTAATAGCGTAGTAGACACGTCATTAGATAGGTCACATCCCCCACTGGATGGCGCTCATAGCAAGGGATTGTCCCAAATGCTACGGTCCTGTATGTCGGTGTGGAGGTTGCACGATATATGGAGAGATCTTCACCCCACAGACAGGGAATACTCCTACTCTCCGGTGCACCAAATTCACACACAAATCGATTTACTTCTATGCTCGGATATGATCACACATTCGATGCACAGCGTTTCCTACAAGGCTAAAACCTTGTCGGACCATTGTCCCCTCATTGTCACATTGAGATGGACACGCATCCCCTCATGGTGCCTGCAACCAACCTTATTACAGGACCCCCCCTTCCGCGAAACGCTAGCTGCCGCCATAGCGTCATACTTCACAATAAATAACAAGACAGCCACAGCACGTGTGATTGAATGGGACGGACACAAGTTGGTGATGAGAGGGATGTGCATGTCGGTGGCGGGGGCGTCCTGCATACATTAGCTCTGGAATTGCATGACATCTAGGGGAAATTACGGGACGCGGAGCGTGAAGCTGCTTCGAGCACTACCGCCCGCACAGATATGCTCAACCTCAAAAAGCAATGGGGCAAAGCTGAAACTCGCCTCAGAAAGTTTGATCACCGTCATTATATTACGCAACTTCACTCTGAGGGCAATAGATCCAGTAGAATGCCTGCTTTGCCAATGAAAGGGGTGCAGCAGCACATACCCATAAATGCCATCCGCCTAGCGGCGGGTAATATAGTCAACACGCAATTAGAAATTAACGAAGCATTCAGACAATACTACAGCACCTTATATAAGGCAGGTCCCCTCCTGTCCCCGACACAGCTGGAGGAGTTCCTCCGTAAGTCCCCAGTAACACGCCTGACAGCGAAACAACAACGGGACTTAGACAAACCAATAGAAAGGGGCGAGATCATACAAGCATTGAAGCAGCTAGCCCACAACAAGGCCCCAGGGGGAGGGGACTACCGATCGAATACTATCAGACTTTCTCGACGCAGACGATTACACCTTACCTGACAATGTTGCAAAAGGCATATGACCTAGGAACTCTCCCTGAATCACAGCGCAAGGCAATAATTATAGTCGTCCATAAGATGGGCCACGACCCACTGGATGTCCGCTCCTATCGTCCCTTATCGCTCTTGAACTCGGATTGTAAACTTTTGGGAAAGGTGATGGCAAATCGTCTCCTCCCAATAATGTCCACCCTGATACACCCGGACCAATCCGGCTTCATACCCGGACAAAGCACTTTCACCAACATCAGGAATATCCTGCGCTTGATAGCCAAGACCCCTGGTACAGATCACTCACACGTGGCGGTTTCACTAGATGTTGAAAAAGCATTCGACACGTTAGGATGGCCCTTTTTGATGGCCACTCCAAATGCGATGGGATTCAGTGCAGGGTTTACGCGCTGGATATCAATAATATATACTAACCCAAAAGCACGCGTTAAGACTGGCACCACTATCTAAGAGGAGTTCGGGACAGGGAGAGGCACCCGCCAGGGCTGTCGCTTATCGCCACTCCTGTTTGCACTGGCAATCGAACCCCTCGCTGCTAGACTACGCAATGAAGCTGCACATTGGGGTATCCCTGATGGAACGGAACACCGCATTGTCTCCCTCTACGCAGACGATGCATTAATATACCTCCGTAACTTCCCTGAATCCCTACCAAATCTGTTACACCTCCTAAACTCCTTTGGCGAGCTGTCGGGCCTACGCGTAAACTGGACTAAATCATGCGTGTTCCCCATGCGACCGCTCCCAATCACACAGGGTGACATGCCACCCATGCATGACCTTCAGTGGAGCAGCACTACTTTTAAATATCTGGGGGTGCACATATACCATAGCGAATCGGATGTACAGGAAGGAAATCTTGGTCGGGCAATCAGGTCAATAAAGGGATTTTTACCCTTTTGGCGGTCACTGCCACTCTCACCCATGGGAAAGGCAGCCATAGCAAAAATGATCATTCTCCCCGACTGCTATACTACTTTGCCGCCCTCCTGCTAGTGTTCCCAAAAACCTTTTTTGCAGATCTGACCAAACTACTGATAAAACTGACATGGGGTGGGGGACGCCGACGCGTTGCTCTATCTAAAATGTATCTCCCCTTAGAGAGCAACTGGACCCTTTAGGATCCGACAATCTGCCTCCAAGAAGAAGAACTCTTTTGCAACATTGTTTCCCGGGCTGCGGCCAGCAACTGCAACATTTCCACCGGCTGTGAATCCACTGAGGGTGGCGTGTCTTTAGCCTGCACAAGAAGAGAGAAAGAATCTCTTGGAGTGAAGGAGTCGCTCCCCTGCATCTGCAAGCACCTGCTGCAACAACGACCAGCTGTGTGCATCTTCGCTCATCCTGAGTGGTGTGGATCTTCGCTCATCCGGAGTGGTGTCGATCCTGAGTAGTCCTCTTGGTCCTCTCTGCCAGCTGTCCAGCTTTGGTGGAGGTAAGCCTTTGCCTTCCCACGCAGGACAGTACACCCATGCCCTGCTCCCTTGCAGCTGCCAAGGCTTATTGGCATCTCCTCCAAGGGATCTTCAGGCTATGTTCCACACCAGCTCCCAGCAGTCCTTCCTGCGAGACACAACCCTCTGCGTGGTTCTCCTGCGGCGTGGACTCTTTCTGTAGTGCTGCATGGGCTCCTCCTGCGACTTCTATGTCACCATCCAGTGGGGCTCCTGTGGGTGCTGCCTCCGTGGGCCGTCTGTGATGCTGAGGGTTCCCTGTGACTCCTAGGTCGAGTTCTCCTGGACCTTGTTGGCCCCCGGCAGCACCACTTTTCCACAAACTGCGATTTTGCCTTTGCCAAGGCTTGTCAGTGGAATTCCTGCACAGACACCTGTCTGCAATCTTCATTCCAGCATGGGCCATTTTCTCCATTCCTCAGGAACTTTTTCTCCGGCTCCAGTGCTACAAGTGTTGACATGTTCATCATCGTGGGTAGGTAATAGGTCCTACTCCTCCTGGACTCCACTGTGAATTTTCGACTTGGTCCCCTCTCTCCCCAGGTCTTCCTCTCCAGGAATCCACTGCTGGGTTCTTGCAGTCTTGTTTGGGTGTTTTTTTTTTTTCTTCATTTTCCTCCTTTTGGGTGGTCGGGGGAAATTCCAGTGATTTACTCCTGCTTTTCTTGTCACGGGGGTACAGTGCTACTTACCACTGTGGTGTTATATTACTCCCAGCTTCCCTTTGCATGTCTCATAGAGAAGCCTTGGCTGCTCATTCACAGCTATCTGCTAGAGAGCCTGGCTTCTAGACAGTGCCTACACTACACTAACAGGGGAAACCTGGCCCTGGGATAAGGTATAAGTACCTTAGGTACCCACCACTTCAGGCCAGATTCCTACAGTATAGCACTCTAAATGCAACTCTCACACATGTTTTGAAAAGCATGGAGCCTCTCTCGCACCCAGACAGAGAGTGACAGACACACTTCTACATTTACTTACATAATCAAAACTAATAATGTATCCAGCAGTATGGAAGGCAGTTGCAGACAGGCTTGCATACCCTTGTACTCCTCAACCCAGGCACTAACCTATTCATTCAGTCATTTAAAAACATAGAGACTCACAGAGTTGCTAAAATATAGATCACTAAACTGGCATACTTACTTAAACATATGATGACACTCTTATAGAGGAACTCCTACACTCACTCAGATCTGTAGGAGCTACATGCACAACCTAGTCAGCCATACAGGCAACAAGTTTTTTAAACATGGGTCAAGCTTATTACTGCATAATGTGAGCATATAGTTTTCTTGTAAATTCCCCTCAGCATAAGACAACTTTCATGTCAAGCCTTAAACTCCCCGATGTAATAGACTTCTAGATGCAGATTCCTCATCTTTGAATTTCCAAAGGTATCAGTAGAGATCCAGAAACTTTTGCTTGAGCATTACCCCTGCTGTTGTTTTTTCACAGGATTTTTTATACATTTTGTCGAGTAGTTTAAAAAAGTTGAGGATGACATCTAGGACAGTAGGATTTAAGCCATATGGCACCTGTCACTGCGCCATGTCAGTTATGGAACCTCACCTTGTCTGCATATGGTTTCTCAAGCATGACCACGATTTGAAATTGTGCTTGGACTGCCGAGCCGTGACACTGAAGGCTTTCAGGGAGTGGTCCCTAAAGTTGCTTGCAGGCCAGCAGTAGACAGCATCCACCTCAACTCCTCAGAGGTCCCGGTCAAGGAGATGTTTGCAGGACTGCTCCAAAACCCCAAGTCCACTTCTTCCCACTCGAGGTCCTCATGACATTTTTTTGGGAGGGGACACAAAAACAAAAAAGAAGTCTAAATGGAAGTCAACTCTGTCTCGTCCGTCGGCTGACGTGAGAACTTCAGTACATCATAGTTCCAGGCATCATTCCACAGCTTTAATGCCAAGTCTGACTCAACACCTTTTCCAGGAGCTTTCTGGTAGAAGCCTTTTGAGAGGATCCTATGGGGTCTCATGTACCCAAATCCAGATCGGTACCGGTCGTACCCATGCGACCTTCTCTGGCACCTGTCACGACGCTGATGCCCCTGGCGCCCACCCTATTCTGATTCCAGACGATCCGGAGCCAGAATGGTGTCACTGCTGAGTATTATTTTCAACAGCCAGGCATGAAAGAAGATTGCGAGGGGTCACTGGACCCTTTAGAACACCAGTTATTGAGATCAATGGATTGGTATGAGGAACAAGGAGAGGCCAGTAGACTAGACACCTCTTCAGATACTGGCTTGCTCTTTCCCCACTGTAGCTAGGGATGAGATAGCTTCCTAAGCAATGGTTGTGCGTAGGGCAGCGGTGCTCCTTGACCTCAAACTGCCCTCGGCGGCAGTCAAGACTAACCGCTTCAGCTTACGGTTTCCACTTCTGAACCCCTCCTGCCCTTTAATGAGGCACTTACTGATGTTCTGCTGGGAACCTGGTCCGAGGCAAGCACAGGGGCTCCTGTAAACAGGACGATTACACACCATGATCGCCCTGCACCATGCGACCGTTGTTTCATCATTCAACACTCTACCCCTGACAGCTTGTGTAGGAAAATGGCTTCCTACATAGTGTACTAAAAGACGTACACTGGGCAGAGAGTTCATCCAATTCCCAGTTGGTTTGCACAGGCCAAAGTAGATCAGTCTAATGCTCTATCTGTGGTATTGTGGGTGAGCAGTTATGCTTATTAAGGAGTCGTGTTAAGCATTTGTTGCACACAAAGAGACATACTTAATGAATAAATCTGAGACCAATTTAGAAAAATAACATTTGCTTTGATACATGAATTGAACCAAAAACAAATTAGTTTTCAGGTATATAAAAATACTTTTCTGTTCCAAAAATCGACACTGTGCAATTTTTTGAGTCTTCAATAGTCTTCAATGTTAACCTACGGGAGGAAAACAAGGATGCAGTTACACAGGTAAGTACACGACTTACAGTCACAGTCTTCAGGGTTTTAGACTAGCACCAGGCAAAAATCATGTTGGTACAAAGAGTGCACCCACAGCAGCACAGGGACCCCTGAAAAACCTCCAGGGGACTGCCCGCATCACCGAGGACCAAGATCTCCAGTGGACAGCAGCTCTGCCCAACCAGAAGAAAAGACATCCATCTTTAAAAGGGAATCCCACCTCACTCCAGAAGTGTGAGTCCCCACTACTCTGCACCCGACGCCTCTGGCCAGTATCCAGAGAAACCAACTATCCAGAGAGGTCCCCCAGGCAATTCTGCTGACATATCCACCCTGGGCTGACCTCCCTGCACCGCCACGACCACACCTGCAGAGGGAATCCCGAGGTCCCCCCGACCGCGACTACCTGGGACGAAGATATCAGACGCATGTAGATGCACTGCACCTGCAGCCCCCAGGCCAGTGAGAAACCGACCACCGGTGCAGCAATGCCGAGAAGGCGGCCCTCACCCTTTCCCGAGAGGCCCTCCTGTGCCCTGCCTGCAGCAACTAAGTGACCCTTTAGTCCCTCCATAGAATTCTATTGAGAACCCGATACCCTGTTTGCACACTGCACCCGGCCGCCCCTCTGCCGCTGAGGGTGTTTTTTTGTGTGCCTACTTGGGGCCCCTCCAGTACTCCTCCAAACACCCCTGGTCTGCCCTCCAACAACGCAGGTACTAACCTACAAGCAAACTAGAACCAGAGTACCCCCTGTCTTCCTAGGCATCCATGTTATTTTGGCTCCTGTTTGCCCACTGTACCTGACCGGCCCTGTGTTCCTGGTGCTGGGTGCTTGGGGTTGTCTTGAACATCCAACAGTGGGCTACCTATGCCCAGGAGATTGAACCTGTAAGTGTGTTACTCACCTCTGAAACTGTACTGAACTTACCTCCCCCAGGAACTGTTGAAAATTGCAGTGTCCACTTTTAAAATAGCTTTTTGCCAATTTAATGAAAACAGTGTACAATATTGAATCTATTCAAAGTCTCACCTATTACCATACAAAGTATCTTTCATTTAATGTACTTAGCTGCTAAATTAATCTTGTGGTTCTACAAAGAAACTAAATAATCTTTCTATATAAAAATCTATTGGTCTGCAGTTAAGTGTGTGTTTTCACTTGGTGCTTGTGTGTGTACAACAAATGCTTAACACTATCCTCTGATAAGCCTAACTGCTCGACCACACTATCACAAATTGAGCATTAGTATTATCTATTATTGCCTCCGTCAAGTCTCATGTGGAACCCCT
Organism: Pleurodeles waltl; assembly: GCF_031143425.1. Classification (NCBI taxonomy): domain Eukaryota; kingdom Metazoa; phylum Chordata; class Amphibia; order Caudata; family Salamandridae; genus Pleurodeles; species Pleurodeles waltl. The sequence continues at coordinate 461,526,807 of NC_090446.1, read as the reverse complement.
GTACTCTGTGCACAGTATATCTCATTTTGATATATTATAAACAGAGCCAGCTTCCTACAGTAGGTGGATGCATTTATTATTACATTCATCACAGGATTCAGTGAGGGTTTATCAATACAAGATGTTTGATACCAAAAATCCATATCTTCAGTTAAGCTATCATGTAGCTGGGGAACTCTTAATTACGTGTGTCCAGCACATGTACCTAAAATGGCGTTCCTGGTCACATGCTATGTTGGAGAATCAACAACGACATAATGGGGCATATCTGCTCATGCAGTCATGCAGTCACATTCAATATAGTGCACCCTGCCTTAGGGCTATAAAGCATGCTGGAAGGGTGATTTACATATAGTGCATTTAGTGCATGCAGTGTTAGGAGACATGGCACTTGGTGTCAGAGTCCCTGAGGGTGGCACAATCTGTGATGCAGCCCTCAGGGGCCTTCCTTTAGGACCCCATGCCCTGGGTTCCAGAGGTACCAGTTACTAGGGGTTTACAGTGATAGTGAAAGGTTCTGCCAATTGCAAAAACAACTGTGCAGTTTTATGACAAAGAATACTGGCACTGAGGATCTTCTTAGCAGGAACCTAGTGCACGTGAGTCAAAGTTGCATCTAACAACCAGGCAAAAAGTATGGGATATGGTTGCGCAAGGGTTGCCACAGGTCTCAGTCAGCCAGGGCCACTCTCCCCAAGCAGTGAAAGACTGGAGAGATGCAGCAAAGTTCAATATTAGGTGTGGCCTGGATACGACTGACTCGCTGGGAAGAGCAGTTTTTTCAATGTTGGACTTATGGCTAACGCCAGGCTGACAAAATCTGGCTTTCCAAGGGATGTTCAGGCAAATCTTATGAACATGCCCTTCGACTGGACTTGCTTGTTTGGCGAGAAGGCTGGATCAGCACTGGAGAGCTTTAAGGACTCTCGGGCTACATTCAAGTCCTTCGGCCTCTCAGTAACCCCTCATACACAGTCTGCCTTTTGGGGTCACGGAAGGGGCGTACAACCACACCAGCCATTTACCAGCTACCATCCTGCGCAGACTCCTACAAGCGGGTGGACGTGGGTGCTGTCTCTTCAGACCGAGGGGGTCTAGGAGACGGAAGCTGTCTGTCACCATGCGCCTGGCAGCTGCAACCTCCAAGTCCTCCTATTTTGTTACTGCATAACCATGCTTGTCCAGTTGGAGGTAGAATTCAGCATCATCTCCTCCACTGGCAGTCCGTTACATCATATGCTTGGTTGCTGCAGATCATTCGGAAGGGCTATGCCCTGCCTTTTCAATCCTTTCCTCACCAAAACCACTGGCATATGAACAGCTGTTGAAGGATCATTTGTCTATGCTCGGACATGAAGTTACAGCTCTTAGACAAGGGAGCTATAGAAAGGGCCCTATATCAGAAGTAGGCAATGGTTGTTATTCACTCTACTTTACGATACCCAAAAATAACAAGGGTCTTCGCCCTATTCTAGACCTATTAATTGTCAATCTCTTTCTCAAGGAGAAGTTAAAGATGCTCATGTTGGCTCAGGTCTGCCTTAGACCAAGAAGACCGGTTGTTAGCACTGGACTTACAGGATGCATATTTCCCATCCTGCCTGCCCACACGTGTTACCTGTTGTTTACGGTAGCTCCTCAGGTGTTCACCAAGGTGATGGCAGCAGTCGCAGCTCATCTGCGCAAGTCAGGGGTTTCAGTCTACCCTACCTTGATGACTGGTTCGAAGTAGGAGATGACTCGATGACTGGCTGTTGAAAGCATCCTAGCCCCAGACTGTCCTCTCCCACTTACAGACTACGGCAGACCTCCTGCATTCGCTAGAGTTCACTATAAACATGCCAAAGTAAAACCTGACTCCCTCTCAAACACTTGTTCATCAGAGGTGTTCTTGACAGTGCAGTTTCGGGCTACTCCTCCTGAGCAGCGTGTCCAGGATATTCAGGTTATCATACCGATGTTTTGGCCTCTATCTAGGGTTTAATGAGACTGACTTTGAGGCAGCTGGGCCTCATGGCCTCCTGCATCCTGCTGATAAATCATGCAAGAAGGCATATGCGGTCTCTGCAGTGAGACCTTAATTTCCAGTAGGTGCAGCATCAGGGGAATCTCTTGGATGTGGTCCGGATCTCGGACGTAACTGCTAAAGACCTGCAGTGGTGGAATACGAACTGTGATTGGCTCAAAGGCAGACTCTTCTCCCTTCCCCAACCAGACCTCACAGTAGTGACAGATGCACAACTTCTGTGATGGGGCAGCCATCCCATAGAGGTGGAGATCAGAGGATTCTGGTGTCTGTCGGAATCCGGACTCCACATCAATCAGATGGAGCTCCAGGCAATCCGGTTAGCATCTAAAGTAGATCTTCCCTCCGTAAAGCAGGGCGGGGTGGGGTCGTGGACCATTTGTCAAAAGGCCCTACATCTCTGAACATGGCTGGAACAGCAGGGCATAACCCTAGTGGTTCAACAATTGGCAGGTCCCCTAAATGCCATGCCAGACAAACTTGACCATTGATGCCTAGTAGATTACGAGTGACGCATCCTTTTGGAGGTGGCGCAAGAACTCTTTCTGCAATGGTGAGAACCATGGTTAGATCTGTTCAACTTCGAACAGAACACGCAATATCAACATTATTGCGCATTGGAGTTTGCAAGACCGCAATCGTTCAGCGATGCTTTTCGATCCAAGCGGAGATCAGGCCTTCACAATGCCTTTGTGCCCATTTCAATTCTGACCAGAGGTTTCAAGAAGATCAAGAACGACCAGGCACAAGTAATGCTTGTAGCTCCAGACTGTGCACAGAGAGTGTGGTATCCCAAACTTCTGAAAATGAGCATCCATCCTCCGATCAAGTGCCCCTACGGGAGGATCTTCTGTCTAAGCAGCAAGGGAGGGTTCTTCACCCGAACCTGACAACTCTGCATCTTCATGTTTGGAGACTGAGCGAGGACAGTAGACACCCTTCCTCCCAAAGTCTGTGGTTTTATTTGTGCAGCCAGGCGTTTTTCCATAAAAGTGGTATGTGCCTTCTGATGGCAAAGCTTTGTAAAATAGGGCTGAGATTCTGATCGGTTGCTGGCTTCTAGGACTGTGATTGGTGGATAGGGCTGAGCTTCTGATTGGGTGCTGGTTCTAGGGCTGTGATTTGTGTATAAGGCTCGGAATCTGATTGGTTGCTGGTTCTAAGGCTGTGATTGGTGGATAGGGCTGGGAATCTGATTGGTCGCTGGTTCTGGGGCTGGGGCTTTGACTGGTGGTCAGGATTAGGGGTATGAATGGTGATTAGGGCCGGGTCTCCCATTAGTTGTTTGAATAAGGGCTACAAATCTGATTGGTTAGGGTTAGGACCAGTTTCCTATTGGCCAGTAGGGCTATTTAAGCCTATTACTCACGGCATCTCAGCCCGGGCGTCAAGGCAAAGGGTGGAGAGGACAAGAGCAGTTGCCTGTTTGGGCCTGTTCGGGACAGGTAGGGACTAGGGCCTAGGGCCAGAAATGCTGACTAATTCTCAATTGACCAGGAATGATTTCAGTCCCTACACATCCATCAACATGCAAACACATTATCTGCAAAGACATCCAACTCATGCATCACAAACTGACTGCAGACAGATTGCAATGTCCCATCACCCAACAAAATACCCATTATGCAACACATATATACATAGCCTCCACAACTACAACAGTCAAACACCTGCATTACCACAACAAACACTACTCTGTCCACTCCCACTAACACAACCTGCCATCACCCACACAACACAAAACCACACTATACATTTCGCTCAGCCTTCTAGATACACACTACCTGTTCATACTAACCAACAATACTATCCTCTGTTTGCTCCACACAGACCACCTTTCATCATAACAATGCCCAAACCCAGCCTTCCAACACATAATCTACAAACACCCATCCCCTCTCTTCACCAATTACACACAACCTTACAATCCCCACACTTCACTCCACCACACTTATTACCTCTTCCAGTCATCACAATTACCACTAACTCCCCTGACACACATCCATCCTCTCTTACACACCTCATACATTTATCTCCAAAACACATCAACACCCCCTCTAACACTCTAATTCCACTCAGCAGCACTAACTCACATACAAATCCCTCACCAAAAACAACTACATCAATATCCCCTCTTACTATTCCACAAAAACAATACATACCACACACATCAGCACATCAAATCAACACAAAATTTCATTATACTTATCATCACACCCATTCCCACCCTCAGGACAACACAAAGAATACAAGTCCTGTCCTATCTTTACCCCTACTTTCTCACTCTTCACAAACACCTACTACAAGCACCCCAACCCAGCAAATTTCATTTACTCGCCTCTCCTCCATTGCACAATTTAGAGCCTTACATCATGATCCCCATGCTTCTCCTGCCACCTCTAACCCATACCCCATCCACACTAAACAGATGCAAACAAAATAATCAACATGCCAGTCTTAACAACCACGCATCCCCTTGTCTGTTACATAATGAGACTACCCTACAAAAAAACGTACACTCTTCATGTCTCTCTCAGCCACCAAGTCCACCACCCACACACACAGACCCAACAAAATGCCTCCTTAACCTCCTGGAAGAGGAACACTATATTGAAAAGCAAGACTATTGTGAGCCTCACACAGTTATCACAACTAACAACACACCTGCTTCAAGCTCATATTATACTTCTTACCCTTCTCCTAAACAAAACAACACTACCACTAACACAGCTTTTCTAAACTGCCAGCTCATAAATGCTGAATCACTCTAAAAAAACAAGCACCACATCTAAGACCTGCTCACAGACACACAACCTGACTTACTATTCATAACAGAATCTTGGTTGGGAGATGACATGGCCCCAGTGTTCCACGAAGCCCTTCCTCCGGGCTATCAAACCATCACAGAAAACCGTATAGGCAAGAGAGGAAGTGAACTAGCTATTATATTCAAACAGGCAATAAACCTCAGTAAAACAGACAACATTTCCATACAAGGTTGTGAAGCCCTCCTCACCAGATGCCAACCTACTCCAACTTCCTCCTGTAACTTTCTCCTCCTTTACAGACCTCCACCAAACAACTCAACATTCCCAGATACTTTTCTAGATACAGTCTCAACCCTTATTACACTATACTCCAACCTATGCATTCTTGGGGATCTAAACATCTGGTTTGACAAACCCAATATGTCCCATCCAAAAGCTATCATCACTGCCTAGTCATATTGAACCTACATCAGATTGTACACAATCCCACACACATCGCTGGACACATCCTACTTGTAGATGTCATTTTTTGCTAAGCCTGAACTAGTTACCGTTCGTAGCATCACGCCAATCACATGGTCAGACCACCATTTGATAACTTTCGGACATAAAACTCCACAAATCAACACACCCCACAACTACTTATATACATGCACCAATCGACCATGGGGCAAACTCAATTTTGATGACTTAGAAACACAACTAACAGCCAACACATATCCAGATACAATTAATTCTGTTCCAAAACTTTATGAGTGGCTTTATGAGTGGCTACAGGAAGCTTTTAATATCCTAATACCACTCAGAAAAACTAAACACGACAAAAGAAAACCAATACCTTGGAGAAACACATAACTTAAAAAGATAAAGCAACAAATCAGAAAGTTGCAGGAGACCTGGCTCAAAACAAACAAGTCGAGACAAACTGAAGCTACTCAAACTTAACAGAATATACAAATCATCAATCAAAAAAGCTAAAAACAAAGGTACTAGTCAGACAGAATTCAAAATGCTAAATCTACAACCAAGGAATTTTATAAAATTCTCAATGAATTAAAAAAACCTACATGCATGGAAGGAAGTCATCCCACTACTCAAGATTTCACAAACAAAGTGGCAACTCATTACACAACCAAGGCAGACACATAGGACTCCTATTTAAAACAGAAGAAAACCATCAGCACCAACCCCTTTCCTAAAATACCCTCTAAGAATAAACCAACCCAGCCTCTACAGTCCTTCCAACAAATATCCCAGGGTGAATTTATGGATTTGGTCAAAGCAAGCAGACCTTCCGGTTGCCCTTCTGACCCTTGTCCACCACAAATCTTCAAGAACATTCTTTTATCTACTTCTGCTGCCACACCTGTAAGAAGAATCATCAACAACTCTTTAACTACAGGAACTTTTCCTGTACACCTGAAAAAGGCACACAGACAACCGTTATTCAAGAAAACAAACCTAGACCCGCAGGACCTCAACAACTACAGACCAATCACAAATGGACATTTCCTGGGCAAACTGATAGAAAGAGCAGCATTCGCCCAGATGTCACAATTCATTGAAGACAATTCTATTCTTTCAGACTTCCAAACTGGATTCCGCCCAGGAAGAGGCCCTGAATCGGCACTCGTAGCAATCTGGGATGATCTTAAAAACACAGTCGACTACAATGGAGTTGCTGCACTACTTCTCTTGGACCTCTCAGCTGCCTTTGATACGGTTGACCATGACACCCTAATTCAAAGACTCCACGAAGCCGGCATACAAGGGACTGCTCTTGACTGTATTACTTCCTATCTTCAAAAAAGATCTAATATCATCTACTCGCCCCCCTTCTTGTCCAAACCCTACCTCACCAAAGCAGGGATCACCCAAGGATCAATCATCTCACCTTTGCTTTTCAACATCTACTTGATATCATTACAAGAACTGATCAATGATTTTCATCTCACATGTTACAACTATGCAGATGACACACAAATACTACTTAAATTAGAATGCCCCAAAAACATTGAAAACTCAGGAATCTTCAGTTGCCTCAGAGCCGTTGTTGATCAGTGGATGACCTGGAGCCATCTCAAACTAAATACCTCCAAAACAGAAATACTCATATGTGGTGACTGGAAAAGTTACGACCCACTGTGCGTCTGGCCTGATGATGTCGGACCACCTCCCCAATTATCCAAGGGAGCTAAAAACCTTGGAATCACCATGGATTCCAAGTTAACTATGAATGCCCAAGTGGACAAATTAGCATGAACAAGCTTCACCACCTTGAAGACTCTACGACGCATCTTCCCCCACCTCGGATTTCCACACAAGGCGCAAGCTACTATCGCGCTTGTACTTTCCAAACTGGATTATGCCAATGGCCTCTACCATGGATCATCTCTATCTATTATGAAAAAACTACAACGTATTCAGAACTCCGCAGCCAGGCTACTATTAAATGTAAAGCCACAAGCCCACATCTCCCCTGACTTGAGAGCACTACACTGGTTACCCGTTGCCAGAAGATGCACTTTCAAGCTGCTTTGTATCACCCACAAAGCTATACATGGAACAGGACCGCTTTTTATCAGAAACAAAATAACCAAATACATTCAACAAAGAAACCTCCGCTCAAGACTGGCACCCTGCCTTAGAACACCACCATACAAGAAAAGGACTATAGGTTGTACATCCTTCCCCATTCAAGCAGCCAAACTATGGAATTTATTACCCCAACTATAAGAGCCACAGATAACTTTCTGTCTTCAGAAAACTACTCAAGAGTTGGCTCTTTCGTTCATAACCACCATATTCAATCAACTATGGACTGCATATGCCTATGTTGATAAATATTTTTTATGATTATGTGTATATTTCTAGTTATGTATAGTTCTTTAGAAAATATGTATAGCTACTATGTCATAACAATGAACTACACACACACTCTTTAAACCTGTTTAACTAAGTATATTTACCCATGGTTTTAAATATGTATTGTTTGTACATATATGTGTGCATATGTGTGTGTATTCATGTGTGTGTGTATATATATATATATATATATATATATATATATATATATATATATATATATATATGTGTATATATATATAGTATGTTGTTCTGTGCTCAGCATGTTCGTGGGTCATTGCATGGCTCCTGGGTGGGTTGTTATACTAGATATCTATGAATCTCTGCTCTAATCTTATATCACACTTATCTACCCATCATCATATGTCATGTCTCTATCAATCTATCCTCCATTCCTACTCTGACTCATCCCAAATCCATTCTACTACTTTCATCTCCTAAATAGCTCTGCCTAAGCTCTTCCCTCTGCTTCCACATCTAACTCACCAAACCTCACTTTACTACCATGACCTCCCAAACAACCCTACTAAATTCACCCTCATTTATCTAACACTGCTACTATGATCTCCCTAACCCCTTCCACAGACTCTTCCCTCCTCCATCCTCCTGTACTCATCCCAAGCCTAAATCCTATTACCATATACTCCTTCTGTCTTGCCTAGCAGGAAACGCTGCCAACTGGTCAATCCCACTAGTCAAAAATGATGACCCCCTTTTGTATAACTTTATGGCATTTAAGACACAAATGAAAAAACTGTTTCCCAAACATGCCTTCATGCAAGAAAGTGATACAGAATTATTGAATTTAAAACAGGGCACAAAAGATCTGTTAACATATGTTACACATTTTAACAGATTAGTATCTGAAACCCATTGGCCCGAGGAAAAAAGAACTTCATTATTTTATAGAGGTCTAAGGGATGACCTTAAGGATGTTCTGTCTCAAATAGTGGACCCCCCAGATGATTGATCTGAATTTATAGATTTGGTTGTGAAACTCGACCATCGTTTAAGTGAGAGGAAGGGGGAAAGAGGAAAGGGAGGGATTCTGCACGTTGTGAATTGTTACACACTGAAAAGAAGGAAGAGTCAAAGACACATGATAACAGCGAACCTATGCAAATGGGAGGCCTTCACTCACCTTTGTCTAGTAAAGAGAAAGAGAGACGTCTTTCTCAGAATGTATGCCTATATTGCAGTAAAGCAGGGCATTTTGCTTGTGAATGTCCTATTAGACCCAAAACCAAGGCTGTCACCCCCAAGAAAACAGTTGCTGCTGTCAATGTCGCCATAGAAAGTACGGAAAACTAAATAGCCCAAGGAAAATAGGGTCAATCTATTGGGTGAAGCACAGCAGATCCCAAAGTTTTTTAAACAAACTCTCTCGAGACCTCCATGTCATTTTCTTATAACTGTGACCATAATATTGCAAAATCAAGTAAGGAAAGTTCAATATGTCTTGCTAGACTCAGGAGCAACTGGCAATGTTTTAGACATCACATTGACTAAAAAGTTAGGAATCACATTTTTGCGTAAACAAGAACCTGAGCCAGTTCGAGACGTTGATGGTTCTGAGTTATCTTCTGTGATAATCACTTATTTCTCTGAGCCCATCACTCTCGTTTGTGACAATGGTCACTCCAAATCCATTAGTTTTGATCTTATTGATACCCCAACTTTTGGAGCTATATTAGGAGTGCCATGGCTTCAACAAAACAACCCAAGAATTGATTGGGAAAACCATACTGTAACTCTGAATTCCTCTTTCTGTTTACAGTACTGTTAACAAAAAGCTTCGAGCTGGAGCTCACCTTTATTTTGCGCAACATCTCCTACTGTAGAAACCATAGTCCTTCCAAGAGAATATCAAGCTTACTCAGATGTATTTGACAAAATTAAAGCAACCACCCTACCTCCTCATCGCAGTTTTGACTGTCGCATAGATTTAGTGCCTGGCACTACCTTGCCCTGTAGTAGAATTTATGTCTTGTCAGAAGCTGAGAATAACTATCTTAAACAATATTTAGATGAGCTTTTGGCCATTGGTTTTATATGACATTCCACATCTCCTGTCTCTTCTCCTCTGTTTTTCGTCCCTAAGAAAGATGGGGGAGAACTCAGGGCGTGCATCGATTATAGAACCCTGAATAAAGTGACTAAAAATATAAGTATCCACTTCCACTAATCTCAGTGTTATTGGACCAGCTACAGAAGGCCACCATTTTTACCAAATTAGACCTTCGCGGGGCTTATCATCTCATACGAATCTGCGAAGGTGATGAATGGAAAACGGCCTTTCGCACGAAGTATGGCCTGTTTGAATATTGTGTTATGCCATTTGGCCTATGCAATGCTTCAGCAGCCTTCCAGTTTTTTTTCATCAATGAGGTTATAGGTGAATTCCTTGATCGCTTTGTGATCGTCTACATAGACAATATACTAATATACTCTCACAACGAGAATGAACATGAACTCCAAAATTATGGGAACACTAATTGTATGAATAAATATAAAAATGTAAATTCTCTCAGGGGGACTTTTTAGGCTTTGTGCTTTCTGCTCAACAGGTTCACATGGACTTAAAAAAGATTGATGCCATCCTTAAATGGCCAGAGCCTACGACAATAAAAGAAGTGCAAACAGTACTCGGTTTTGCTAACTTCTATTGAAGGTTCATTTCCCACTTTTCTGATGCACTCGCTAAAATCACTTGTTTATTACGAAAAGGGGTTCCCTTCCTGTGGACCCAAGAAGCACAACAAACTTTTGACAAGCTTAACACAAGCTTCACCTCTGCTCCTATTCTTAAACATCCTGATCCTTCGTTACCATATTATGTTGAAGCAGATGCTTCTTGAGTGGCAGTGGGTGGTGTTCTCTCTCAACGAGATCTAAAAACCGGTCATATGCATCCCATAGCTTATTTTTACAAAAACACTTCTACCAGCAGAACAAAATTACACTATTGCTAGAAGAGAACTTCTGGCAATAAAATTGGCCTTTCAAGAATGGCGGCACCATTTATGGGGGGCACGATTTCCAATCACAATTTATTCAGACCACAAAAATTTACAAAGTTTTAGGTCAGCCAGGGCACTTACTCCACGACAGATGAGCTGGGTGCCCTTCTTTAATGAATTTGATATCGTAATTACTTATAGACCTGGGGCTCAACAATTAAAAGCCAATACCCTCTCGCGGATTCATGTACCCTCCTCCAAGAAAAAACAAAAGACACAAGAAACCATCCCGATAATTTCTCAAGAAAAAATAATTGGCTTGTGTTTCGATCTTTCCTTTTGGCAACAATTAAAAATAGCTTTGCAAAAGGGAGACAGTAAACAGTGGTTAACATAACCACAAAATTCTATTTCGGATGAGTTGTTTTATCACAAGCAATGTCTATTCATTCCCTCAGACCTAAAAGAACAAGTGTTACAATGGTGTCATGCATCTCCTTTAAGCGGACACCCCAGGAATACTTAAAACAAAAGATATATGTTCACGATGGTTTTGGTGGGAATCACTTGACGCAGACATTAGAACTTATGTACAATCGTGTCCAGTGTGAACCACCAATAAATCCTCTCAATCAGCATCTACTGGTCAATTACTTCCTCTCCCAGTTCCGCCAACCCTTTGGCACACCATTAGTATGGATTTTGTGACTGATTTACCAAAAGATCAAGGACACACCTGTATATTGGTAGTAGCAGATTTATTTTCTAAAATGTCCCATTTTGTTCCCCTCCCAAAACTCCCATCAGCTAAAGAGTTAGTTAATCCTTTCTTAACACACATCATCCGACTCCATGGTTTCCCCTCTGTAATAATTTCCGACCGTGGGACACAGTTCGGATCAAAATTTTGGCAAGAACTCTATGCCAATCTTCACATTGACCATTGGTTATCTTCAGCTCATCATCCACAAACCGATGGTCAAATTGAACGAACTAACCAAACTATGGAACAATTCCTCCAATGTTTACTAACTACTTTAACTAGTAGCTGGACACAAGCTTTACCACTAGCAGAATTTGAGTATAATAACAGTATTCATTCAGCACACAACATGCCCCCCTTTTACTGTAATATGGGCTATTATCCTAGACTTTTACCTATTCAACTATCTCAAAAAATACCTGCAGTGCATACGTGAGTTTCTGATCTAAAAAGCATTTGGGAACAGACAAAAATCACTCTACAAGACACTAAGGACAAAATGAAATTACAAGCAGATAAACTTCGAGCACCTGCACCTACATATGATGAAGGAGATTTAGCTTGGCTCTGCACTCGCCATTATCCATGCCTGGTCCTAGAAAGTTACAACCCAGATTAATTGGCCCTTTTCCAATACTGAAGGTGATCAACCCCGTAGCGGTTAAATTAGCCCTTCCCAAAGAGCATCGAATTCATTCAGTATTCCATGAGTCTCTAGTGAAACCTTTCCATCCCACCACCCAACCTATTCCACCTCCTCCTGCAATAATCATCGACAAACATGAAGAATTTGAAGCCTGTCGCATTCTAGATTCCCGTAGACAGCATGGGCGTTTATTTTATCTAATTGACTGGAAAGGATACCACCTGAAGAACGATCATGGGAATCAGCAACTGATGTCCATGCTCCACAATTAGTATGTTCTTTTCATGCTCGCTACCCATCTAAACCACACCCAGTAATGAGACCTTTGGGGGGAGGTAATGTAAGGAAGCGGTCACCGTGCGGTTCTTTCTCAGTGCACAAACCATGCTAAATTCTTCCCCACAAACAAAGTCTTGAAACGTGATACTGGTGACTTATCATCCTTGGCACATATGTTTCCACCTGCTTGGCTCCCGTGTCTAACAACGTGAGTGTAATGTGAGTAAAAAGCTATTTAAGCCAAATCAATCATCATTTCCTTGGTTGGCTTCGAGAGTTCTGGCTCTTGTGTCAGAGTGTTCCTGTGACGATCCTTGAAGTCTTCGTGTGAGTGAGCAGATTTCCTGCAAGAAAGGATTTTGGTTCATCTCTTCTTTCAATCCGGAAAAGGCAAAGCCCAGCAGCTTCACTAGTAAGATTGTTATCCTGCCCCCTGTGCCCCTGGGTGCTTTAAGGTCACTGTTATCAGATTTCTTTTACAGAGAAAAAGAGAGAAATGAAGGCGACTTTCTCAGGGAAAGACAGTTTATAAAGGTGAACATTTATTTCAAAGAAACTCAGTAGCTGTTATTCTTGGCTTTGAGAGAATAATTCATAGGGGTGTGGGTTACCTCTTCGCTCCCGCGGATACTTGGATTTTGGGTGAGTGGTCCTGCCATTGTCATCTAGCAAGCTTTACAGCGGTAAAGGAGGGTGCATTATACCATAGGTGAGGGCATACCTGCATGAGCAATATGCCCCTACAGTGTCTAAGTCCATTCTTACACATTGTAAGTACAGTGTGGCCATATTAAGTATATGGGCTGGGACTTTGTCATTATGAATTACATAGAGCCATAATAGCTACACTGAAGTCTAAGAAGTTTGGTATCAAACTTGTCAGCACAATAAACCCAAACTGATGCCAGTGCTGGTTTTATTGAAACATGCATCCAGAGGGTATCTTAGAGATGCTCCCTATATTTACCCAATCCTTTAAGGCAGGACTGATGGGTCTGTGCCAGCCTACCACTAACAGACAAGTTTCTGACTCCATGGGGTGAGAGCCTTTGTGCTCTCCTAGGCCAGAAATGAAGCCGACACTGTGTGATGGTGCTTCACACCTTCACCCGGCAGGAATTGTAACACCTGGTGGTAAGCCTAAAAAAGGCTCAGGCTTTTTACCTAGAAGCAGGCCTGATTCTGAGTGCCCCCAGACTACATAGGTTCCCACTGTAAAACCCAGCAGCAACTTTGACCTCTACACCCAGCCGGCCCTGTGTTGCTGGTGGAGAGTGCTTGGGGGCTAACTCGAACTCAGACCCATGGCATCATAACACCCAGAGAATGGAACTGTAAGTCTGGTACTTACCTCCAAAACTGTACTTTATTTTCTTCCCTACAGAACTGTTCCTGAAAATTGCAGTGTGTCAACTTTTAAAACAGATTTTTGCTATTTTCACATAAGCCATTTATATTGCCACATTAAAACAAAGTGGTATTGATGCATATTTTGGATACTTACTCATGAATATACCTACCTGCAAATTGAATCCTGTGGTTCTAGAAATAAATGGACAAAACCATGGATATCTAAAAAAATGGCCTGAAGTTAAGTCTTTGAGTGTATGTTTCATTTATTACCTGTGTGTACAAATCTTTGCACTACCCTCTGATAAGCCTACCTGCTCGACCACAGTACCACAAAACAGCCTTAGTATTATATATTGTTTGCCTCTTAAGACTCTGGTGAATCCCTGGACTCTGTGCAGACTACATCTCATTTTGATATAGCATATCCAGAGCCAGCTTCCTACCATGTGGTATCCGGGGTTCCCCTAAATACTCAATTTAGGGGACTGTGTGGAGGGTAGTAATCACTGGAGTACTGTAGGAATCTGGCCTGGTGTGTGGTGAGTACCTATGGTATGATCACCTTATACAAGGTCAATGTATCCCTTATCAGTGAGGTAGAGTCAGTGTCTAGGAAGCCAGGCTCTCTAGAAGTAGCTGTGGATAAGCAGCCAAGGTTTATTTAGGAGACATGCAAAGCTCATGCAATACCACTGTAGTCATACAGCACTTACAGAAATGAAAGAAGACACTCAGCGCTACGAAAATAAAGGCTCTTCATTACAGTAATACAAACACTAAAACACTAGTTAGGCAATACTCCAATAATAGGTAAGTCAACATACTGTATATGTACAGTAACAAGCAGGAATAGGCTTAAAAAGCAAATCGAGAACACTCAAAAGCAGCAGACAAAACTGAAGACGGGGAGGGGTGGATGCAGGAGTTGGTCGACGGTGGAAGGAAGACAGTCAGCACTGGAGCAGATGACGAGTTTCTGGGTGATGCAGAATATGTCCCACACTGTATGAATGATTGAAGTCGGTGTGTGGAGTGGAAAAAACACCAAAAAGACTTGGAAAAGGCAAATCTTGTGGTTGGCTAGAAGTGGAGCTGCCAGGAACCTGGAAGGCCAAGGGGGGACTCAACCTATGGGGGAAGTCCCTGGCGACCCTCAGCGGTGCAGAGAGTTCAAAGAAGAAGAGGCAGCCCACACAGATGACTCACAGGCATGGAGCACAGGAGTCACGTTGAGGTCCATGCAGGACACTTAGAAAGGAGTCCCACGTCGCTGAATAACCATGAATAAAGCCGAGCGTCGCAGGGAAGAGTGACGTAGGCTGGAACTACACAAAGACTAAAGAGGAGGTGCCATCAAGCCTTGTCAGTTGCAAGAGACACTATGCATGGAGAAAGGAAGGTCCTACCTTCACCCATGTTGGACAGCTGGTAGAGAGGACGCAGAGGACAACTCCAGACCACCACCAGTGATGCAGGATCCACACAGTTACTTAGGAGAGGAGATCCACGCAGCTGGTCGTCATTGCAGCAGGATGCCTGCAGATGCAGGGGAGTGACTCCTTGATTCCAAGGGAAGTATGCTTCTTAGTGTAGATTGAAGACTTGCCACCCTCATACGTTGCACAGCTGGGGAAATGTTGCAGTTGGTAGAAGGAGCCAGAGAAACAATGTTGCAGCACAGAGGAGTAGCTGTAGATGTGGATTGTAGGTTCCTGTGGAGTCCAGTTGCGGTTCGAGTGGCCAGAGGTTTCAGTAAACAATGCAGAGGATTCCCACTACAGTCTTGCATGTCGAATCTGGGAACCCACCCAAGAGAGAGAGCCCTCAATAGCCCTGGAAGGGGAACTGGTCACCTAACCACGTGACCACCTATCAGGAGGGGGGTGTGACATCACCTGTCTGACCTGGCCACTAAGATGCTTCCAGAGGCCTCTGCCCATGTTTGGGTCAAGATGGCAGAATCAAAGGGCCATCTGGAGGAGCTCTGGGCACCACCCCCTGGGTGGTGATAGACAGGGGAGTGGTCATTACCCTTTCCATTGTTCAGTTCCGGGGCAGAGCAGGGATTAGGGGTGCCTCAACTGGTGCAGATTGGTTTATGCAAGGATGACACAAAATGTGGCCAACAAAGCATACCAGTGGCTTGGTGAGGCTACCCCTCCCAAGCCATGTAACACTTTTTTCCCCAAAGGGAGAGGGTGTTGCCTCCCTCTCCCAAAGGAAATTCTTGTGTTCTGCCTTGCTGGGCCACAAGTCTGACATGTTTGATAATAAACATGCCCAGGTTCGGAGTTACCATTATGTAGCTGGACAAAGGTAGTGATCTATGACCAGTATACATGTAAAATTGCGTCCCCCCACTCACGAAGTCCAGAAAAATGGAGCCGAGTTCATGGGGGCATCTCTGCTCATGCAGGAGTGCCCTCCCACATAGGTACTCGCAGCAGGCCCTCTGGGCTAGGAGGGCCTGCCATAGGAGTGACTTACAGGGACCTGGTGCAGTGATCTGTAGTAAAAGGGTGTATGCACCTTTACATGCAGGCTGCACATTTGACATAGGTCCCCAGGGGTGGCATAATATGCTGCAGCCCATGGGGAACCCTGGTGTCCCCATGCCCTGGGCACCATATACTAGGGACTTACATGGGGGCACCAGTATACCAAATGTGGAGTGTGTGGAGTCACAGCAAACAAATTTACAGGGGGAGTGCACAGTAACTGGGGTCCTGGTTCCCACAGCTACATACCCCTGGAGTCACTACACCCTGTAGATGACCACTTTCTGTGGGGAGTGGGCAACACCATGCCCCAGAGGTCCAACATTCCACCACACACAAGCAGAATTTCCTAGGGTGTGTCCATTTCAGGCTGGTCACCCTAGGTGTGTGTCCAGCCTAGAAATGAAAAATGCCTCCTACATAGCTAATATTCCTTAATATCCAGGTGCCAGATGGGCTCTGGGACAGGAGGGTCGACATCTCCCTCTGAGAGGGACCAGATCTGTCTTGGAATGTAGATCATCCTATAGGAAGAGGTGTTCAACACCACACCCTTGGAAGCTTTGTTTCTGACCTCCAAAGAGCAACGGCTCTCACCCCTGGATCTCAGACTCTAGTCTGTTGGTGGCAAACTGGCTAGAACTGGTCAGTTAGCTCAGTAGCACTTGGTAGGTTTTCAGGAGGCAACTCTAAGGTGCGTTCTGGCTTCGTGTATTAATAAATCCATCGCTGGAATCAGTCAGGGCTTATAAACATGAGATGCTTGACACCAAACATCCCTATTTTTATTGAAGACATCATCGACCTGGACAACTCGTATTAATCAGTTTCCAACACATCTACTTAAAATGGATTCCCTGTTCACTTAATATATCTAAGAAACGACAGACATAGCAAGGGCATATCTGCTCTTCCAGATATGCCCACACATATAACATTATACAATCTGCATTAGGGCTATAAGGTCTGCTGTAGGGGTGCAGTACAAATATTACATGCAGTGCTTTGGAGACATGGCACACAGTCCGTAAGCCATGTCACGTTTTCACTTTTAGAGGGCACTTTGTCATGCAGTCTGCAATGGCAGTCTGCATAAGGTCAGTGCTGGGTCCCTTGGAGTAGCATAAATTCTGCTACAGCTCCTAGGGACCCTCTGCAGTACATAGGCACTCTAGGTAACACTTACTATGGGACTTACAAGGGTGCTACAGAGCCTGGTCACTTAGGATGAAGTGATCAGGTGTCTAGTTTTGGGGAAGGAAGGCTGGCACTGGGGACCTGCTTACCAGAAAGCCAGTGCACTTCAGCTAAAGCTGCATCAAAACCTGGCAACAATTTGGTAGGGGGCGGGGGACAGACAGCTACGTACAAGAGTGAGAATGAAATTTTTGTGATATTCGTGAATTGGTTGCAATGTTACACAAGGAGGACGCGCTGGGCGTTGAGATGAATTTGTGAGTATCGCGTGTGGTGCCATAAAATCTTGCCTTCAATGTAATATGCCCTTGGTCTGAGTTGTTAAATGCAGGGCTGCTCAGTTCCAAGGCAACCAAGACTTACTCGGTTTCACCTTATCCCGCTTTCTTCTGCTGTCCTACTCTTCCTTTCTCCTTATTTTACACTTGCAGGTTCATGTTCTTCTCTCCTTTCTCCCGGAGATTGCTTTCCTATGACCCTGTGCCCCTTCCCATTCTGCCTTTAGCTCTTGGGCCAGGTCACTGGCACACTGGTCTTACATCTCATTTTCAGGGATAGTGAAGTGTTTCCATTATTGTAATACAGGATCAGCTCACTACTATTACTGCAAATAATCTGTGTGACACCCTCACATTTACAATACATGGGGTTCTGTTTTTATCTAACAGGAACTTTTTATGGATCTTGCATCAAACAAGCATTTCTCAGAAAAATGGCTACAACAGAATCACACATCTTTAAAGTTAAAAATAAACTACAGGTAAACAGTACTTAAAAACAATGTTTTTACGAATTATAAAAAGTCATTAGGTCAAGATTCTGCAGAACAGAGGTAGCTCTATCAGGACCCACACCCAAAAGGTTGGGGCCCTGTGCCGGAGCCCAGTTTACCTATGCCTTAAAAGGCCCCTGAAGCCTTTGTGCTCAAAAATAAATGAGTGTGCCCACCACTATCAAAGAACTGCATATATTAAGCACTGTGTGTTGATGTTGTGATAAAAAGGATGGTGATGTGTTTGGTGAGGATGAGTGAAGTGAACTACAGATATTGGTGCAAGAGTCAAAAGAGGCAGAAAAGGAAATGTGCATTCACTTCGAGATGTTACATAGCGTATCAATAAAACAAACATTTATAAATTGCAGCAAATCACATGTGAGGGTCTCGAGGCAACTGCGCTGTATGCTGCTGTGTAGGGGAATGATCATTCAAACGTCTAGGTCTTTAGTTCTCTGCTAGAGTGACAGTGTGGACATGAGATGCAGGGAGAGGTTATTCCAAGCCTTGGCTAACAGGTGCGAGAAGGAGCAACCTCTGCTGTTGGCTCGACAGATCCATTGGGTGTCTTCAAGTGAGAGGGAAGCTGATCGGAGGTGTCTGGCCTGTTGGGGAAAGGTCAGGCATCTGTTGATTTGTTGCCTTGTAGGGGTGGGTCAGCATCTTGAAACGGCATCTCTTTTGAATCAGGAGCAAGTGCAGTTTTGAGATTGGTTGTGATGTGGGTCCTTCGGGGGAGGTAGAGTACGAGTCTTACCTCTGTGTTCTGTATTGTCTGGAGTCTCTACAGGAGGTCTGCTGTGATTCCAACATAGAGCGTGCTTCCGTAGTCCAGGCTACTGGTGATGAGGGCCTGCATGACAGTTCTTCTGGAGTCTGTTGAGTGCCACCTAAAGATCTAGCAGAGAACGTGAATGGTGTGGAAGCAGGCGGAGGAGACAGCGTCAACTTGTTCCTTCTTGGATAGCTAGCTCTCCAGGATGGTGCTGAGGTTGCGGGCGTGATCCGTAGTGGGTGTGCTGAGCTTTACAGACCACCATTTGTCAGTCCATGGAGAGGTTTTGATCCCAAAGTTGAGGAGTTCATTTTTTTTTGTGTTGAGTTTGAGACAGTTTTCCTTCTTCCAGCCCGCAAATTCATCATGCATATGTGGACGTTAGCTTTTGTGGTGAAGAGATCTTCGGAAAGTGATAGGATGAGTAGTGTGCCGTCAGCATAGAAGATGATGTTGAGTCCGTGTGCTCTGAAGGTGCTAGCCAGGGAGGATCATGCAGGTGTGGAAAAGGTTTGGGCCGAGGTCCAACCGTTGGAGGACTCCACGGATTATCTTCTTGGGCTCTGAGTGAACAGTGGGAGACTGATCCTTTGGGTTCTGCCGGTGATGTATGAGGCAATCCATTTGAGGATATTTCCTTGAATCCTGATGTGGTGGAGTCTGTTGATCGGGATGTGGTGGGAGATGGTGTGAAAATGCAGCAGACAGGTCCGGGAGGATGAGCACTGCTGTTTCCCCATGGTCCAGGAGAGCTCTAATGTTATCTGTAGCTGCAATCACGGCTATTTCGGCGCAGTGGTTAGCTCAATAGCCAGACCAGGATGGTTCCAGGAGGTTGTGGTCTTCGAGGTGTTGAGCAAGTTGATGGTTGATAGCTTTCTTGAGGACTTTTGTGGGATAGAGGAGCAGAGAGATGGACCAGTAGTTCTTCTATTCAGCTGGATCCGCAGATGTTTTTTTCAGGAGGAGCCACACTTCAGCATGCTTACAAACCTCATAGGCGATGGTGTTGCTTCCGAGATTGAGGATGTGGTGGGGGCAAGGGTCTTTTGGTGCTCCCAAGTGGACAGCGCTCATGATGAAGATAGCTTCTTGCGTGGTGAGGAGTTCACAGTGAGAAGGTGTTCTAGGTTGGTGTTTGTACATGTGAGCTGGTTGACGTGATCTGCTGTATGCAGTGGAGGGTTTGCGTGCGAAAGTTTTGTAGATAGCAGAGATCTTGCCATGGAAGAAGTCTGGGAGGTCTCACCATTCCTAGGAGGGAGTAATGTAGTTCTTGGTGGCTGCTGGATTGGTGAACTCCCTCACGATGGCAAAGAGTTTTGTAGGGTGGTTTGTGCTGGCTTTGATGCGGGCTGCTAGTGCGTTCTTATTGGTTTCTTTTATGAGGCAGTGGTATTGGTCAAGGGTGTTCCTGAATGGGGTGCAGTCTTCTGTTTTTTTTTTTGTTTTTTTTGCTGATGCACCACTTCCTTTCAAGTTGTCAGCAGTTACATTTGGAGGAGTGCAGTTTCTCTGTGAACCAGCTTGCTCTTTTGCTGTATGCTTTCACCTTGGCTGTCTTGGCGGGGGCAATGACGTACGTGCATTCTGTGATCCACTGGGAGACGCTCTTTGCTGCTTGTTCAGGGTTGTGTGTAGAGTCTGGTTGGTGAGAGCTGAGGGTGTTGTTTCACTGTCCTGGGACGTGGATAGGGTTGGTAACAGGCTGCTTTAGGCCGATGTTGGTCAAGCTTTCCAGGTGGTTGCTGGAGTTGGCGTTGTTGAGGTGGAAGCAGAGGTTCCTTAGAAATATGCAGTGCTCGGAGTAGAGTGTTTGCATGGTGATGAGTTCTGGGATGGCATTGCAGTAGCTGGGGTGCGGTCCTGGTGGTCTGTAAGCAAGGGTGCCTCTGATGTTGCTTTTTCTACCTGTGTGGAATTGGAAGTTGAGGTGTTTGGTTAGTGATGGTGGGTCATCAGGGGATGTTGTGCAGCAGATGGTCTTCCTGTAGATAATGGCGATTCTGCCTCCATGCTTGACGATTCGGTTGTGGTGTGTTACGTTGTTATCTTTCGGGATGGCAGCGGCGATGTCTGATGCAGAGGCGGGGTTGAGACAGGTTTCTGTGAGGAAGATGACACCCGGAGAGAGGGATGAAGATTGAGTCCCAGACCTCGGTGGCGTGTTTAACTATTAAACGTGCATTGAATAGGATACACTGAAGCTGTGTTGCGGTGGTCTTGGTCGATGTGTCTGGTGCGTTGGTTGCTTAGTGCTGAAGGTGAGGCCACCTGGTGGTACGCAGGGACGAGCAGCAGTTTTAGTGGTAGGGACATCCGGGGTCAAGGACTAGGAGGTCAGCATCAGTGTAACTTCCTGGGGTGGATGTGAAATAAATTTACGAGTCTCTTCTTGTAAGAGGCTGAATTTCTACAAGATAGAATACAAGGGTTCGGATTTTGCTTCAAGATAGCATTTTATTTTGTGGCAGCGGATCACCACAAAGAGTGTCGATAACACTCTTTGGCCAAAAGCAACTGACCTCTCCCTCAGCCTTTTAATGTCTTTATTGCAAAAACCCACTTTACCACACTATAGATGCATCATAATTTCCAAACACGTTTGAGCAAACATTTGCTTTAACACCGTTGAACCACAAGAACAGGATGTTCAAACACAGAGAAACCAGCACATTTGCAAGAACGAAATTGAGCAGGGTGCTGAAAACATACAATTTTGCTTGCAGCACAGAACAAATGGAACTGAAAGTGTAACAAGTTTGAGCCTTCAAGCGAAGTTAAGAAATCTATTTTTCGCATGGATGAGGCAGGGGTCCTAACACGGGCCCTGGTCCAGACACGGACAGGCCTGCCATTGGGGCACCTTCAGCACGCCTGTGGTGCACCAGCTCTACACATCTGCTGCGCGGCCTCCATTAAGTAGGTCCTGGGAGGAGGGCTAGGAGGTGGTGGACAGGGCTAGACAGGAGGTGAGAAAGCAGGCAAGAATGGGGGACAAGAGGAAAAAAATGAAATTGGATTTGGTAGTGTGAACTGAGTGGGCTAGAGTGGGCTGAGGTGAAGTGGACTAAGGTGGAGTGGATTTGGTCAGATTGGAGCAGAGAAGATGGTTTTGGATTGGAGCAAATTATTTGGGATTGGATTTGAGCAGGTTATTTTGGATATAAGTGGGGCAAATTGTTTTGGATTGTCGCTGAGCTAATTCAGTTTAACAGCCGAGGGCATATCCAAACCATTGCATGCCTGTTCACAGAGCGTTTCTACTTTATTAACTGGTCTGTTCACGGGTAGACAAACAGCTAAAGACATAGCCTGCTCATATGTCATACTCAGCTCAATGCTGGGACGGGTATGCACTCTTTTACTTACCAGAGGCTCCAATGTGTTGATGTCCTTTATTTTGTTGCCACTTAGGTTACAAATTGCAAGGTTAGTTCCAACTAGTAAATAAAAATACACCACAGTGTAACAGCCTTGCTATATCCGCATTTCAGAAATAAAGTTGCAGGTACTTGGAAATTGTCAATTAGGATACCCCAACATTTCAACTCAAATTACGCAGGTTACACTGCAGAACCCATATGCCATTACAGGTGCTGCACCACCCATCACCGAAAACCTAATGTTCATTGTACCCATGTATTTACCTTCTGTAGGTTGGGGGGTATGGAGAGGTTCGCTGCTGACACCATATTAATGTTGATCATGCTGAGGAACTCCAATTTTTCAAAGTCTGAAGTGAGCTATGTGATCTTTCTGTCATCTGCTGAGCAACAGTTGTCCAACACCAGTGGGTTTTTTTTGTTTGGAGGGGGGGTGCCTGGCAGAGAAGAGAAAGAGAGAATACACCCTGAATTCCCCTAACTTTACTCACACTGGTAGCTGGTTAAATTATTTACTGGCAAGATGTACTCTGGAAATCCAGTGAGAGGAATTTGCAGGGGGCGAGCGCACACACACAGGTTCAACATAAACTGCCATGAGCAATAGGATAAAACAATTTGGAATTGATGGACACAGTAAACAACCGGACATCCCAGGTGAGGTGCAAATGATTAAAGCAGTCCCGGCATTATGCAGATAACACTGCTTTTTTTTAAAGCAGAAAAATATTTATTGCATTCTTAAAAAGGTAACAGAGCTTAACTGCAATGTTCAAATAAGTCTAGACATATTTAAACATTGCACACTTAATAGAATAACTGTAAAAAGAAATTGGGGGGCTGATTAGCTGTCGGAGAGACAGTGCATATACTGCCTAGGCTCGACCAGCAAATGGGGGAAAAGCAGTGAAAATGAGACAGAAAGGACTTAGAAATCGAGGAGAAAGGAGGGAGAAAACAGTGAAAACAAGGCAGAAAGCAGTAGAAAGCATTAGAAACATGGGGAGAGGTGCAGAAGGTAGTGAGAACTAGGCAACAAACATAAGCGAGCAATGCAGCAGCAGAGGAGAGGTGGTCTATGACCTCCCTACAATGTATTCACTGAATTAACTACCTACAGGGTATTCTCAGACTTTTCTGCCATTTTGTGTATTCCTAAAAGGTGTTTTAATATCATGCTCCATTTTTCTCAGAAAACAGAACAGCTGGGTTGGTACTGTTCAGAAAAAAGGCTGTGGGTTACATCCATGAATAATGAATTATGCAATTTTGCAGCTGTGGCATGTTTTTGCACATAGATTTGCTGTATTTGCCACATAATCCATTATCAGCTGCATAATCAGCAGATTTCATTAAAAAATGTTGCTTCTAACACAAACGATTTGCAAGTTACCTAAAAAGCAGCAACACGTCCTGCAGCACAGTATATGGCCCTTTTAATGATTGAGAAGAAGAAAAAAAACAATAAAAGTAACCGCATTACACCACATCATTTACTTTTCTTCCCTTATAATTTACTCAGCGATGCAGCATTTTTTGGCCCCCCCACTGCCACATATCTCCCGTGGCACTGGTTATATCAGAACACAATAGCAGACAGCACATTAATAAAAGTGCTGTCTTAATTAAACAAAAGGTGCACAGATATTTGTTTAGGGCAGGTGAGAAGGTTCAGGGTATCCACAGTTACAGCATATGGTAGCAATGTGCAATGTGCTGAACACCTGGACTGAAATGTACTCCTGGGCTGGATAGGAAAGGGCATTCTGGTGGCTGAGGGACAACTGCCCCAGGGGTGGGTTATTGCCGCGAAAGGCATGATGTTTGGTTTAGTGCTAACATAATGAGCTTGTGCATCGGTCTGAAAGTGTTAGAGTGGAGCATCACATGCATGAACGGGAGGTACCAGTCCCTGTGCTGTCCCCCTGCATCAACCACCTGCAGACTGAAAAGGATAAAGCGTACATCCAATCAGGAAATCCTTGCAGCCTCTGAAAATGCTGCCTGTAGCTCCCTTTATACTAGTTTTCACATAGCAACAGAGGGCTGTAGTGTGTCCTTCAGAAAGAAGAAGCAATCTTTTACATGCAATGCATTTTACTAGTTTTAATGCCTTGCCATCTGCTGCCATCCAACACACTGAACAGCTTTTTCTCTATCACTTTTAAAGGTCCCACAGTACCATAAAAAAGCACATTACTGCATAGGCGACCCTTATTTGTAAAGAAAGGCACTCATTTTTAGTGCAAACAGTAGGGTTCTTTGTGTGACAGGGTCTCTCCACTGTATGTAGCCAAGGCGGTTGAATGGAAGGTTCAAGTTGTAGCAACATATGCGCTGCATTAACAGGCATTTCAGTACAGTCACGTTCTCCCCCCATGAAAATGGAAACCCCAAGAGGTCTGTCTTACCGAAAGAAATGGTGCTGTCTCTTGCTCGGAACAGGGAGGCCTTCGGCTTCTGCTGCTCACGCTGGGAGAGAAGGAGGACGAGCCTGGGCATTGGGCCGCCCCGACCGGGAACCGGGCCAGGGTCCTGGTCAGGATCTGCCAGTAATGGAGGCCGAAAGCAAGCAGGCCCCCTCCCGGACCAGGAGGCTCTGTGGCATCCTCCCGCTGCTCTGTCGTTCTCATCCATCCCACTTGTGGCCTTGCAGCCGGAGCAGAGGGTGGGAAGATGCCGCAGAGAGAGCCTTCTGGAGTGAGAGGGGGCTTCTGCTTTGGTGGCGGAAGCTGTCCAGGACCCGGTGTAAGGAAATGCCTCCTTGGCATGGTTACCCCCTGACTTTTTGCCTTTGCTGATGCTAAGTTTTGATTTGAAAGTGTGCTGAGGCCTGCTAACCAGGCCCCAGCACCGGTGTTCTTTCCCTAACCTGTACTTTTGTTTCCACAATTGGCACACCCTGGCATCCAGGTAAGTCCCTTGTAACTGGTACCCCTAGTACCAAGGGCCCTGATGCCATGGAAGGTCTCTAAGGGCTGCAGCATATCTTATGCCACCCTGGGGACCCCTCACTCAGCACAGACACACTGCTTGCCAGCTTGTGTGTGCTAGTGGGGATAAAATGAGTAAGTCGACATGGCACTCCCCTCAGGGTGCCATGCCAACCTCACACTTCCTACAGGTATAGATAAGTCACCCCTCTAGCAGGCCTTACAGCCCTAAGGCAGGGTGCACTATACCACAGGTGAGGGCATAAGTGCATGAGCACTATGCCCCTACAGTGTCTAAGCAAAACCTTAGACATTGTAAGTGCAGGGTAGCCATAAGAGTATATGGTCTGGGAGTCTGTCATGCACAAACCCCACAGCACCATAATGGCTACACTGAAAACTGTGAAGTTTGGTATCAAACTTCTCAGCACAATAAATGCACACTGATGCCAGTGTACATTTTATTGTAACAAACACCCCAGAGGGCACCCTACAGGTGCCCCCTGAAACCTTAACCGACTATCCGTGTAGGCTGACTAGTTTTAGCAGCCTGCCACACACCAGACGTGTTGCTGCCCTTGTCACTCTGTGGATAGTAACAAAGCCTGTACTGGGTGGAGATGCTTATCACCTCCCCCTGCAGGAACTGTAACACCTGGCGGTGAGCCTCAAAGGCTCACCCCCTTTGTTACAGCACCCCAGGGCACTCCAGCTAGTGGAGTTGCCTGCCCCCTCCGGCCACGGCCCCACTTTTGGCGGCAAGGCCGGGGGAGATAATGAGAAAAACAAGGAGGAGTCATTGGCCAGTCAGGACAGCCTCTAAGGTGTCCCGGGCTAAGGTGACTCTAACTTTTAGAAATCCTCCATCTTGCAGATGGAGGATTCCCCCAATAGGATTAGGGATGTGCCCCCTCCCCTCAGGGAGGAGGCACAAAGAGGGTGTAGCAACCCTCAGGGCTAGTAGCCATTGGCTACTAACCCCCCAGACCTAAACACACCCCTAAATTCAGTATTTAGGGGCTCCCCAGAACCTAGGAACTCAGATTCCTGCAACATAAGAAGAAGAGGACTGCTAAGCTGAAAAACCCTGCAGAGAAGACAGAGACACCAACTGCTTTGGCCCCAGCTCTGCCGGCCTGTCTCCCCACTTCTAAAGACACTGCTCCAGCGACGCTTTCCACAGGGACCAGCGACCTCTGAAGCCTCAGAGGACTGCCCTGCATCTAGAAGGACCAAGAACCCCCGAGGACAGCGGCTCTGTTGACCAAAGACTGCAACTTTGTAACAAAGGAGCAACCTTAAAACAACACGTGTTTCCCGCCGGAAGCGTGAGACTTGGCACTCTGCACCCGACTCCCCCGGCTCGACTTGTGGAGAACAATCACTTCAGGGAGGACTCACCAGCGACTGCGAGACCGTGAGTAGCCAGAGTTGACCCCCCTGAGCCCCCACAGCGACGCCTGCAGAGTGAATCCCGAGGCTCCCCCTGACCGCGACTGCCTGCTTCAAAGATCCGACGCCTGGTAAAGACTCTGCACCCGCAGCCCCCAGGACCTGAAGGATCCGACCTCCAGTGCAGGAGCGACCCCCAGGTGGCCCTCTCCCTTGCCAAGGTGGTGGCTACCCCGAGGAGCCCCCCCCTTGCCTGCCTGCATAACTGAAGAGACCCCTTGGTCTCCCATTGCTTTCTATTACAAACCTGACGCTTGTTTACACACTGCACCCGGCTGCCCCCATGCCACTGAGGGTGTACTTTCTGTGTGGACTTGTGTCCCCCCCGGTGCCCTACAAAGCCCCCCTGGTCTGCCCTCCGAAGACGCGGGTACTTACCTGCTGGCAGACTGGAACCGGGGCACCCCCTTCTCCATTGAAGCCTATGCGTTTTGGGCACCACTTTGACCTCTGCACCTGACCGGCCCTGAGCTGCTGGTGTGGTAACTTTGGGGTTGCTCTGAACCCCCAACGGTGGGCTACCATGGATCCAAACTTGAACCCCGTAGGTGGTTTACTTACCTCCAAAAACTAACAAATACTTACCTCCCCCAGGAACTGTTGAAAATTGCAGTGTCTAGTTTTAAAATAGCTATATGTCATTTATGTGAAAACTGTATATTGTATTGTATTGTAATCGTATTTATATAGCGCTTACTACCCCTGACGAGGCGTCGAAGCGCTTTTCGATGAGTAGCACGCTACTCCGGAACCCAACAAGAATTAGTGATGGATTAGTATCATTTAATAATGAGTACAGTTTTAGTATTATTATGAGTTAATTTGAGCCGCGGATATGAGAGTTTGTTAGTTAGATTGACTGGAGTAATGGAGGGGTGGAGGAGGAAAGAAATCCAGAAGTGTTAATTGGGAGTATATCCTTCATTTACTCAACCCAAAGGCTTGGGATGAATAAAGGGGGGTGGAGGGGGAAGAGTATGTGGAAGGGTTAGGGAGAGCATAGGAGCAGGGTGAGATGAATGCAGGAGAATTTAGTAGGGTTGTGTGGGAGGTCCCAGTGGTAGAGTGAGGTTCGTTGAGTTAGATGTGGAGGTGGAGGGAAGAGCTTAGGCAGAGATATTTAGGAGATGAAAGTGGTAGAAGGGATTTGGGATGAGTCAGAGTGAGAATGGAGGATAGTTTGATAGAGACATGACATAAGAGTGATGAGTAGATAAGTGTGATAAGATGAGAGCAGGAATTCATAGATATCTAGTACAACAACCCAAAACCAGGAGCCATGTAATGATCCACGAACATGCCAAGCACAGAAACAACATATACACATAAAAACACATATATATATATATATATATATATATATATACACACACACACACACACACATGAATACACACACATATGCACATACAATACATAATTAGAACCATGGGTAAAAAAATACTTAGTCAGACAGGTTTCAAAGAGTGTGTGTTTATTTTATTGTTATGACAGTAGCAATACATATTTTCCAAAGAAACTATAAATAAATAGAAATATACATATAATCTGAAAAAAATATTTATCCACATAGGCATATGCAGTTCATAGTTGTTTGAAAAAGGTGGTTATGAAGGAAAGAGCCAACTCTTGAGTAGTTTTCTGAAGACAAGAAAGTTATCTGTGGCTCTTATAGTTGGGGGTAATGAATTCCATAGTTTGGCTGCTTGGACGTACAGTCTTTTTCTTGTATGGTGGTGTTCAAAGGCGGGGTGCCAGTCTTGAGCGGAGGGTTCTTTGTTGGATGTATTTGGTAATTTTCTTTCTGATAAAAAGTGGTCCTGTTCCATGTATAGCTTTGTGGGTGATACAAAGCAGTTTGAAAGTGCATCTTCTGGCAGCGGGTAACCAGTGTAGTGCTCTCAAGGCAGGGGAGATGTGGCCTTGCGGCTTTAGATGTAGTAGTAGCCTGGCTGCGGAATTCTGGATACGTTGTAGTTTTTTCATAACAGATAGAGATGATCCATGGTAGAGGCTATTGGCATAATCCAGTTTGGATAATACAAGTGAGATAGTAGCTTGCACCTTGTGTGGAAATCCGAGGTGGGGGAAGATGCGTCGTAAAGTCTTTAAGGTGATGAAGCTTGTGCGTGCTAATTTGTCTACTTGGGCATTCATAGTTAGCTTGGAATCCATGGTGATTCCTAGGTTTTTAACTTCCTTGGATAATTGAGGAGGTGGTCCGAGATCGTCAGGCCAGACGCACAGAGGGTCATAATTTTTCCAGTCACCACATAT
The DNA here is from genome assembly GCF_031143425.1 of Pleurodeles waltl. Lineage (NCBI taxonomy): Eukaryota > Metazoa > Chordata > Amphibia > Caudata > Salamandridae > Pleurodeles > Pleurodeles waltl. The sequence continues at coordinate 461,497,854 of NC_090446.1, read as the reverse complement.
GAGTATTTCTGTTTTGGAGGTATTTCGTTTGAGATGGCTCCAGGTCATCCACTGATCAACGGCTCTGAGGCAACTGAAGATTTGTGAGTTTTCAATGTTTTTGGGGTCTTCTAATTTAAGTAGTATTTCTGTGTCATCTGCATAGTTGTAGCATGTGAGATGGAAATCATTGATCAGTTCTGGTAAAGATATCATGTAGATGTTGAAAAGCAAAGGTGAGATGATTGACCCTTGGGGGACCCCTGCTTTTGTGAGGTAGGGTTCGGTCGAAAAGGGGGGCGAGTGGATGATATTCGCTCTTTTTTGGAGATAGGAAGTAATCCAGTTGAGAGCAATCCCTTGTATGCCGGCTTCGTGGAGTCTTTGAGTTAGGGTGTCATGGTCAACCGTATCAAAGGCAGCTGAGAGGTCCAAGAGAAGTAGTGCAGCAACTCCATTTCGGTCGACTGTGTTTTTAAGATCATCCCAGATTGCCATAAGTGCTGATTCAGTGCTTCTTCCTGGGCGGAATCCAGTTTGGAAGTCTGAAAGTATAGAATTGTCTTCAATGAATTGTGACATCTGAGAGAATGCTGCTCTTTCTATCAATTTGCCCAGGAAAGGTCCATTTGTGATAGGTCTGTAGTTGTTGGGGTCTTGCGGGTCTAGGTTTGTTTTCTTTAATAATGGTCGTATGTATGCCTTTTTCAGGTCTGCAGGAAAAGTTCCTTAAGTTAAAGAGTTGTTGAGGATTCTTCTTACAGGTGTGGCAGCAGAAGTAGATAGCAGGATGTTCTTGAAGATTTGTGGTGGGCAAGGGTCAGAAGGGCAACCAGAAGGTCTGCTTGCTTTGACCAAATCCATAAATTCATCCTGGGATATTTGTTTGAAGGACTGTAGAGGTTGGGATGGTTTATTCTTAAAGGGTATTTTAGTAAAGGGGTTGGTGCTGATGGTTTTCTTCCATTTTAAATAGGAGTCCAATGTGTCTGCCTTGGTTGTGTAGTGAGTTGCCAATTTGTTTGTGAAATCTTGAGTGGTGGGATGACTTCCTTCCATGCATGTCAGTTTTCGAAATTCATTGAGAATTTTATAAAATTCCTTGGTTGTAGATTGAGCATTTAGAATTCTGTCTGAGTAGTATCTTTTTTTAGCTTTTTTGATTGATTATTTGTATATCCTGTTAAGTTTGTGTAGCTGCAGTTTGTCTTGACTGTTGTTTGTTTTGAGCCAGGTCCGCTGCAACTTTCTGATTTGTTGCTTTATCTTTTTCAGTTCTGTGTTTCTCCAAGGTGTTGGTTTTCTTTTGTCGTGTTTAGTTTTTCTGAGTGGTATTAGGACATCAAAAGCTTCCTGTAGCCACTCATAAAGTTTTGGAACAGAATTAACAGTATCTAGATCTGTGTTTGCTGTTAGTTGTGTTTCTAAGTGATCCAAATTGAGTTTGCTCCATGGTCGATAGGTGTATGTATGTAAGTGGTTGTGGGGTGTGTTGATTTGTGGAGTTGTCTGTCGGAAAGTTATCAGATGGTGGTCTGACCAGGTGGTTGGTGTGATGCTATGAATAGTAACGAGTTCAGGCTTAGCAAAAATGACATCTAGGATGTGACCAGCGATGTGTGTGGGATTGTGTACAATCTGATGTAGGTTCAATGCGAGTAGGCCAGTGGTGATAGCTTTTGGATGGGGGATATTGGGTTTGTCAAACCAAATGTTTAGATCCCCAAGAATGCATAGATTGGAGTATAGTGTAATAAGGTTTGAGACTGTGTCAAGAAAAGCATCTGGGAAAGTGGAGTTGTTAGGTGAAGGTATGTAAAGGAGGAGAAAGTTACAGGAGGAAGTTGGAGTAGGGTGGCATCTGGTAAGGAGGGCTTCACAACCTTGTATGGAGATGTTGTCTGTTTTACTGAGGTTTATTGCCTGTTTGAATATAATAGCTAGTCCACCTCCTCTCTTGCCTATACGGTTTTGTGTGATGGTTTGATAGCCCGGAGGAAGGGCTTCGTGCAACACTGGTGCCATGTCATCTCCCAACCAGGATTCCGTAATGAATAGTAAGTCAGGTTGTGTGTCTGTGAGCAGGTCGTAGATGTGGTGCTTGTTTTTTGAGAGTGATCGAGCATTTATGAGCTGGCAGTTTAGATAAGGTGTGTTAGTGGTAGTGTTGTTTTGTTTAGTAGAAGGGTAAGTAGTGTAATGCGAGCTTGAAGCAGGAGTGTTGCTAGTTGTGATAACTGTTTGATGCTCACAATAGTCTTACTTTTCAATATAGTGTTCCTCTTCCATCAGGTTAAGGAGGCATTTTGGTGGTTCTGTGTGTGTGGTTGGTGGACTTGGTGGCTGAGAGAGCCATGAGGAGTGTAGTGTTTTTTGTAGGGTAGTTTTATTATGTAACAAACAAGGGGATGCAAGGTTGCTATGAGTGGCATGTTTATTTTTTTGTTTGCCTTTGTTTAGTGTGGATGGAGTATGGGCTAGGGGTGGTGGAGGAGCATGTGGATCATGATGTAAGGCTCTAAATTGTGCAATGGAGGAGAGGCGAGTGAATGAATGTTGCTGGGATGGGGTGCTTGTGGTAGGTGTTTGTGAAGAGTGGAGGGGTAGGGGTGGAGATAGGATGGAATTTGTATCCTTTGTGTAGTCCTGGGGGTGGGAGTGGGTATGACGATGAATGTAAAGTAAGTTTGTGTTGCTTTGATGTGCTGATGTTTGTGGTCGTTATTGTTTTTGTGGAATAATGAGAGGGGATATTGGTGTAGTTGTTTTTGGTGAGGGATTTGTATGTGAGTTAGTGCTGTTAAGTGGAATTTGAGTGTTAGATGGGGTGTTGATGTGTTTTGGAGATGAATGTATGAGGTGTGTAAGAGGTGATGGGTGTGTGTCAGGGAAATAAGTATTAGTTGAGATGACTGGAAGAGGTAATATGTGTGGTGGAGTGAAATGTGGGGATTGTGTGGTTGTGTGAAATTGGTGAGGAGAGGGGAAGAGTGTTTGTGGATGATGTGTTTGAAGGCAGGGTTTGGGCATTGTTATGATGTCAGGTGGTCTGTGGGGAGCGAACAGCGGATAGTGTTGTTGGTTAGTATCAGCAGAGAGTGTGTATCTGGGAAACTGAAACTGAGAGAAATGTATGTTGTAGTTTTGTATTGTGTGGGTGGTGGCAGGTAGTGTTAGTGGGAGGGGACAGAGTAGTGTTTGCTGTGAGAATGAAGGTGTTTGACTGTAGTAGTTGTGGGGTGTATGTGTATATGTGTTGTATGTAGGGTATTGTGTTGGGTGGTGGGGCAATGCAATCTGTCTGTGGTCAGTTTGTGATGCATGAGTTGGATATCTTTGCAGATAATGTGTTTGCATGTTGATGGTTGTGTAGGGGCAGTAACCATTCCTGGTTAAATATGAATTGGGCAGCATTTCTGGCCCTAGTCCCTACCTGTCCCAAACAGGCCCAAACAGACAGCTGCCCTTGTCCTCTCCGCCCTTTGCTGAGACGCCCGGGCTCAGACATCCTGAATCCTGGCCTTTTATAGCCCTACTGGCCAATAAGAAGCTGGTCCTAACCCTAGCCAATCCAATTTCAAACCCTGATTTAGCCAACTAATGGGAGACCCAGCCCTAATCACCAGTCACAGCCCTATTCCTGACCACCAATCACAGCCCCAGCCCTAAAACCAACAGCCAATCAGAATCCCAGACCTATCCACCAATCACAGCCCTAGAACCAACAGCCAATCAGAATCTCAGCCCTATCCACCAATCACAGCCAACAATATGCTATTTTGCTAATTCAAAGTTCCTAAAGTACCTACCTGAAATACCTTTCATTTGAAGTATTACATGTAAATCTTGAACCTGTGGTTCTTAAAATAAACTAAGAATTTTTCTATACAAAAACCTATTGGCCTGGAATTGTCTCTGAGTGTGTGTTCCTCATTTATTGCTTGTGTGTGTACAACAAATGCTTAACACTACTCCTTTGATAAGCCTACTGCTCGACCACACTACCACAAAATAGAGCATTAGAATTATCTCTTTTTGCCACTACCTTACCTCTAAGGGGAATCCTTGGACTCTGTGCATACTATTCCTTACTTTGAAATAGTGCATACAGAGCCAACTTCCTACACCCGGCTACTGTGACATCCTCCCGTCCGCACCCGCTGCTCCATCGTGCTCATCCCCACCCTCCCTTCCCAGGAGGCTCACCTCTGCGGCCTCCGCCAGCCCACACCTCCTGCTTCTCATCCCCCTCGTCAGTTTGTGCCCTAGTAGCAGGTGCGGGCAGGCGGGTGCCATAGAGAGTCTCCTGGGGTGAGACGGGGGTTCTGTTGTGGTGGCGATTCCTTTTCTGGACCCGTTGTAATATCCTCGTACGGTTCTGTTCCACGTGCCATGCAACGGGGGATTCTGGCGTGTGAGCGTATGGGACAGAACCTAGAGAAAAAGAAACGAAGAGGAGGAGACGACGGCGGTTATGCAGTGTCTCCCTCCTGGTTTTTAACAAGGAATAAACGCCTGTTTGAACTCACCGTACCGGCTCCAGTTTGTTTCACTGGCGACGAGGGTGCACTGCCGACTGGGAGGAGAGACATCGTCATTTTGTCGTCAGGAGACGCAGCAGGATGCCACGCTGAGAGGTGCATCGATGCTGGTTGCCGACGCAGCTCTGGAAAGCAACGGCTTCCGGCACGACCCTGGGAGGCAGCAACTTCGTTTGGGCGGCTCCTTATGGTAATTGAATTCGGCATGAAATTAGTATCAGCAACGGCAAGGATCGTCGTGGCAGTGTGGGTTGCCTAGCAACAGTGGAAAGCCTAGTCTGAAGATCATCGTGCCGGTGTCAGTTGCTAAGCAACAGGAGACACTGTTGGATTGAGTTTACCTGTTGAGTGCCGAGCCAGGGTCAGTTGCTAGGCAACAGGAGATGCTTTGAATTGAATTTTTCTGTTGAGAGCCGAGTGCTCTATGCCGAGCTAGTGTATGTAATCTAGCAACAGTACTTGCTTAGTCCTTGAAGGTCGTGGAGCCAGACTTTGGTTACTTAGCAACTGGTAATGCTCTTGGCAGATATTCACGTGTAGTTAAATTCAGATTCAGACATGGTTACTTGGATTTTACTGCTGTTTTTTAAGTTAAAAAAATGGAAGGATTTACGGCACCAAGTTTCTTCTTGAACACCCTTGCAGAACCAGTCATATCCTGGGAGGACTGGAAAGAGGGTTTCGAACCATATGTCTTGGCTGTGGGTGGAGACATATTCATGGCATACAGAAAATTGGCTATGTTGAAGCACTGTTTAGGAGCAGAAGGAAGACGCATTTTGAAACATTTACCATACCCCTATGGGGAAGAATACCAAAATAAGGATGAGTACAAGGTTGCCATGGAACAGTTGAACTCCAACTTTGGAAAAAAAAAAAATTGTTGTGGAGCGTTTTAAATTTTCAAAAGGGAGCTAATTGCCGGGAGAATCTGTAGAAAGTTATGTCGCAAGTTTGAGGATTTTGGCAGCTACATGCAATTATGGTAATTTTCAAGATGAAATGCTGCGAGATCAACTCGTCTTGAAAGTTAATGACAGAAAAGTTCAAGAGAAGTTGTTGAATACAGAGGATCTGACACTACAAAAAGCCATTGACTTTATTAAAAGAACTGAGATAACTAATGAGGGTTTAAAGGAACTACCGTGCATGGAGCTGTGAGTGCGGTCAACGCAGAAGGTTATAAGTTCAAAAAGGGGGACCAAATTGGGACATCTTCGAAGATGGATGGAAGAAAGGATGTTATTTGTTATAAATGTGGGTTTAAGGGGCACATTGTGACTGATGCATGCTGTCCTGCGGCTGGGCAAGTGTGCAGGAAGTGCAAATCCAAGGGACATTTCGCGAGAGTATGCGAGGGGAACCAAATGAGTATAAGGAGGGGAAGAGGAACAATCAATTCAGTGGGAAGTGATAGTGAGGATATTGATGCACAACAATTTATTTTGCAAGTGGTGGATGTAGGTAGTGTGAGTTCCAGTGGTCTGCACTGCGTAGTTAAAATTGATGGGGTAGATATACTTGTGATGGCTGACTTGGGAGCAAGATATACTTTGATTGGAAAAGAAAACATGTCTAGTTTTCCGATGCATGATATCAAACCACCCGATGTGTGATTGCTAGCTTATGGTAACAAACCTATTGGAGCTTGCAGGGTATATGGAAGCTTCACTAGAGTTCCAAGGTACAGCTATTATGTCTAAGGTATATTTTGTTGAGGAGGGCATCGATTTATTGGGTTGGCTGCAACAAAAAGACCTTGGCATAATTATTGATCCTAATCTCCCAGGTCAAGTGTTAGGGTTGAGGTCTAATGTACGCATGGTGCAAAGAGCCAACTTTGTAGAGGAATTCCTGCAGGTATTTAGTAATTAGTTTGGAAAATTAAAGGGTTTTATGCATAAGATTGTTTTGAAGCGGGATGCTGTACCTAAGGCGCATAAACCGTGTCCCGTTCCTATTGCGATGAGGGAACAATTACAACAGAAATTATCCAAGTTGTCGGATCAAGATGTGATAGAAGAAATCGAAGCGTCAGAATGGTTGGCGCCGGTGGGGATCCCTAAGAAGGCCAATGGAGGCATGCGTTTATGTGTGGATCGGTGCGATTTGAATGCTGCTATATGGGTGGATAGACATCCTCTAACCAATATTGGTGATATGTTATCCACGGTGAAGGGGGCAAAATGTGTTTTCTACATATCACATCTGCATATCACTAAATTGAGTTACATCCAGAGTCATGACCGTTAACCTCTTTCATTACTCCAGAGGGGGCGTACAGATTCAAACGTATGCCTTTCGGTTTGGCATCAGCGTCATCTGTGTTTCAACGAGCGATGCATCATTTATTGAAAGATATCTCCTGTGTTACTTATTTCCAAGATGATATCTTGGTGTTTGGTGGAGACCAGAAGGAGCATGATGATGCTATGAGGAAAGTTTTGAGTGTTCTGAGGGAGAATGGTCTGACAATCAAATTGGAGAAGTGTATATTGAGCATGGCTGAGGTAGAGTATTTGGATCATTCTATAAACAGAGATGGGATTTCTCCTAAACCTAATTTGGTACAGACGATAGAAAGGGCGCCTTCTCCAGCCAGCAAAGATCAATTGAGATCGTTTTTGGGCCTGGCAGAGTATTACTCAAAGTTTATTCCCAAGTTCGCGGACAAGACTGTACACATGAGGAAGTTGTTATGCATGAGGGAGCAATTTGTGTGGAGTGATGGGTGTGAAAGGGAGTTTTGTTTGTTGAAGAAACAGATCGCCTCGGCTCCAGCCCTGAAACCGTTTGACACCAGGAATGAGATCATTATTAATACGGACGCCAGTTCAGAGGCGCTTGGTGCCGTGTTGATGCTAAGAAGAGGGGGAAAAGAAGTGACAATTGCATATGCTTCCAGACTGTTGAGTTCGTCTGAAATGAACTATTCCACCATCGAAAAGGAGGCATTGGCATGTTGGTTGGGTGTGGATCACTTTTGCAAGTTTGTGTGGGGCTTGAAATTTGTGATTCGTTCTGATCATCATCCCTTAATTGAGGTGTTCTCGACTAAAGGGGCAGGTAGAGCCACACCTAGAATAGCTTGTCGGGTAGCTAGAATGTTGGAATACAATTACGATTTGGTATATTTTCCTGGGAAAAAGAATGTGTTGGGTGATTGTCTGTCCAGGCTTCCTGTGCAGTCAGTTCATGGGGGAAGGGCGAGCCTGACCCTGATGAACTCATAGACCTTGTAAGTGTAGATGTAGGAAGTGTGACAGAAGGTAGAGTTTCACATGAAGAATGGGTGTCTGATGTTCAAAAAAATGTCGTATTGCAAGAGGTCATGGGTTATTGCCGACAAGGGTGGCCAAATAGAGGTGGTGCTTCTTGCGATGCAGAATGCTTCCGTCAAGTTTGTGTAGAGTTGGATGGAGTGATGTTCAGGGGTGAGCTTTTGGTGGTTCCTTCTGTTTTTTATGGGATTGGGTGTTGAAATTGGCTCATGAGGGTCATCTTGGAATGAGCGCTACCAAAAGGCGTGTCAGATCGGAGTATTGGTGGCCAGGGCTTGACAGGGATGTGGAACATCATGTGAGGGAATGCGTGTTGTGTGCGTGGAGCGACAAATCTCAAAAGGTTGTTAAAAATGATCTTGTTGTGTCTGACAAATAGGATGGGCCGTGGAAAAAAATAGCCATTGATATAATGGTCCTTTTAATGTATTTGGAAGTGTTCCTAAATATGCTTTGGTGGTTGTTGACTATTTTTCCAGGTGGCCTGTCGTGAGATTTGTGGAGAATGTCAACACTATGTGTGTTGTGGAGTTCTTGGTGGATTTATTTAATTCGGAAGGGGTCCCTGAAACGATAGTTTCAGACAATGGTGTGCAATTCGTATCAAATTTTATGAAGGAGTTTTTATGCAAATATGACATGGAGCACATCCGGGCATCAGTTTATTATACTCAAAGTAATGGTTTGGTGGAGAGGTGGAACAGGACGTTGAAGGAGGGGCTGCAATTAGCGATCTACAATGGTATAAATTGGCGGAAGGCAGTGAAGGACTTAATTTGGTCTTACTGTACAACCCCCCATAGTTTGACGGGGAAGTCACCTTTAGAGGTCATGAGGAGTAGAAAACCTAGGTCATTGTTGTCAAAAGGTGTAGAGACTAAAAAGGTTGATATGGGTGAAGTGCCCGGTGATTATAAGGTTGGCGATTGGGTGCGAGTGGTGAAAGGTGCACGGACAGCAAAAGGGGAGTCTAAATATTTTCAGAGCCTTTGGAGGTGAGAAAAGTGTACAAATATACCATGTTATTGAGTGATGGGAATGTGTGGAACCGTGGGAAGGTTATAAAGGTGCCTGTATGTCTTACACAGAAGACGTTATTGGAGTCGGGAAACAGCTCTGGTAACAATGTAGATAACGGTACCAGTACTACTGACCCTCCATTGATCAAGAGTGAGTGTGTAGGTGTGAGGGTGAGGGACAGGTCATTGTTAAGGGTGCCTAAGAGATTCAATGACTTTGTCAAACAGTAATCAACCAACTTTGTCAAACAGTAACCAACTTTAACATGGGATGTTTAAAAAAAAAAAAAAAATTTGTTCATTGTCAAGGTGCTTCTGCCTAGGGTTATACTTTGTTTGTATCATCAAATATTTATTGTATATTTGATCGATGTTAAGTTAATGTTTCAATGTTCTGTACGATATTGTTGTATATTTTTATTTTTGAAGGAAGGGGTGTGTGTAATATCCTCATACAATTCTGTTCCACGCGCCATGCAACGGGGGATTCTGGCATGTGAGCGCGTGGGACAGAACCTAGAGAAAAAGAAACGAAGAGGAGGAGACGACGGCGGGTATACTGTGTCTCCCTCCCGTTTTTTAACAAGGAATAAACGCCTGTTTGAACTCACCGTACCGGCTCCAGTTTGTTTTACCCGTCCGCTGCATCCTGCTCGCATCCACTTCACACCCCAAAATTGAAAAAATACATACCATTGTACGTATGTGCACACGAGAGGGAGCGCACAAACTCTGTGTTGCTACTGAAAATATATGGTGCGCATGCGCACACGAGCCGGTAGAGCACATCCAGATGGGGTGCTTACAAAGACAGACAGAACACCGGTTATACAACAGACAGAACACCGTTTATACAACAACACCTTTAACTCCTTGTGTGCCCTGGGCGAGGTGGTCTCGTCCTCGGCACGAGTCCACCTCTTCCTGCTATGGGCCCCCGGGGGGAGCGCTAGCGCTCCCCCCGATGGCCAGGCACACCCCTCCCCCAGGCAGGGATGGAAGGGGAATCGCTTCTCCTTCCACCCCTGCCCCCCCGTGACCCTCCTGTGGCATCTGATGAGGTCAGCGTGCTTTCACGCGCTGACCTCATCAGAGGCCTTATACCGGCGCTGGAAGCTGAGGGGGTCAGAGAAGCCTGGAAGCAGAGGAAAGGCCTTTCCTCTCCTTCCAGGCTTCGAAGGAACATTTCCGCTGCCCGATCGCAATGCGATCGGGCAGCAGAAATGCCACTAGACACCAGGGATTTTTAGTTTTTTTATTTACCTAAATGAGGAGAACGGCCCCTTGGGCAAGGGACGCTGTCCAGGGGGGGCAAATTATTTTGTGGCTGTTTCTGCCCCCCCAGGCACCAGGGATTTTTTTAGTTTTTTTATTTGTGGGGAGCGACCCCTTGGGCAAGGGTCGCTCCCCTGGGGGCAAAACTTTTTCTAGGCCATTTCTGCCCCCCTTGGGAGCGGATCGGCCTATTTTTATTAGGCCAATCTGTCCCAATGGGGGGCAGAAACCACTAGACACCAGGGATTTTTTGGGGGGTTTATTTCATAAGGAGAGTGTTTCCCCTTGGGCAAGGGAAGCTCTCCAGTGGGGCAAATTATTTTTGGGCTGTTTCTGCCCCCCCAGGGGCCAGAAACCCCCCCTAGACACCAGGGATTTTTTTTTATTTGTGGGGAGCGACCCCTTGGGCAAGGGTCGCTCCCCTGGGGGCAAAAACATTTCTAAGCCATTTCTGCCTCCCTTGGGGGCAGATCGGCCTATTTTTACCACTAGACACCAGGGATTTTTTTTTGGTGGCCTATTTCATAAGGAGAGCGGCCCCTTGGGCAAGGGCCGCTCTCCAGGGGGGCTTTTTTTTGGCTGTTTCTCCCTGGGGGGGGGCAGAAACCACTAGACACCAGGGATTTTATTTTTTTATATATGTACACATCAGGGGAGCGGCCCCTTGGGCAAGGGCTGCTGCCCAGGGGGGCAAATAATTTTACAGCTGTTTCTGTCCCCCCCCGGGGGCAGATCGGCCTAAAATTATTAGCCCGCTCTGCCCCCAGGGGGAGCAGAAATCCACTAGACACCAAGGAAAATGTTCTTAATTTGTTTTTTTTTTATGTTTGGGGAGCGACCCCTTGGGCAAGGGTCGCTCCGGGGGGGGCAAATTATTATTAGGCCATTTCTGCCCCCGGGGGAGCAGAAACCACTAGACACCAGGGAATATATATTTTTGTGGGCTGTTTGAAGTAAGGGGAGCAGACTCTTCAGCAAGGGATGCTCCTCGGGGGGCAAATTATTTTGTGGCTGTTTCTGCCCCCCCAGGCACCAGGGATTTTTTTTGTTTTTTTATTTGTGGGGAGCGACCCCTTGGGCAAGGGTCGCTCCCCTGGGGGCAAAACGTTTTCTAGGCCATTTCTGCCCCCATTGGGGGCAGATCGGCCTATTTTTATTAGGCCAATCTGCCCCAATGGGGGGCAGAAACCACTAGACACCAGGGATTTTTTGGGGGATTTATTTCATAAGGAGAGCGTTTCCCCTTGGGCAAGGGCCGCTCTCCAGTGGGACAAATTATTTTTTGGCTGTTTCTGCCCCCCCAGGGGCCAGAAACCCCCCCTAGACACCAGGGATTTTTTTTTTATTTGTGGGGAGCGACCCCTTGGGCAAGGGTCGCTCCCCTGGGGGCAAAAACAGTTCTAGGCCATTTCTGCCCCCCTTGGGGGCAGATCGGCCTATTTTTACCACTAGACACCAGGGATTTTTTTTTGGTGGCCTATTTCATAAGGAGAGCGGCCCCTTGGGCAAGGGCCGCTCTCCAGGGGGGCTTTTTTTTTTGGGCTGTTTCCCCCTGGGGGGGCAGAAACCACTAGACACCAGGGATATTTTTTTTTTTAATATATGTACACATCAGGGGAGCGGCCCCTTGGGCAAGGGCTGCTGCCCAGGGGGGCAAATAATTTTACAGCTGTTTCTGCCCCCCCCCCCCCCGGGGGGCAGATCGGCCTAAAATTATTAGGCCGCTCTGCCCCCAGGGGGAGCAGAAATCCACTAGACACCAGGGAAAATGTTCTTAATTTGTTTTTTTTTTATGTTTGGGGAGCGACCCCTTGGGCAAGGGTCGCTCCAGGGGGGGGCAAATTATTATTAGGCAATTTCTGCCCCCGGGGGAGCAGAAACCACTAGACACCAGGGAATATATATTTTTGTGGGCTGTTTGAAGTAAGGGGAGCAGACTCTTCAGCAAGGGATGCTCCTCGGGGGGCAAATTATTTTGTGGCTGTTTCTGCCCCCCCAGGCACCAGGGATTTTTTTTGTTTTTTTATTTGTGGGGAGCGACCCCTTGGGCAAGGGTCGCTCCCCTGGGGGCAAAACGTTTTCTAGGCCATTTCTGCCCCCACTGGGGGCAGATCGGCCTATTTTTATTAGGCCAATCTGCCCCAATGGGGGGCAGAAACCACTAGACACCAGGGATTTTTGGGGGGATTTATTTCATAAGGAGAGCGTTTCCCCTTGGGCAAGGGCCGCTCTCCTGTGGGGCAAATTATTTTTTGGCTGTTTCTGCCCCCCCAGGGGCCAGAAACCCCCCCTGGACACCAGGGATTTTTTTTTTATTTGTGGGGAGCGACCCCTTGGGCAAGGGTCGCTCCCCTGGGGGCAAAAACAGTTCTAGGCCATTTCTGCCCCCCTTGGGGGCAGATCGGCCTATTTTTACCACTAGACACCAGGGATTTTTTTTGGGTGGCCTATTTCATAAGGAGAGCGGCCCCTTGGGCAAGGGCCGCTCTCCAGGGGGGCTTTTTTTTTTGGGCTGTTTCCCCCTGGGGGGGCAGAAACCACTAGACACCAGGGATATTTTTTTTTTTAATATATGTACACATCAGGGGAGCGGCCCCTTGGGCAAGGGCTGCTGCCCAGGGGGGCAAATAATTTTACAGCTGTTTCTGCCCCCCCCCCCCCCGGGGGGCAGATCGGCCTAAAATTATTAGGCCGCTCTGCCCCCAGGGGGAGCAGAAATCCACTAGACACCAGGGAAAATGTTCTTAATTTTTTTTTTTTTATGTTTGGGGAGCGACCCCTTGGGCAAGGGTCGCTCCAGGGGGGGGGCAAATTATTATTAGGCCATTTCTGCCCCCCCTAGACACCAGGGAATATATATTTTTGTGGGCTGTTTGAAGTAAGGGGAGCAGACTCTTCAGCAAGGGATGCTCCTCGGGGGGCAAATTATTTCTAGGCCATTTCTGCCCCCCCTGGGGGCAGATCGGCCTACTATTATTAGGCCGTTCTGCCCCCAGGGGGGACAGAAATCCACTAGACACCAGGGCAAATGTTCTTTATTTTTGTTTGTTTTTTGTTTGTTTGGGGAGCGACCCCTTGGGCAAGGGTCGCTCCAGGGGGGGAAATTATTATTAGGCCATTTTGGCCAGAAACCACAAGACACCAGGGAATTTGTATTTTTTTTTTATACTAACGCATAAGGGGAGCGGCCCCTTTGGCAAGGGGCACTCCGGGGGGGGGGCAAAAAACTTTTAGGCCTTTTCTGCGCCCCCTGGAGGCAGATCTGCCAAATATAATTAGGCGGATTTGCCCCCAGGGGGGCAGAAACCTCTAGACACCAGGGACATATATATTTTTTTATTTACTTTATGTTTTTATGTATGGGGAGCGACCCCTTAGATAAGGGTCGCTCCCATGGGGGGCAAATTGTATTTAGGCCATTTCTGCCACCCTTGGGGGCAGGTCAGCCTATTTTTGATAGGCCAATCTGCCCCCTTTGGGGCAGAAACCTCTAGACACCATGGATTGGTGAGTGTGTGTGTGTTTTGTTTGGAGGGGGCAGCCCCTTAGGCAAGGGTCTCTCCCCATGGGGGCACATTACTATTGGCCATAACTGCCCCCCTTGGGGGCAGACTGGCCTATTTTGGAAGGCCCATCTATCCCCAAGGGGGGTAGAAAGCCCACCAGAGACCAGGGAAGATTTTTTTTTCAAAATAAGAGGTTGGGGGTATGGCCATACCCCCACCCCAAATAAATGGGGCCAGAGTTGTTCTGCCCACCATTGGGCAGATTGGGCAATTACCCCTGATCCACACTCCGGTGGGGACAGAAAGTCTACTAGATGCCAGGGAATAAAAAAAATAAAAGAAAATAGTGGGGTGGTGGCTACCAACCAGTATGGGCATGGTTATGCCCCCACCCGAACTGAAGGGGCTAAGAGTCTTTCAGCTCTCCCCGCACACTAAAACATTTTATCCCATGGCAAGCAAGAGGACATTTGATTATTTTTCGTTTTTGTTTTACATTTGGGCCATGAGAGCTTGGTAACTCTCAAAATCGTCCCACTTGGAAAGGTGAGAGCTGCACTTTTTTTTACTTTGGGACGCTGCCGTGTAGAAAAATCCACAAGACCTAGACATTAAACATCTAGTTGATTCCAAGGTAGTGTGCTTCACATGCACCCTGCACCATTTCCTTACCCGCAATGCCCTGCAAACCTGCAACTTTGCTGGAAAGCACACATTTTTCCCACATTTTTGTGATGGAACCTTCCAGAATCTGCAGTAATCTACAAAATTCCTACCACCCAGCATTGTCTCATCTATACCGATACATTTTCTGCTGCACTTGTCAGCCTAAAAATGTTTTTTTTCAAACTGCCCTTTTGGACCCACTTTGGTTCCCCCTCAATTTCTACGTGTTTTTGGCTCTTCCCTGTCACAAACACTTGGCCCACCTACACAACTGAGGTATCATTTTTACTGGGAGACTGAGGGGAACGTTGGGTGGTAGGAAATTTATCCCGGTGCAGTGATCCCACACAGAAATGTGGGAAAAATGAGATTTTTTTAGCTAGATTTGTGGTTTGCTGAGGATTCTGGGTAAGAAGATATTGGGGGATCCACGCAAGTCACACCTCCCTTGACTCCCTCGGGTGTCTAGTTTTCGGAAATGTCTGGGTTTGGTAGGTTTCCCTAGATGGCTGCTGAGCCCAGGACCAAAAACGCAGGTGCCCCCCCACCCCTGCAAAAACAGGTAGTTTTCTATTTTATCATTTTGATGTGTCCAGATAGTGTTTTGGGGCACTTCATGTCACGGCCACTATGCCTACCCACACAAGTGAGGTACCAGTTTTATCGGGAGACTTGGGGGAACGCTGGGTGGAAGAAAATTTGAGGCTCCTCTCAGATTCCAGAACTTTCTGTCACCGAAATGTGAGGGAAAAGTGTTTTTTTAGCCACATTTTGAGGTTTGCAAAGGATTCTGTGTAACAGAACCTGGTGTGAGCTCGACAAGTCACCCCATCTTGGATTCCCCTAGGTCTCTAGTTTTCAAAACTGCACAAGTTTGGTAGGTTTCTCTACATGGCGGCTGAGCTAGAGGGCAAAATCCACAGGTAGGCACTTTGCAAAAAACACATCTGTTTTCTGTCGAAAAAATTGCTGTGTCCACGTTGTGTTTTGGAGCATTTCCTGTCGCGAGCATTATGCCTACCCACACAAGTGAGGTACCATTTTTATCAGGTGACTTGGGGGAACGCTGGGTGGAAGGAAATTTGTGGCTCCTCTCAGATTCCAGAACTTTGTGTCACCGAAATGTCAGGAAAAGGTGTTTTTTTAGCCACATTTTGAGGTTTGCAAAGGATTCTGGGTAACAGAACCTGGTGAGATCTCGACAAGTCACCCCATCTTGGATTCCCCTAGGTCTCTAGTTTTCAAAACTGCACAAGTTTGGTAGGTTTCTATACATGGCAGCTGAGCTAGAGGGCAAAATCCACAGGTAGGCACTTTGCAAAACACACCTCTGTTTTCTGTCGAAATAATTGATGTATCCACGTTGTGTTTTGGAGCATTTCCTGTCGCAGGCACTATGCCTACCCACACAAGTGAGGTACCATTTTTACTGTGAGACTTGGGTGTAAGGAAATTTGTGGCTCCTCTTAGATTCCAGAACTTTCTGTCACCGAAATGTGAGGAAAAGGTGTTTTTTAAGCCACATTTTGAGGTTTGCAAAGGATTCTGGGTAACAGAACCTGGTGAGATCTCGACAAGTCACCCTATCTTGGATTACCCTAGGTCTCTAGTTTTCAAAAATACACAGGTTTGGAAGGTTTCCCTAGGTGGCGGCTGAGCTAGAGGCCAAAATCCACAGGTAGGCACTTTGCAAAAAACGCCTCTGTTTTCTGTCGAAAAAATTGCTGTGTCCACGTTGTGTTTTGGAGCATTTCTGGTTGCGGGCACTATGCCTACCCACACAAGTGAGGTACCATTTTTATCAGGTGACTTGGGGGAACGCTGGGTGGAAGGAAATTTGTGGCTCCTCGCAGATTCCAGAACTTTGTGTCACCGAAATATCAGGAAAAAGTGTTTTTTAAGCCACATTTTGAGGTTTGCAAAGGATTCTGGGTAACAGAACCTAGTGTGAGCTCGACAAGTCACCCCATCTTGGATCCCCCTAGGTCTCTAGTTTTCAAAACTGCACAGGTTTGGTAGGTTTCCCTTGGTGGCGGCTGAGCTAGAGGGCAAAATCCACAGGTAGGCACTTTGCAAAAAACACCTCTGTTTTCTGTCGAAAAAATTGATGTATCCACGTTGTGTTTTGGAGCATTTCCTGTCGCGGGCACTATGCCTACCCACACAAGTGAGGTACCATTTTTATTGTGAGACTTGGGTGGAAGGAAATTTGTGGCTCCTCTTAGATTCCAGAACTTTCTGTCACCGAAATGTGAGGAAAAGGTGTTTTTTTAGCCACATTTTGAGGTTTGCAAAGGATTCTGTGTAACAGAACCTGGTGTGAGCTCGACAAGTCACCTCATCTTGGATTCCCCTAGGTCTCTAGTTTTCAAAACTGCACAAGTTTGGTAGGTTTCTCTACATGGCGGCTGAGCTAGAGGGCAAAATCCACAGGTAGGCACTTTGCAAAAGACACCTCTGTTTTCTGTCGAAAAAATTGATGTATCCACGTTGTGTTTTGGAGCATTTCCTGTCGCAGGCACTATGCCTACCCACACAAGTGAGGTACCATTTTTATTGTGAGACTTGGGTGGAAGGAAATTTGTGGCTCCTCTCAGATTCCAGAACTTTGTGTCACCGAAATGTCAGGAAAATGTGTTTTTTAAGCCACATTTGGAGGTTTGCAAAGGATTCTGGGTAACAGAACCTGGTGAGATCTCGACAAGTCACCCTATCTTGGATTACCCTAGGTCTCTAGTTTTCAAAAATGCACAGGTTTGGAAGGTTTCCCTAGGTGGCGGCTGAGCTAGAGGGCAAAATCCACAGGTAGGCACTTTGCAAAAAACACCTCTGTTTTCTGTCGAAAAAATTGATGTATCCACGTTGTGTTTTGGAGCATTTCCTGTCGCAGGCACTATGCCTACCCACACAAGTGAGGTACCATTTTTATTGTGAGATTTGGGTGGAAGGAAATTTGTGGCTCCTCTTAGATTCCAGAACTTTCTGTCACCGAAATGTGAGGAAAAGGTGTTTTTTAAGCCACATTTTGAGGTTTGCAAAGGAATCTGGGTAACAGAACCTGGTGAGATCTCGACAAGTCACCCTATCTTGGATTACCCTAGGTCTCTAGTTTTCAAAAATGCACAGGTTTGGAAGGTTTCCCCAGGTGGCGGCTGAGCTAGAGACCAAAATCCACAGGTAGGCACTTTGCAAAAAACACCTCTGTTTTCTGTCAAAAAAATAGCTGTGTCCACATTGTGTTTTGGAGCATTTCTGGTTGCGGGCACTATGCCTACCCACACAAGTGAGGTACCATTTTTATCAGGTGACTTGGGGGAACGCTGGGTGGAAGGAAATTTGTGGCTCCTCGCAGATTCCAGAACTTTGTGTCACCGAAATATCAGGAAAAAGTGTTTTTTAAGCCACATTTTGAGGTTTGCAAAGGATTCTGGGTAACAGAACCTGGTGTGAGCTCGACAAGACACCCCATCTTGGATCCCCCTAGGTCTCTAGTTTTCAAAACTGCACAGGTTTGGTAGGTTTCCCTACATGGCGGCTGAGCTAGAGGGCAAAATCCACAGGTAGGCACTTTGCAAAAAACACCTCTGTTTTCTGTCGAAAAAATTGATGTATCCACGTTGTATTTTGGAGCATTTCCTGTCGCGGGCACTATGCCTACCCACACAAGTGAGGTACCATTTTTATTGTGAGACTTGGGTGGAAGGAAATTTGTGGCTCCTCTCAGATTCCAGAACTTTGTGTCACCGAAATGTCAGGAAAAAGTGTTTTTTTAAGCCACATTTTGAGGTTTGCAAAGGATTCTGTGTAACAGAACCTGGTGTGAGCTCGACAAGTCACCCCATCTTGGATTCCCCTAGGTCTCTAGTTTTCAAAACTGCACAAGTTTGGTAGGTTTCTCTACATGGCGGCTGAGCTAGAGGGCAAAATCCACAGGTAGGCACTTTGCAAAAAACACCTCTGTTTTCTGTCGAAAAAATTGATGTATCCACGTTGTGTTTTGGAGCATTTCCTGTCGCGGGCACTATACCTACCCACACAAGTGAGGTACCATTTTTATTGTGAGACTTGGGTGGAAAGAAATTTGTGGCTCCTCTTAGATTCCAGAACTTTCTGTCACCGAAATGTGAGGAAAAGGTGTTTTTTAAGCCACATTTGGAGGTTTGCAAAGGATTCTGGGTAACAGAACCTGGTGAGATCTCGAAAAGTCACCCTATCTTGGATTACCCTAGGTCTCTAGTTTTCATAAAATGCACAGGTTTGGAAGGTTTCCCTAGGTGGCGGCTGAGCTAGAGGCCAAAATCCACAGGTAGGCACTTTGCAAAAAACACCTCTGTTTTCTGTCGAAAAAATTGCTGTGTCCACGTTGTGTTTTGGAGCATTTTCTGTCGCGAGCACTATGCCTACCCACACAAGTGAGGTACCATTTTTATCAGGTGACTTGGGGAACGCTGGGTGGAAGGAAATTTGTGGCTCCTCTCAGATTCCAGAACTTTGTGTCACCGAAATGTCAGGAAAAGGTGTTTTTTTAGCCACATTTTGAGGTTTGCAAAGGATTCTGGGTAACAGAACCTGGTGAGATCTCGACAAGTCACCCCATCTTGGATTCCCCTAGGTCTCTAGTTTTCAAAACTGCACAAGTTTGGTAGGTTTCTCTACATGGCGGCTGAGCTAGAGGGCAAAATCCACAGGTAGGCACTTTGCAAAAAACACCTCTGTTTTCTGTCGAAAAAATTGATGTATCCACGTTGTGTTTTGGAGCATTTCCTGTCGCGGGCACTATGCCTACCCACACAAGTGAGGTACCATTTTTACTGTGAGACTTGGGTGTAAGGAAATTTGTGGCTCCTCTTAGATTCCAGAACTTTCTGTCACCGAAATGTGAGGAAAAGGTGTTTTTTAAGCCACATTTTGAGGTTTGCAAAGGATTCTGGGTAACAGAACCTGGTGAGATCTCGACAAGTCACCCTATCTTGGATTACCCTAGGTCTCTAGTTTTCAAAAATGCACAGGTTTGGAAGGTTTCCCTAGGTGGCGGCTGAGCTAGAGGCCAAAATCCACAGGTAGGCACTTTGCAAAAAACGCCTCTGTTTTCTGTCGAAAAAATTGCTGTGTCCACGTTGTGTTTTGGAGCATTTCTGGTTGCGGGCACTATGCCTACCCACACAAGTGAGGTACCATTTTTATCAGGTGACTTGGGGGAACGCTGGGTGGAAGGAAATTTGTGGCTCCTCGCAGATTCCAGAACTTTGTGTCACCGAAATATCAGGAAAAAGTGTTTTTTAAGCCACATTTTGAGGTTTGCAAAGGATTCTGGGTAACAGAACCTGGTGTGAGCTCGACAAGTCACCCCATCTTGGATCCCCCTAGGTCTCTAGTTTTCAAAACTGCACAGGTTTGGTAGATTTCCCTTGTAGATTTCCCTTGGTGGCGGCTGAGCTAGAGGGCAAAATCCACAGGTAGGCACTTTGCAAAAAACACCTCTGTTTTCTGTCGAAAAAATTGATGTGTCCACGTTGTGTTTTGGAGCATTTCCTGTCGCGGGCACTATGCCTACCCACACAAGTGAGGTACCATTTTTATTGTGAGACTTGGGTGGAAGGAAATTTGTGGCTCCTCTTAGATTCCAGAACTTTCTGTCACCGAAATGTGAGGAAAAGGTGTTTTTTTTAGCCACATTTTGAGGTTTGCAAAGGATTCTGTGTAACAGAACCTGGTGTGAGCTCGACAAGTCACCCCATCTTGGATTCCCCTAGGTCTCTAGTTTTCAAAATTTCACAATTTGGTAGGTTTCTCTACATGGCGGCTGAGCTAGAGGGCAAAATCCACAGGTAGGCACTTTGCAAAAAACACCTCTGTTTTCTGTCGAAAAAATTGATGTATCCACGTTGTGTTTTGGAGCATTTCCTGTCGCAGGCACTATGCCTACCCACACAAGTGAGGTACCATTTTTATTGTGAGACTTGGGTGGAAGGAAATTTGTGGCTCCTCTTAGATTCCAGAACTTTCTGTCACCGAAATGTGAGGAAAAGGTGTTTTTTAAGCCACATTTTGAGGTTTGCAAAGGATTCTGGGTAACAGAACCTGGTGAGATCTCGACAAGTCACCCTATCTTGGATTACCCTAGGTCTCTAGTTTTCAAAAATGCACAGGTTTGGAAGGTTTCCCTAGGTGGCGGCTGAGCTAGAGACCAAAATCCACAGGTAGGCACTTTGCAAAAAACACCTCTGTTTTCTGTCAAAAAAATAGCTGTGTCCACGTTGTGTTTTGGAGCATTTCTGGTTGCGGGCACTATGCCTACCCACACAAGTGAGGTACCATTTTTATCAGGTGACTTGGGGGAACGCTGGGTGGAAGGAAATTTGTGGCTCCTCGCAGATTCCAGAACTTTGTGTCACCGAAATATCAGGAAAAAGTGTTTTTTAAACCACATTTTGAGGTTTGCAAAGGATTCTGGGTAACAGAACCTGGTGTGAGCTCGACAAGTCACCCCATCTTGGATCCCCCTAGGTCTCTAGTTTTCAAAACTGCACAGGTTTGGTAGGTTTCCCTACATGGCGGCTGAGCTAGAGGGCAAAATCCACAGGTAGGCACTTTGCAAAAAACACCTCTGTTTTCTGTCGAAAAAATTGATGTATCCACGTTGTATTTTGGAGCATTTCCTGTTGCGGGCACTATGCCTACCCACACAAGTGAGGTACCATTTTTATTGTGAGACTTGGGTGGAAGGAAATTTGTGGCTCCTCTCAGATTCCAGAACTTTGTGTCACCGAAATGTCAGGAAAATGTGTTTTTTAAGCCACATTTGGAGGTTTGCAAAGGATTCTGGGTAACAGAACCTGGTGAGATCTCGACAAGTCACCCTATCTTGGATTACCCTAGGTCTCTAGTTTTCAAAAATGCACAGGTTTGGAAGGTTTCCCTAGGTGGCGGCTGAGCTAGAGGCCAAAATCCACAGGTAGGCACTTTGCAAAAAACACCTCTGTTTTCTGTCGAAAAAATTGCTGTGTCCACGTTGTGTTTTGGAGCATTTCTGGTTGCGGGCACTATGCCTACCCACACAAGTGAAGTACCATTTTTATCAGGTGACTTGGGGGAACGCTGGGTGGAAGGAAATTTGTGGCTCCTCGCAGATTCCAGAACTTTGTGTCACCGAAATATCAGGAAAATGTTTTTTTTAAGCCACATTTTGAGGTTTGCAAAGGATTCTGGGTAACAGAACCTGGTGTGAGCTCGACAAGTCACCCCATCTTGGATCCCCCTAGGTCTCTAGTTTTCAAAACTGCACAGGTTTGGTAGGTTTCACTACATGGCGGCTGAGCTAGAGGGCAAAATCCACAGGTAGGCACTTTGCAAAAAACACCTCTGTTTTCTGTCGAAAAAATTGATGTATCCACGTTGTGTTTTGGAGCATTTCCTGTCGCGGGCACTATGCCTACCCACACAAGTGAGGTACCATTTTTATTGTGAGACTTGGGGGGACGCTGGGTGGAAGGAAATTTGTGGCTCCTCTTAGATTCCAGAACTTTCTGTCACCGAAATGTGAGGAAAAAGTGTTTTTTTTTGCCACATTTTGAGGTGTGCAAAGGATTCTGGGTAACAGAACCTGGTGTGATCTCGACAAGTCACCCTATCTTGGATTTCACTAGGTCTCTAGTTTTCAAAAATGCACAGGTTTGGAAGGTTTCCCTAGGTGGCGGCTGAGCTAGAGGCCAAAATCCACAGGTAGGCACTTTGCAAAAAACACCTCTGTTTTCTGTCGAAAAAATGGATGTGTCCATGTTGTGTTTTGGAGCATTTCTGGTCGCGGGCACTATGCCTACCCACACAAGTGAGGTACCATTTTTATCGGGAGACTTGGGGGAACGCTGGGTGCAAGGAAATTTGTGGCTCCTCTCAGATTCCAGGAATTTGTGTCGCCGAAATGTGAGGAAAAAGTGTTTTTTTCACCACATTTTGAGGTTTGCAAGGGATTCTGGGTAACAGAACCTGGTGAGAGCTCGACATGTCACCCCATCTTAGATTCCCCTTGGTCTCTAGTTTGCAAAAATGCACAGGTTTGGTAGGTTTCCCTAGGTTGCAGCTGAGCTAGAGGCCAAAATCCACAGGTAGGCACTTTGCAAAAAACAGCTCTGTTTTCTGTCGAAAAAATTGATGTGTCCACGTTGTGTTTTGGAACATTTCCTGTCGCGGGCACTATGCCTACCTACACAAGTGAGGTACCATTTTTATCAGGAGACTTGGGGGAACAAGGAATAGCAAAACAAGTATGATTGCCCCTTGTCTTTCTCTACATTTTTTCCTTCTAAATATAAGATAGTGTGTAACAAAGGACGTCTATTTGAGAAATGCCCTGTAATTCACATGCTAGTATGGGCACCCCAGAATTCAGATATGTGCAAATAACCACTGCTTCTCAACACCTTATCTTGTGCCCATTTTGGAAATACAAAGGTTTTCTTGATACCTATTTTTGACTCTTTCTATTTCAGCAAATGAATTGCTGTATACCCGGTATAGAATGAAAACCCACTGCAAGGTGCAGCTCATTTATTGGCTCTGGGTGCCTAGGGTTCTTGATGCCAAGCCATAAATATCCCCGTAACCAGAAGAGTCCAGTGGACGTAACAGTATATTTTAAAAATCTGACATTGCAGGAAAAAGGTACAGAGTAAAACGTAGAGAAAAATGGCTGTTTTTTTCACCTCAACTTCAATATTTTTTTATTTCAGTTGTTATTTTCTGCAGGAAACCCTTGTAGGATCTACACAAATTACCCATTGCTGAATTCAGAATTGTGTCTTCTTTTCAGAAATGTTTAGGTTTCTGGGTTCCAGCATTGGTTTCACACCCATTTCTGTCACTGACTGGAAGGAGGCTGAAAGCACAAAAAATCGTAAAAATGGGATATGTCCCAGTAAAATGCCAAAATGTTGTTGAAAAATTGGGTTTTCTGTATCAAGTCTGCCTGTTCATGAAAGCTGGTGATTTTAGCACTGCAAACCCTTTGTTGATGTCGTTTTCAGGGGAAAAACCAGAAGCCTTCTTCTGCAGCCCTTTTTTCCCTTTTTTTTTTCAAAACAAACTTTTCACTGTATTTTGGCTAATTTCTTTGCCTCCTTCAGGAGAACCCACAAAGTCTGGGTAACTCTAGAATCCCTAGAATGTTGGAAAAAAAGGACGCAAATTTGGCGTGGGTAGCTTATATGGACAAAAAGTTATGAGGGCCTAAGCGAGAACTATTCTAAATAGGCAAAAAAAGGCCTGGCACAGGAGGGGGAAAAAGCCTGGCAGGGGAGGGGTTACGGATAAAGACCAAAGTAGCCCAAAGGTAGCCCAAGCAGTCTTAGACTTCTCCAATTCCCAATAATACGGAGGTGGGGGGCCTCCCTGGGGTTCGCTATCATGTCGAAAAAAATCGAAATTCATGAAATGAAAACGTTTAATATGTAATCTTGTGCTTACGTAAAGCTCTCCCCGAGCTTGGCCCGAGTTCGCGCTATTTACAACTGCAAAATAAAAAACATACAGTATGATCTTCAGAACTTTGAGACAGGTAGCCCAGAGCGAGCGATAAATAATAGCGCCACTGTCGTCACATGGCGGGCCCTGGGCCTGCCTGAGCCACCCCTTTTTTCCTAGAATGGGCTTGGGAGGAGGAGAAAAGCCTTTCGGAGAAGCCACGAGTTGGAAACAGTTTCGCCCTCTTGAAGATTGTATGCAGGGAGAAGCAGCGGGATCTCTGAAGAAAAGGACTGGAAAAAGGTAGGAATGTGCATTTTTTGTCTTGCCCTTATTGCGTAAAAGCTTGAACGTTACATTAATCTGGTGTTATCAATCTAAACTGTCTAGATTTTAGAACCTTGTATTCGACTCACTGACGATACGTTCTAACTGTAGTGGCATACTACATACGCTAGTTTCAAAGTCCCACAGAGCCCATCTTAAGAGACAAGGGTACTTCTTCATCACGCACACACACCACAACACCCCTCTTCTTCTGCCTCTCACGTCCCCCTCCTCAACACACAACTATCCTTTGACAGCCGTCGTTTTATCTCTTAAACACATCAAATGCACTCCCGCCTTGCTTCCCCCTCATTATCTCTAACACGAAGCAACACATACGCTCCTGCCCCCGATATTTCTTTACCACTTTCATGCTCAGCCAGCAGCCATCACTCCCCCACCAGCGCCTCGCCACTCCCCCTTTATTCTCTTAAAGAACGCATGCCCCTTACTTTCACCCAGTCTTTTGATGCAGAGATTATGGGCCAGTCATAAAGTGTACTAAACAAGGCTTTTATGGATCATGTTGCCTGTTAGTCAAGGGTATTATTTACCTGCTGCTCCAGGACCCGTAATTGTGCCTTTGGTCACTGATTTTCCACTCTCCTGTGACCCTCGGCGCGTTTTCCCTTCTCACACCCTCAATGTACCATCCACGTCCCTCTTGCACTGCAGCACGTTCTCCTCCCACGCCAGACTCTACCTTACCTCCCCACCTTCCCCTTGTACTTCTTAAACGATGGGTGGGTACAGGACTACCATATCCATATTATCTCCCAACATTCTCGCCGCACCTCTGCACACCATCTTCATATTGCTACTCTCTATTTGTTAACCGCATGTCCTTCATGCCACCTACCTCTCCTTCACCACTCTCCCGTAGCTGTAACATTTCATGCACACTCTGTA